>NC_057810.1:71788404-72093404 GCF_018294505.1 Triticum aestivum | reverse complement strand
TCGTCCGCTCGTGGGCGCGCCCGGTCGGTCCGCCATTTAGGACGCGGCTCACCGCGTACCACTTACTCTCTTTCTGTTTTCATTCTTTTATTTCTCTCTTTTCATCTTTAGCAATCATGTGCAAGTGACCGGATATATGAGGGAAAAAAAATGAGAAGTGTGGTTGCATAAATAAACAAATAGGGGCTCAGAATGGAAACATCCGGCATAGACATACTGGGCGCGTCCGCAGACGTTTAGAGGGCTAGATTTGCTAAGTCTGGCGGTAGATACTATTACACACAGATGATGCTCTTTTGTCAATTATTCTCTTTATCAAAAGTAATAATTCACCTCATGTTTCCCACATAAAACGAATTAACCAGGTGCTCCACCAATAATTGTTTGGCACCACACGACAAATTTGCGTGTGTTGATCTATTTTTATTTTTTGTGAGGAAGGTCTAGGTACACTCGCATTGCCAGTACCAAGCGTGTGCACACATGCTACATATGTTTGGGGAATTCTTTTTATTTGACCGCTCTGTTCGCTAGTAGCATTCACGGTTTAGACGAAACCGACCGGCCTAGATGGGGTCAAATTAAGTTCCTCTAGGGCATCTCCAATGCCGACCCCAAAATTACAGTATCCATTATGGACTGGTCCGAACCATTTCATGGACAGTGATATTGAAGTAGGTAATCCAACCGTGTCCACATAAATTTCAAATCGGATTTCAATAAACCGGACGAATTACATGCAAATCGAATGATTTTCATATAAGGCGGACAAAAAAAATTACATTTCCAACATATTTTTACTAAACTATAGCGGACTAGACTATTTTTACCTAGTCTAAATGATTGCGGGCCGCGACGGCGTCCTTTTCCCACGACATGTCTTTCCCAGGTTAGGCAGCAAGCTCACCGGCCGGCTGTGAACCCCGGAAGTGGAGCTTCAGCGGGAGGGAAAGAATGGTAGTTGCCTCCTTGAAGCTCCGGCAAGCTCTTCAGCTATGAGGCCTGACAACGTCTGCCTAGGACCCAAGCGGTGGCGGCATCCCATGTTCTACTCTACCGCGCTATCAACGACGGCGGTCGTGGCCATGTCGGCCTCGTCGTTGTGGAGGCAGCACGCGAACGGTGGCAGTGGCGCGGCCGATGCGGAGCTGATGGTGTTGTCAGCGTCGTCCTCAAATTCCTCCGCCGCCGTGTCGATGTCCGTAAATAGAGCGTCTTTCTCCACGCGCAGGACGCGCAACCGCGATCGCTCATGGATGATCTAGCAGCGGTGCGGTCAGACAGGAACATCATTTTCTGCCCTTCCACGTCCGCTATCATGGCCATGAGGGCGTATTCGTTTGCCAGGTCACCGGTGATTTGCTCCTCCGCAAGCCAGTGCTTGTCGAGGAGCCGGAAATTGTACCTCTGGCCTGCGCCAGCCGGAATGCCACCTCCCGCTCTTGCGCCATCATGTCGGTGAAGTGCGCCTGGGCCTTGCTCATGGTGATGCCGAGCTTAACAATGTAAAAATAGCGGGCGTGGCCAGGCCAAGCGACGGGGTGTTTAATGTCGGCCAGGAGCCGAACAGATGGGCGACTTTCACATGCGCACGCGGAAGTGGATCTGTCAACATCCGCGCTTTGTCTAATGGAGGGAGGCGGACGGATGGGTGGCGTTTGAATGCGGAGAGAAGACGAGTACTCCGGGACGCGGCATGGGCGGCACTCTCGGCTAGCACGCCCCTTCAATGTTGGCTCCACTCAGAGGTCGCATCCGCTGTCGGTAGTCATAAATGTGGGGCTCACACTCTGGAGCGGCGCTGACAGGCATGGATGTGAGGCAACTGCTTCACGCCGAAATGGGCGCGGGCGAGGAAGAAAATTTCGGATAAGACCGGGGTGTCCGATGCCGTGCGTGACAGTGGCTCTGGAAGCTCAGAAAGCCCCTCGTCTTTCGGTTTGCAGAAAAAGGAGGCCCCAATCGATCAACGGATGGATAATGTACCGCGTTGAATAGCAAAACATGTCTGGACCGTCTGATCCACAGGAATATGGGGCAATTTATAGGTGGAGATGCACCATCATACATTGTACGTTTTTGAATTTTTTTTTACGGGACATACATAGTACGTTCTGCGTGCATCGCTAGCTAGCTAGGCAACAACCGGTCGAAAATTCGCCCATCGGTAGACTTTTCCATGCCCCTCTCGACCAACCAAAACCCCCTTCACCCGGCCAGATCGAGACGTTCACGTACCCGTGACTCAGCATCATTTGTGATACTGCTACAGGAGCAGAATGCTGGAATGTACGTATCTACATATACATTTTTTTGTGAAAATATATGCATATACATGTGTGGCTCTAGGACAGCAGGGACAAACTCAAAAACCCAGGATGTCGCGATATTTGTCGTCTCCATCACTACCATACACACACACATCGTACGTACACGCGCTCAGAGCAAGAGGAAACCGAGTAAACATGACGACCATGTTGCTCCTAAAAATATCAGAAGAATATATCTTTTTTTTTAACAAGTCCTTATAAACACATCCATACAAAAAAAAATCAAATTCTTGGGAATGCCGTAGTCTTCTTCATCTTGCATCCGTCGACGGCCTTTTTACTTACGTATATAGGAATACTTCGAGGTAAAAAATACATACATATACTTTATCATAATTTCTTCACGCTAGTTGCTGCTCATAGCAAGATGCATGGTGTATGAGGATGCAAGTGTGGTCCCGCTAGACCCACAAAGCACGATGAATTAATTGATATACTACACTAAACAGTTTCAAGTTTTCCTAACGAACAATTCGAATGCTGAAGCTAAAAAGCAAGCCGGATCTTGGATCCAATGGTGTACCGGTCAAGCGAAGAATATAGTGAACATAGTGGATATTCGGCATGTGTGTTACTTGAAGATTCTCTTGTAGTTAGTAAACTCTGCTTTATTCTTCTTAGTTGCATGTCTTGGCCTCTGGCCATGACAGATTCTGTGAACATGTTGGCTTCATTTTCAGTGCAACCGGGAGGCCCTCCCTGTTACTCTAAAGAAACATGGTTAATGTGCATGCATGACGTGACGCGCGTGAGGGATGTGAAAGTAATAAACTTGTCTTTGTCTACATTAAGTAAATGTGCATTACTTAAGGTACTACGACAAATTGACTTAGCATGGAGTCTCTAGCTAGCTACTCCCTCCGTCACATAATATAAAAACGTTTTTGACACTACACACGTATGCTGCAAGTGCATGTTTAGTGAATTTTGCATATGACTCACGGGCAGACAGTCCACTCCTAGGTGGTGGATGGATCCACGGAGCTGCAACCTCTGCTCTGCTCCGCTCTCCTCTCCTGTCCTCTCCTCTCCCTATAAATCTGGAGGGCATATATGCATTGCTCATATCCCCCATCCATCCAAAGACGCAGCAGCAGCAGCTACTTGTTCATCTCATATCATCCAGGCTAGTTAGTTACCAAGTTAACTAGCCTACTTAGCCGATCTGTAACACACCACACTACGCTAGTCAGCCACCATTGATTCAGCAACCGATGGCTGCTGCGCATGCCTTCTTCTCCTTCTCCTCGGTCGAGCCACTGCTTGCCTTCTTCACCTTCTCCTCGGTCGAGCCACTGCTCCATTCGGCTTCACGGGTAGCTGGAAATGGTGGCCGGAGCGGCCGCAACCATGGCTTCTTCCGCCCTTCGACGGTGATATGTCCCGGGCGGGAGCCTGCGTCCCATGGGCTGTCCGATGATTTTGACTTCCAGGTATATATATATTGTTATGGCCGGTGAATGCAATTAGCACACATGTATATGTCTTTTTTAGTTACACCTGCAGGGATTGATTTCAAACCCATCAGAGCTAATGTTGAGCCTTAGCTTTTTGAATCTCACCAGGCTGTCGTCATAAACGTCACCTTCCACAGAAAGAAAAATAAAAGAGACTTGGTCGTCATTAAGTCTTAGTCGATGCTATATTCATGAGATCCTGCATTGAGATCCGTGCAAATCCATCAGTTTTTCTTTTTCTCTCTTACATGGTATCTCACTTGATAAGACCTGATTAAATCTCGGTCGACTGAGACCGAACCACACCCTTAGTAAATAAAAGTGAAGCTTGAACCTTGGCTAGCCCATCCACCTCATTTTCTATACCCTCAGTTTAGAAGTCATTCTAGGATGCTGTGTCTACTCAGAACGGAGGAGATATAGAAAATGTGTATTTCATTCATCAATTAATGATATCTTTTTTTTGTGGTTGATAATGATATGTCTTTTGAATGAGGACAGTTCTCAAACCTTACCTCTTCCTGTTATTTTTTTAAAGATGTTGGGAAAATATAAACATACATTATCATGGAAGTATTTTAATAGAGAATCTAATTATTTTAAGTCTTGTAAACTATGTATTCTTTTTTAAAAGAAATTTGCTCTTTGTGTGCAACAACAGGAAAGCCTAATGAATGTTCAAGCATTGCTACATCAACATCCACCGAGTGGACGAGGCTTATTGACCACTGTTGATCACCTCAAGCGCCTCTGCATCGACCACTATTTCCAAGACGAGATAGACTCCATCGTGGAGTCATGTGCAGATCTCATCCATGGTGATGATCTGCTTGATGCAACCATTTCATTGAGGTTGATGAGAGAAGCTGGGTATTGTGTTTCGGCAGGTCAGTAAAATACAAGCTTAGCATGTCAAGACAGATAAATACACAAGTTTGGGAAGCTTGAGTGCATTAATAGTCTATGAAATGAATTTTGCGTGATAACTTTATTGGAAAAAAATCAGAGTAGCCAAATCTAATAGAATTTTTTTAACGTTTTCTTGTGGAGTGTACAAGCACCTCCCTTGAGACGTATTCTTCCCATTATGTATGACTCTGGCTAAGAGCCCATCTGCATGACTCGGCAGACAATGTTCTTCGGAAGTTTGCAAATGATAATGGTGATTTCAACCTTGGGCTCAGCAAAGACGTTAGAGTGCTGCTGAGCTTGCAAGACATGTCACACCTCAACATGGGAGAGCCATCACTCTACAAGGCAGATGAATTCTCAAGCAAGCATCTTAGATTTGCAATTAAGTATTTGGAGCCAAACCTTGCAAGATATGTGAGGCAGTCATTAGACCATCCCTATCATGTGAGTCTGATGCAATACAAGGCAAGGCACCATCTGAGCTACCTGCAGAACTTGCCCACTAGGAACATGACAATTGAGAATCTGGCATGTGCAGAGTTTCAGATTAAGAAGTTGCAGCATCACAGGGAGATGCAAGAGGTTAAGAGGTATAAACATATAAACGACTACCTTTCCATGTTTAATTTTGTGAAAAGTAGCAAATATGTCCACCATCTTGATAATAGAAAAATGCTAGAACTCTTGGCCAAATTTTATAAATTAGTACTTTTGGTTGATAATGTATTCCCGCAATTGAAAGGGTCGTTGATTTTACTATATGAAAATTTCCTTTTCACACAGATGGTGGATGGATCTGGGATTGGCTCAAGATGTACCGGCTGCAAGGGACCAACTTCTTAAATGGTACATGTGGCCCATGACTGTCCTAGAGGGTTTCTCCTTCTCTAGATATCGGATCGAGATCACAAAGATCATATCCATAGTCTACATTGTGGATGACATCTTTGATCTTGTCGCCACACAAGAGGAGATCTCACTCTTCAATGAAGCGATCAAAATGTGAGCAATGATGTTCCCATGAAAATAAGATTGATAATTGTTAGTGAAGAAATGTCGTAATTAAATTGCATATTAAATATGTCCAATCGCATATTCAAATTTCTTCAACTTTTAGCTACAATATATGAAGATGTTTTAAGATTGGTTTGAAATAAACATTGTGCCTTTAAGATAAACATTTACATATATTAATATTTTTATAATTATTTATTGTATATACATACAAACCAGTGCACATTGCCATCGTAGCCCATGTATAAGGTCTTAACTAGAATGGTATCTATTTGTTAATGGGATAATAAGACTCATGTGTTAGTTAAGACCTTATACATGATGTGAAAAATGTTGTTATGGAAGTTTCACACACAAATTGCATATTTTGACAGGTGGGATCTTGCAGCTGCTGACCCACTTCCCAACTACATGATATCATGTTACAAGGCTCTTTACACCATTACAAACGATATTGCCGACATGGTTAGAAAAGAGCATGGAGCGAACCCTATCAATCATCTCAGGAAAGCTGTATGTCTACTAGAGTAGTTCTTCATTTCTCTTTAGTTTCATTTTCCAAAGCAACTAAATATAGTAACAGTACCGGCTAAAATATTTATGTGTACTGTATAATTTTTGAGTATTTTATCCTATGTATGATTATTTGTTGTTCCTTTCTTTTGTCCGTGCTCTCCCTCCCCACACCACCTCCTCCTTTTCCTATTTTTCTAATTTTCTCGACCGACTTTCCTTGAATAATCTCAACTGACCCATGTTTTATTGGCTTACCAGAAACTCAATTTATTTTCTTTGGCAAGCCAATAAGTGATAAGAATTGATACAATTATCTAAAGTGCATTTTTAGTACCTAATCACACTAACACTAAAATGGCGAGGAAACCATGGTGATTATATACAAAATATGTGCGCCCCTATTGCAATGTAGTGAAATTACCTAGTTGTATGTACAAAAATAATAGATGGTAAAATAACACTTAAATAGTTGATCTTTTCTTCCTGCCTTTTTCTTCTTACAGTGGGCAACTCTGTTTGATGGATTCATGATCGAGGGGAAATGGTTATCTACTAATCAAGTCCCTACATCCGAGGACTACCTAAGAAACGGAATCATCACTTCAGGAGCACCACTTGTTTTCCTACATCTTTTCTTCATGTTAGGGCATGATTTAACAGAGGGCAACAAAGAAAACATTCATCGGGTCATCTCCTGCCCTGCAAAGATAATGAGGCTCTGGGACGACATGGGTAGTGCAAAGGTTAGAACACAGAATGGATGTAATCAAATAACACATTAGGATTAACACTAACAAATTGTTTTACATAAAATCATTCAGTTCATATCCTAGTGGGTGCTCATCCACGTCGACATTAACCAAAATAGGCATTATCTGACATTTTTGTTCTTTGTCTAATGCAGGATGAATCACAAGAAGGGCTAGATGGATCATACAAAGAGTTATACCAGAGAGAAAATCCTCGTGGTGATGCCGATGAGCACATGTTGGATATGATTGCGAGTGAATGGGAGTGTCTGAACAACGAATGCTTCTCTGGGATGAAGTCAACATTATCGCATAGCTTCATCACGGCATCACTAAACTTTGCGAGGATGGTCCGCGTCATGTATGGCTATGACAACGAGCAAAAACTCCCCATCCTTGAGGATTACACCAGGATGTTGCTCTTCTAAATCATGCATTCTAGCACATTGTATATAAGTCTTATAAATGCAGTGCATCATTTATTTTGTAGGGTTGCCATCTAGGATGTTGACTACAGTCTGCATCATTAGCATATGTGTTTCAATTGTAAAGATGATAAATATACCCGGAGAAAAGTTCTGGACAGCCTGCAAGGCCATATAGTGTTGCGGTGTGTGATAAGATCGATGCATATGAATTTAAGGGAATTGGGCCCTATTAAATATTTTATAATGAAATTTGTGAATGTATGAGAATAGTATTGGGTGGTGCAGCTTTATGACGATGTGCACATTGTTCGGGTGCAATAGGTGACTCCAATTTAGTTCCAACAATTCTTATGTACATATCAAAGAAAATGGGGTCAAAACTACTACAAGGGCACCAATCTCATAAGGGCAAAATCAAAACACTCATTTGTGGAAGACCCTCTTTGCAAACGGGGTTTTGCTATTTCCCACTTTTACGGCAGGGGCCATGCATAGACAAATGAAATAAAACCTAGAGCTGACGCCCACATAACCGGCATACATATTGAACACATTAACAGTCGCGCAAGGTGCGGCCTCTGGTGCTGTCCACGTCGGATTAGCTTCGAGCCAAAAAACGATTTTCTTTCGCCGCCCCATCGGGCACCACATCGTTCGTTTCGTCCGGTAAAAAGAGAGAAAAACAAAGAAACGGATTGCCCAGCCACCATTCCCCATCCCTCGATTCCTCTCCCTCTCCCTTGTCTTCCGCCGCCGCCACCGACGACCTCCTCACAGCCGCTGCCACCACCCACGCCCTTCCCCACGTCTGAGGCTGCCACCCCTTCTCTCCTCCTCTCACCTTCTCCTCACCATCCACGCCCCCCTCCCCTCACTACTAGAAAAAACCCTACTAATGGCGCACCTAAAATGGCCATTAATGGCGCATCTGTGGTGCATCATTGATAGCACGCCATTAGTAATTTTTACTAATGGCGCACCACCTGGTGCGCCATTAGTATCTGGTGTACTAATGGCGCACCGTGGCGCACCACCTGGTGCGCCATTAGTATCTGGTGTACTAATGGCGCACCGCTGGTGCGCCATTAGTATAGGTCAGGGTGCGCCAATAGTATGCCTCCCAGGGGCCATGTATACCCAGGTGCTTTGGCATACTAATGGCGCACCACCACTAGATGCGCCATTAGTAACCGCGGCATACTAATGGCGCACTGCCCAGTGATGCGCCATTAGTATGCACTGTCATACTAATGGCGCACTGTCATGTGATGCGCCATTAGTATGAATATTAGGTTTTTTTTTATTTTTTATTTTCTGTTTTTTGCACAGGTTACAAAATGTATAATTTGACAAAATATAGACAGCACACATCAACAACAGATTCATCGAATACAATAGAAGATTAGCCTTTGAATACAATTCATCATATTAGTCTCCGAATACAGTTCATCATATTAGTCTCCGAATTGAAAAGACCGAACAAAGATAGAACATTATATTACAAGTCTCGAGACCGCGAGTAGCGAGTTTGTCTTCACATTACAAGTCGATATCGTTCATCTAAACTACCATCACATAGAAGAGAGCTGCGGTCATCACGATGAGCATCATCACGATGAAACTCGTCTTCATCCGGTTCCTTCAACGCTCCCTCCCCTCTCCCGCTAGATAGCGGGCGTATCTAGATTTGGCCTCGGCCCTAGTGGTGTACCCTTTGTAACTGTTACCGCTGAATCGGTGAACCTGTGTCCGACACTCCTCCCAGTCATCGTAGACTTCGGGAACCTTACCCTTGTACACGACATACGTCGGCATCGCTATGCACTAGCCAAACGAAACGTTAGTACCAATTCACAGAAAATACATAAGCAATATATAAGTATGCAACAGAACGATCGGAAGAGAAAAGCAAGACATTAATAGCATCGATTACATCTAAGTTGAACGCCTCTTGAAACCAAAGAGACATACTACAAGTTCATTAAAGTTTAATTACAACATGATCCAATCGATGTTTCAGAACTAGACACAGCATCACTGCTTTCGACTCGACTCAAGGGACCGGAGCGTGGATGAAGCCGCCGTCTATCGTGGGAGTCATGAAATAACGGTCGTTGTCCGCCTGCATTTGTAGCATTGTGTCGATGTCACTGTTGGACGGTTCATTGTTGAGGTAGAACTGCCCCGAGGTACGAAGGACATCTTGATGGATGATTTCCGCAAACTCCGACTGGATGCGAAAGAATTCTTGTCGGAGGTCCGCGTCCTAGATTGCCGACACGCTCTTTGCCCAATCTTTGAGTTTACTCGGTAGCAGAAGTTGATGATGGTCCCGTACAATCGCCCGCATGTGATGGATGGCGTAGTAGGCACCCTTCTGACCGCCAGGCGGCTGCTTGACGCAGCAGAACGTCGTATTGTGGGAGAACACATGCTTGCCGTACTTACGATTAGGCCTGGTGAAGGTGCCTCCAGATTTGGCGTAGCCGGGGAGAACATCATCAAGAACCTTCTTGACATTTGTGTAGTCTACGTTCGACTGACGGTCCGGGTGGAAATACGTGGCCATGGAATATTTGGGGCTTAGGAGGATGAGCGTGCAACGTGTGTCACTGCAGAAAACACGAAATGTTAAAAGAAAAACGATCGAAATGTAAGTATTCATATGTTACGGGCCGGTTGAGGGGAGGACTTACTCGGGAAAGTAAGGCATGAGGAAGTTATTCTTATCTTGGTTTGCCAGAATGACGCCTTCGAGGTAAGAACTCGCGACTTGCCGGTCCCCAGCGCTGCCCAAGATCTTGGCACGCATGTAGAAGGGGTCGACTATCACGATGTCCGGGGTCTTGTCGCGAATGATCCGCATATCCATACTCAGCGAAAATAGTCGAACGAAGGTGTAGTGCAGCGGATGAAGGTTCAACATAGCGTGGATGTCATCAAAACGCAGGACGGTCGTACGCCCGATGGAGTTATCCACAAAGCCCTTGCCCTCTGGCACCTTGGCCGCGAAAACCGGGTATGCCACATCCTTCTCTCTGAGACGCCGCATCTCCAAAGCAAGAACACTGTCATGCAGACTCCGCATAGCACCGGTTGCAGCACTGAGCATATTTGTCGGTAGCATCGCCCTACCCGCCACATGCACCCTCCTCGAGATATCCTGCGGTGAAGGTGGCCCGCCCTGAGCACGGATCGTACTCGGTGCCGGCTGGCTCGCACCATTCTTAGTCTTTCTTTTGCGTGCCTTCTTCTTCTCCTGTAATGGGACCGAGTTCTGCTCACAGACCGCCTTCTTGAGTGTGTTGGGGATGATAATATTTCGCACCTCACCTATTTGAGGCTCGGTGAAGTCGGCAGCTGGAGGCGTCTCCTGAGAGCTGAACGCCAGATGGCGCCTGTTGCAACTTGGCTTCTCCGCGGTACCAGCTAGATCGCACATGTCTTTTGTTGGGTTTGGTTCTTGAGAAGGAGGCCCCATGAAGTCGCCATCGTACCCATGATCGGCAAAGTACTGATCGACGTTGCCAAATGTATCATCGTTGTCGTCGTCGTCGTTCTGATCCTGTGCCATATGCATGTTTGGATCCAGTGGCATAGGGATGTCCAGCACCGTTACGACGGTCTTGCCATGGGGCCGACTTGGCGCCGGCACGACTGGCGGTGTTGTCTTTGGGGTGGTGTCCCCCGCCCCCAAACGAATCTGGCTCTTCGGCCAAACCAGGGGCCAGCTCAGGCAGGCGCTGAGGGTCATCACGTCTTCATCGTCGGCCCCGACGGGTCGAATCGGAGGTAACAAGTCGTCGCAGCCTGGCAGCACTCGAACCAGTTGAACCCTAAACAAGTTGGGTGGCATCTGGGTACCTTGGAACAAGGGGTTGCCCGGTTGAACGATTTTTCCCTTGGCGACATCGACCAACTCATTGTTCACGAAGTGGAGGAGAGTGCACGGAACGTCAGCGGCGCCCTGCGAAAACATGTAGGGCGTCAGGGATGCCCAGTCAAAGACAAGGAGATGAAGTCCTCGTCCGAGAGAGGCTTAATTAGTTACCGTGATGATGGCGTCGAGCTCGGCTAATGTCGATGCACCGCCAATGGCGGGCGTGCAGTTGACGGAGGGGCCGCTTGCTGCAGAGGTGCCGGCCGGCGTACACCCGGGTGCATTAAGCTCCCGTGCCGGCGTCGGAGACACCAATGCCGCCTCCGCCGGAGGCACCACTGGCCCCGCCATCGCATTATGCGATTTGCTGGCCATGAAGCTAGGAATCGGGGGCGGCCCCTGTTGGCCGCCCGCAATCCACGCACTCAACCCCGAGATCAAGGTAGGCACAATGGCGGTGATCGTCGCTCCGAGTTGTTGTTCCACTTGCTCTTGGACAATCTCCGGAATCCACGCCACCTGTTCCTTGAGTTCTTGAACCTCTCGCGCCTGGCTTTCCGAACTGGTCTTTTTCTCCTTCCGCAAACCAGCGGTATAGTATGACCCCCATTTTGTCGACAAGCCTTTGCCGGCCACACGACCAGCTGACGTCGGCTTACTGAGCTTATCCTTCTTCTTCATTACATTCAACGCCCTATTTAGAGTGCTGTCCCAAGGGTTGCTCTTAGTCGACCCCGCGCTACTGCTTTCAGTCGCCTGAGGAAGGAATGTGAACCATTTAGAAATTTGGCTTCATTAATTAGAATGCAACCATATGGAGCTAATTACGCGGGGGTGTATTCCTTACCAGAACAAGCTCAAGCTGCCTGGTCTTCGGATCCGTGGTAAGCTCCTTTGTTTTCGGGTCCTTCTTGTACCGGGCCCTGACAAAGTTCCTGGTCTGCTTGTTACCGCTGTATTTCTCGAAGAGGGGCGGTAGGCCTTGTTCGGCACGGTCCGCCTCCTCTTTGTCCCATATAGGCTCCGCCACTCTGTAACCGCCGGGACCGAGTGTGTGTTCCCCTATGTTCAGCTCCCGCATTTGTTTCCCCCACTCACTTGATTGGGAGCTTGCGGTGCTCGAGCAATTGATCTTGAAGTCATTGTAGTCATCTTCGGCGATCGAAGGATTTTTCTCCTTGATCTTCTGATAACTCTCGCCTTTATCGATCATTTTCTTCACATTGCTTTTCCAAGTAGACAGGGCCTTGCTCATCTTCGTGAGGGCAGCATTGTTCACTTTATTCCCTTTGAGGCTTGTATTTGCAAATTCAGCGGGGAACTTGTATCGTTCGTGCAGCTTCGTGAAGAGGAGGTGGCGCAAATTCCCTCGGTCAGGATGCCTAAGGTTCTCGGTGTTGATCGAGACGGTGCTCCGGACAATGCACCCGAGCTGAAGCGAGTACCCCTTGACTATTCGTTCGGGCGCCGTTGGATACCCGTTGGAGTCCACTTCAGCAACTTCCTCCTTGAGGGTGAGGAGCACGATCGGGCGTCGGTCCTTCCGTTGCCTCTTCGGTTGGCTGCCATCTGTGCGGGCGCCGCCATCATTAGTGGTGGCATCCTCGGCGGCACCATCAGTGGTGGCATCAGTGTGGTCATCCTCGGCGGCACCATCAGTGGTCTCAGGATCGGTGTGGAAGGCGGCGGCCTCATACAAGTGAGGTTGTTCCTCCATCTCCTGGGACAGCTCCCAGAATGCCTTGCCGCCCGAACCCCCGGCCTCATCGTTGTGGGCCATGTTTCTCTCTAAATAGAAACAAAGTTTGGTCAAAAAGTTGGTTATTGTCAAGGAACAAGATCATGGTCTCATCATTTAGGGTTTGTCGACACCGAGGCATCCTAAACTCTAAGCTTTTATCATTGAGGGTTTTTCGACGCCGAGGCACCCTAAAAGCCTAAGCTTTCATCATTTCGGTTTTTATCGACACCGAGGCACCCTAAAAGCCATGCATTAGTCACAAGTACGCCGGGGCACTTGATCCTACTTAATTAACTACTACGATACCCCGGCCCATGCATTAGTCACAAGTACCCCATATGTCCTATTTTTAGCAAAGTCATGCTAAAATTCACGGAAAATTTCAGCATGACCTTTGCTGAAAATAGGACATATGGAGTACTCGAATTTGCCGGAACGGAAGTTAATCGACATTCCGGCAAACTCAAGGGCCTCTTGGGGTACCTGCAAAATCATTATCCCAGGAGCTCTGCTAACAAATGTGCTCTGCTTCAACACATTGGAAACTGAGTTCTGACTGCTACAAATTCAGTTTTCAGATACCAGCAATCAGGAGCCTACATGGTACCATTTTGTTATCCTAGCAAGAACAGCATGAGCCAAACAAGTAAATGGAAAACATGTTTCCTCAACAAGCAAAAAGGGAAAATGCAATTTATGGCACATAGATGTTGATCGACTGACATTCATAAATTTCAGAAGAGAAAACAGTAGGCATTGCCCATGCAGTATTTACTGCTAACCAGGGAGAACAGGTTCTTATTTTCGCTCCCAACAACAAGCAGGAAAACATCTACATCAATGCACTCAGACGAAGAAAGTGCAGCATACATATAGTTCATAACAGAGTGCATTGTGTTATGCTATGAAAACATATTCAGTTATGCTATCCCTCAAGTTATGCTTCAAACTTCAGGTCAGACAACTATGCATATAGGACAACTTCAGGTCAGACAACTATGCATGAAACAAGTTATACATATAGTTCAATTGCAGAGCACTGAACATTCAAAAGTTCAGGTCAGACAACTATTTTCTCAGAAGGGCACCACATCCTCATATTTCAAACTTGGTTCAATTGGCTGAGCACTAGATGAAGTGATAACAGCCATGGAATTGGGAAAAGTTCCATCTAAGTTTTGAATTAGCTCATGGTTGGGCATTTCACAGCTGACGTAGAAATGCAGGTATGGTTCGAATCAACAGCATACTGACACCAACACAATCGAATTAACAAACTGTAAGATTTAACAAAGCGCACTGGTAAGATTTAACAATAGAGCAAGAGATTGCAGACGAATTCAGGGATAAAATGCTGAGATTTCCATTCCATGCTAGTAACAGTACACCAAAAGAACAGACAGCAGCGAGTTGCGGCCGTTCCATTACACCGAAGAAGAACACTGAACTACCATGGCTAGCTAGTACTAATCTGTCGGCGCAAGAACACTGAACACCGAAGAAGAAGAACACCGAAGAAGAATACTGAACACTGAAAACATATCCAGAAAAGCCCCATATTTCATGCACTCTGCTTCTACACAAATATGCTCTGCTCCTAGCTAGTTTCAGTTCAGATATGATTACTCTTTGCTCTTATCCTGGTTTAGATCTTGTGGTAATTAAATAAATGTCCGTATATGCAATTGCAGACCAAAACAAAACTACAATTAACAGCCCCTGTTTTATTGCAAGTAAATTTGCTATCTTATACTCCCTCCTCTCTGGATTAGAGATCCTGCGTGTAAATCTAGGTTGTCTATTTTACCAACATAACAATACATATCACAAAAGTTATACCGTTAGTAGAAAGTACAATAAATCTTCAGTTAAAATGCTATCTGATCTAAAACCACGACACTTATTCTAGGTCGGAGGGAGTATATATTTCTTCAGTTATATTCTTATGGTATTTTTCCTTACTATCCATTTGTCAGTTTACTGCAACAAGATGAAGCCAATTGCTATAAGTTCAGCAGCTTCATGATCTATCGTAGTTCACAAAAAAATTTGTTCAGACTACTTGGAGTTATAACAAATGCATGAAATTGTTGCGAGCTGCCTCCAAATTCGGGGCAGTAGTCTGTCATCTTTCTAGATGTTAACAAGGTAGGCAACTTTGTCTTGGTGTTGCAGAGATGGTGAAGCTCTGCAGTACGGTTGGTTCTGGGAACCTCCTTTGTGTCTTTGACACCCAGGAACATTTGTCGATTCCAAAATCCCTCTATCCCAGATCCATTTGGTTATTAGTACTGCACAAAGGCATCACCCATCTCCTGTGACAGGTAAATCCCTCATCCCAGATCCATTCCCCGTGCTAGAGTTGATACAGTACTACCAAAATAATCGCAGAACAAATGAAGACCAGAGACACGGGCATCACATTTGAGAGGGAGAAGCTCACCTGAGAGGATCCTCCCTCCCTCGATTCGGGCCGCCGCTGCTGCCTGTCTCCTTCGCGGACGGGATGAGCTGGGGTCGAGCAGACGGCAGCGCGGCAAGGAGAAGGCTGGGTGGGACGGGGCGGTGGTGTCGGGGCGGTGGGGCGACGGTGGTGTCGGGGCAGCGTCGAGGGCGGCGGGGCGACGGTGGTGTCGTGGCGGCGCTGGGGCGGCGGGGCGACGGTGGCGTCGGGGCGGCGTCGAGGGCGGCGGGGCGACGGTGGTGTCGGGGCGGCGCTGGGGTGGCGGGGCGACGGTGGCATCGAGGGCGGCGGGGCGACGATGGTGTCGGGGCGGGGCGACGCTGGCGTCGAGGGCGGCGGGGCAACGGTGGTGTTGGGGCGGGGCTGGGGCGGCGTCGGGAGAGGAGATCGGGGAAGGGGATCGCGGGCGAGGGAGAGAGAGGGGATCGCGGTACGAAGTAGGGGCGCACAATACTAATGGCGCACCACCCCTGGGTGCGCCATAAGTACATACATGCTAATGGCGCACCTCACCCTAGTGCGCCATTAGTATTTTTTTTCTGCTCGAGCCAACAGTTATCTACCAACTGGTCAGCAGCTAGTTCTCACACCAGGAGGTCCTGGGTTCGATTCCCAGGCTCCACAATTTTTTTTATGCATTTAAAATGCTGTTTGATACTTATTTGTGTTTAAATATGTTCAAACTTGTTTAAATCATAACAGTAATATTTTTTTATAAGACAGTAATAATTTTTTAAAAAATATCATCAAACAGTAATGTCGGTGGAGCGGGGGAGGGTGCGGGGGTGCGGGGGGTCGGCGGCGGTTGAGTAGGGGAGGGGTGCGGGGGGTCGGCGGCGGTGGTCGAGTAGGGGAGGGGTTCGGGGGGTCGGCGGCGGCGGTTGACTAGGGGAGGGGTGCGGGGGGTCGGCGGCGGCGGTTGAGTAGGGGAGGGGTGCGGGGGGTCGGCGGCGGCGGCCGGTGGACCGGATCTGGCGAGGTGGGATAGCGATCGAGATGGAGGGGGATCGAGATCGAGTGTCCATGAAATTAAAAAATATTCATGATAGTTCAAAAAGTGCCCATGAAATACAATCGAGAAATGATGTCTACGATTTAAATACAATCGATCTTAGTTAGCTATCTGTTCACAATCTTCTTGCCCTTCTTTTTCGCAAATGGAGTTCTTCTATGGAACGGACGTCCTTTAGGTAGGGTGGTCCTGCTTCTTCTTGTGGTGTATGCTACTACTTCATCATCGTCGTCATGTTCGATCCTTGGGTCGCCGTACTTGTCGAAGTCTTGCTCATTGGCTACTCCATCCATTCCGATGATCTTCCTTTTGCCTCTCCTCATGACAACGCGACTGGGCTTTGGCGGGTCGGTAATGAAGAAGCATTGGTCCACTTGGGAAGCCAGTACCCATGGCTCATTTTTCGCGGTAACGTTTGCGCCCGCGGTCTTGGATTTGGCTTCGGGTATAACCATGGTGGTGAAATACCGGTCTTCTTTTATGACGTTCTTGGCCCATCTGACACGGAACATCGGGACCTTCTCTCCAGCGTAGCTCAGCTCCCAGATCTCCTCGATCCTTCCGTAGTATCTGTCCTTGTCGTTACCGGTGTAGGATTCCATCGTTACCCCGGAGTTCTGATAACCATCGCTCTTCATGTCCTTGGCCTCGGTGTAGAATGTGTAGCCGTTGATATCGTACGCCTCATAGGTCATCAGGTTGTGCTCGGCGCCCTGTGACAAGGCGAATATGAGTTGTTCTTCCGCGGAAGAATCCTCGTGTAAAGGGTACGACGGAAGCTTCTGCTTGAACCAACGCGTGAAACATGAGTTGTGCTCTTTGAGTATATGTCCGTCCGTCCTCTCTTGGCCTCGGTCATTGTACGTCTTCTTAATAAAGGTTTTGTGCTCTACCACCCAAGGATCGACCACATCTATGTGTTGTAGCACGACTAGGTTTGCTCTTTCAAAGTCGGCGAGTCGACCCTCGAAGTCGACATGCATTTTGCGGCGACCCTCACGGTGACCCCATCCAGCGAGCCTGCCGAGGTGCCTGTTGACGGGCAGACCAACGGGGTTCTCGATGCCTAGATAATTCGTGCAGTAGGAGATGCACTCTTCGGTCAGAAAGCCCCTAGCTATGCTTCCTTCTGGACGTGACATGTTGCGAACGTATCCTTTGATGACACCATTCATCCTTTCGAACGGCATCATGCTGTGCAGGAACGTCGGCCCGAGTTGGATGATATCCTCCACTATATGGACCAGCAGATGCACCATAACGTCGAAGAATGCGGGCGGGAAGTACATCTCAAGCTCGCATAGTATCACCATGATCTCTTCCTGTAGCCTTCTGAGTTGCCTCACGCCAATCGACTTCCGAGAGATGACGTCGAAGAAGTTGCATAGCGCAAATAGTGTTTCACGGACGTGCGCGTCCATGATCCCACGGATTGAAACTGGAAGTATCTGCGTCATCAGCACGTGACACTCGTGAGACTTCATCCCGCTGAACTTCTGCTTCGCTGGGTCTAGGTATCTGCTTATCTTCCCCGCGTAACCGTAAGGAAGTTTTACTCCTAGGAGGCAGGTGAAAAACTGCTCGATCTCCTCCTGACTTAGAGTGAAGCACGCGGGAGGGTAGTCATTTCCGGTCTTCTTGGCCTTTTTGCCTTTGCGACGACTTTCTGTGTCCTGCTTCGCCTCATCATCATCATCATCATCATCATCATCATCATCATCATCATCATATATAGCGTGAAGCTCCTGCCTGATGCCCATTGATCTCAAGTTTGCCCTTGCTTTCGGCCCATCTTTGGTCCTCTCTGGCATGTTGAGCAGGGTACCAAGTAGACTCTCGCACAAGTTCTTCGTGATATGCATGACATCAAGGCTGTGAGGCACACGGTGGATCTTCCAGTACGGCAAGTCCCAGAAAACAGACCTCGTTTTCCATACCTTCAGCAGCGGCTCTGGCGCCTTTCGCTTCTTTCCCGGCTCTGGCGCCTTTTGCTTCTTTCCCGGCAGTGGGCAGTCTTTCCAATTTTATAACAGCTTGTCTATTTCCTCGCCGCTCCTCGTACACGGGCGTTTTCGGGGTTCGGTTTCACCATCGAACAGATCCTTGCGTTTCCTCCACGGTTCATCGTCGCGAAGCCACCTTCGATGTCCCATGAACACGGTTTTCGAAGACCCGGGATCTCTATCTAGCTGGCGATACGTTGTGTCATCCATGCACCTTACGAATCCAGAAAATCCGTGAACTACCTGCCCCGCAAGATATCCGTAACCGAGATAGTCGTGCACCGTCGTGAGCAGTGCGGCTCTCATAAGGAAATATTCTTTCTCTACGGCGTCCCACGTATTGGCTGGCGTTTTCCACAGCGTGTCAAGCTCCTCTTTCAGCAGCCCCCAGATACAGATTGATGTCGTTCCCTGGTTGTTTCGGCCCTTCAATTAGCATACTCATGTGAATGTACTTCCTCTTCATGCACAACCAGGGGGGAAGGTTGTACATCCACACAAACACAGGCCAGGTGCTATGTGTGCTTCTCTGGCTGCCAAACGGATTGACTCCATCAGTGCTCGCGCCCAGCACGATGTTCCTTGGATCGTTCCCAAATTCTGGGTATTCGAAGTTCAAAGCTTGCCACTGGCTCGCATCCTTAGGGTGACTCAGCATCTTGTCTTTTTTATCTATCTCCGGATCATTTGCGTCATCTTCTCGCTTCTTCTCCTCCCTATCCGCGTGCCAACGCGGGAGCTTTGCTACCTTAGGGTCCGCGAAATACCGCTGCAGACGAGGAGTGATCGGAAAGTACCACACCACTTTTCGAGGAGCTTTCTTCCTCTTCTTGTATCGAGTGACACCGCACACCGGACATATGGTAGACTCCGCGTGCTCGTCCCGATAAATGATGCAATTGTTCATGCACACATGGTATTTCACGTGCGGTAAATCCAGAGGACACACGATTTTCTTCGCCTCCTCCAAACTGGTCGGGCACTTGCTCCCCTTGGGAAGACCTTCGTGCCAGAATGACATGTTCTCGTCGAAGCATGCGTCGGTCATTTTGTGTTTTACCTTCATCTCCAGAGCCATGAGCGTTACTTTCAAGTGGGTATCCTCGGGCCTGCATCCTTCATACAATGGAGTAACCGCGTCTAACTCAAGTTGATCCATCTTGGCTTTCTCTCGGGCGGCAGCTCTTGCGTTATCCGTCTGCTTGAGAAGGAGCTCTTGAATATGAGGGTCCTGCACCCAGCCCATCGATGGTCCAGCGTCGTCTGCTCCGCCGGCATCATCATCATGTCCTGCATCTTCTACATGATGACTGTGTACAGCATCACCGTCGTGATCATCTCCTGGGGATTCTTCGTCTTCTCGCCCCCCCCGAGCCGCGGTGGTTGTCTTGCTGCCCTTCCTCGTTTCTTGCCCGGCCCCCATGGACGACTTCGTAGTCATCTTCATCACCTTGCCACCGATAGCCATCCATGAGACCACGCAAGAGCAGGTGGTCCCGCACCTGCCCGGAATCCGGGTCCGCAATAAGGCTATTCAGCTTGCATCTTCGACACGGACATCTTATCTCCGTCTCGTTCTTTTGAAGCATCTCGGCCTTCGCGGACGTCAAAAACCTATTCACGATGCCTTCGGTCATCGTGCGGACCATGGTCGCCTGCGGGGTAGAGCAAAACCATATTTTAGAACCAAGAAAAAATTTGGCATGACTTTCCCTAAAAATAGGACCAAAAAGAATGCTTAATGCCAAAATTCTCGCCGAAACGGAAATGAATCAACATTCCGGCAAAATATTGGCAACTATCGCATTTCAAATACCGGTACACCTCCAAACACAAACACATATGCAACACCACAAACATATGCAACACCACGAACATACATAGATCTAGCTAGGCCATAAAAAGTGCATGTGCACATTGTTGTAGGGAGAACAACATAAATATAGCTTCCCCCCTTACTTACCTAGCAAAACAAGGTAACTTAACCACTTAATTTGAATGAATCTATGGTGGAAATGAGGTGAAAAAGAGAAGGCACCCGAGACAAGGAGGAGGCGGTGGAGAGAATGAAGTGGGGAGAAAGTGAGCGTGGGAGGAGAGGCTGTCCAAAATATCTTGTTGCTGCCCACTTACTAATGGCGCACCAGCAACAAATGCGCCATTAGTAATCCAGGTTACTAATGGTGCATTTGTTGCTGGTGCGCCATTAGTAGTTTTACAAAAAAAAACATACTAATGGCGCACTCTGCCACAGTGCGCCATTACTAGTTACAACTAGTAATGGCGCACCACCAGCGGATGCGCCATTAGTATGTTTGGACAGGCGCACTAGTTCAAAAAAAAAATTGGTACTAATGGCGCACCGTGGGCAGGGTGCGCCATTAGTAGTTTCAACACTAATGGCGCATCAGAAGGTGGTGCGCCATTAGTATATACTAATGGCGCACCACATGTTTGGTGCGTCATTAGTGTCAATTCCATCTATAGCCCTTTTCCTAGTAGTGCCTCCGCCTTGCCCCAAATCGGGCAGCAGGCCCGGACTAACGCAGGCTCAGATCCGGCATGCCCACAACCCCGGTTCCGCTTCAAGACGCCATGGACATACATCCATGGATAAGGTGCCCTCCCCTTCTCTCCTGTGTGTGTGCGTGCGTGCACGCGTGTGTGTTGGATTCGATTTGGAGTTGGTGCTCGGTTTTTGAAGCTCCTTCTCTTCCTTGTTGCAGGAGAACATCTCTCTATCTTTCTTTGCTGAATCAAGTTGGTGCTGCTGCAACCTCACCCCCTCTCCCCAACAAGCAGCCCCAACCCTAGCCTTCCTTCCATGACGACTAGGTGGTGTAGCACAGGTAGGAATCCTTCTTCTACTCCCCTTTTTGTGGTTTTCCTCATCCCTCTCTCTTTATATCTTCTCGAATCTGGACTAGAAATAGTCACTGTTTTGGCAAGATGAGGGGACTAATGGAAGTCCAAATAGCAATGCAAATCAGAGAGTAATGAAACCGCAAATAGCAACTCAATTGAAATAGTCTCTAGTTTCATGTATAATATCTTGCAGAAGGCGGCTGTTCCTTTGAGGAAAGCATGTGACGAGAATGATCAAAGTTTAAAGCACAAAAATGATGGCATTGGAATATGCAACCATTTGTTATTTTATGCAGTTTGTGTGGATATGATGCGTGCACTATATTTTTTTTTAATTTCTCCTTTTGTCCTGCAGATGTTAGCAAAGAAAGTTGATACCTTAATAACCAATAAAAAGATGATAATGCTAGAGGTTGTTGCCATGGAGAAAGAAGTTACAGCTATGCGTGTCGACAAGGATCAAGAAATGAAAGCCATGCAGCTTGGTAATTCAAAACAGTTCTTTTCTTGATTGTTTTGATAGTTACTGTTTGTAAGTTATCTGTCCAATATGAAATTATAGTGATTATTACTGTAGTCCAAGCTTGAGTATGTGTTTCTACAACACTGCTTGCTTAAGGGGAAAAGAGCTCCACTGTAAACTGACATGCCAAATATCTTGATAAAGAAAATATGGTGGATAATCATATACTCCGTATTATTTAGTCTGACTTAGACAAAGTTTTCCACTCGCAAAACTTTGAGAGATGAGAAGTTATTACTTATGATTCAAGTTTCACATAAAAAATATCTCAAAAAAGAACAAATACATCAAGAGTTGCAGGTTATACCACGTTCTGTAGCTATTATTATATATGTAATTGAGAAATCCTCACTAACATTAGCATCATCAGCGAGTCATTGTTACTATGGTCCTTGCAATGAACAGATAGACCTTCATGCATGGAACTGGTAAGGCCACTCATCTTCGGTGCAGAAGCTTGAGATTTATGAACCAACATCTCATCGAACTATCGGGGTTCCTTTGTTTTTGTATGACGGTTCAGAGGATGAACCTGTCATACTCATGGCATATGTTGCTGGTGTACCCGCCGCTGCCGGCCAAGAAGGTGACATGCTTCTTTCTTCATGTTGGCACTTTTTTACTTGGACATGGGAATTTTTTGATTTAACTGTAGTGATGGATATTTCAGTTTCGTATATGATTTTCTAAATTGTGACCCGCGAGTGGTTCAGTAGATAGGTTTTGCAAGAAATTTCAGATTACGGACTATCATTGTCATAGTATGGTTTGCAGAGGTAGATCTTGCAAGTTTATCGGGTTTAGTTAAGTTTCTTTAGCCTTGTTGAGTTGACATGGCACTGATAAATCCGTTTTGTTGGCTGAGAGCAAAAAACTGTTCATGAGCTTTTCTAATTGTGAACCTGGGATGGATGATTGTTTCTTATAGGGTGGTGATTTGATAAGCACAAAGGCAGAATATGTATTCTGGTAGCTCTTAACTGATTGATGTTTTTGTCATTGTTCAAATCACTTAATTAAATTTAGTTATAGTAAAAAAAATCCATGTCCATCACATGACATGGTCCATTAAAAACATGCCCTCTTGTAGAGATCCACAAATGTCTGTCACATTACTTGATGATCCTTCTATTCACCTGGTTATATACTCGGATCATAGGATCAGTGTACTAACAATTGCTAACCTTCACGTACCAAACCGGAGCTGAATAATATAATGTCTGCACTTACTTCACCTCATATCAGTGCAAATAGTGATTTTTATTATGTTTTCTGATTATACATTTACTTACTTTGGTGCTGAAAGAAAAATGTTACATTTAGGTCCTATTTTTTATAGAACCATGCCCCAGGCATGTTGCTCGCCAGTCATATTAACATGACATAAGTCATGTGCGCATTTTCCTCATTGGTCTACTAAAATAAAATGTTCTTTGTACTAGGCACAGGTCTGTGGGTAGTAGCAAAAAAGCAAAAAATAGTCATTCAATACTATTTACTACAATGTAAAGTCTGCAACAGAACATATTAAGTAGGGACTGTGCTTATTGCTAAGCTTGTCATGTCTGCTACATGAAGGTAGGAAGTTCATTTTTGCACTCATAATGTGACAGTTTAACTAAGTTTCTCTTTGGTTGTTTGAAGATACAAGTTAACTGTCAAAATGCAGTGGATTATGCAAGTCTTTTCTTAATGGATCGGGGAAAGGTATTTTTTTTCTCCTGATAGGATTATTGCACTCACCAGTTGAGTACTCAGGTATTTGTTCTCATCTTTATGATGATGGTAATGAATGTTCAGGGCATGCAGTATTTTCCAGTCATTTTGACTTCTTGTCGCATGTTGGCCGACTCTCATTCGGTTCAGATATTTCTCTTCCTTGCTTTGCTCGAAGTTCTTACATGCAAAAGTGAAACACTATCAGTTGAAATCTGATGGCCGCAATCATGATTACTCTTTGTGCACTTTAATTAGGTTTAGCAAAAAAAACATTTTTTAAAACATTCAAGACAGCAGGAATTAGGAAAGACACCTACTGACATATATATCACAAAGTTTCTTTGTTGCTCAGGCTACATGGAACCTCTTACCCTCAACCCTCCAACCTTGCTTTGAGATCCGTACTCTCCAACTAACCAACAACAAGAAGATTTCTCTTTTTTGTTTCTCGAAAACGAAACAACATATGAACTTCAAACTTTGCAGATCGAACAAACATTAGAACATCAATGTGTGAAAAAACTTTCAGATTTTTTGGTCTGATATAAATATACAAAATGAGATTTTCTTTGAATAAAAATATTATTTCAAGTATATAAAATGCATGAAAAAATCTGAAAGTTTTTTTTTCCTATATTGTAGTTAGAATGTATTGTTGTTCTGCAAAAGTTAAAGTTCATATGTTGTGTCGTTTGAGAGAAACAAAAAAGACAAATGTGTCTGCACGGATCTTGATGCATAAATGGATGGGAAAGATAAGGGGTACCGTGTAGCCTGAGCTATAGAAAACCACACTCCATATATATTTCATACTAGCAAGTTACATGTAGCATGTTTTTCTGTTACAATACATGTAGTGGTACATATATATTTCATACTAACAATTCCTATATATATAGCCTCGCGGCAGTTAATCAGGTTTCTGAATTGGTTCAGATTCTCTACAGGTTTAGGCACTTCATTGTTGGTGACCCAAATTTTTGCGATGCTACTAATTGTACTATATGTTATTCTTTAGTAGGGATATTGGCATGGGGATAACATATTAAAACAAGAATAATCATCACTCTCACAGATACATTACTACGTCCTTTTGTTTCATTGAGACCTATTTTGTTTACTTGTCTCATCTCGAGACAAACTTCTCTGAATTTTGTTGATTCACATTGAATAACACATTTGAGCGGAAGGTGTTGAGTGAGCATCTTCAGGGATTGGTGAGTTGCAACTCAATCCTGTCTCCCTGCACCCCACTAAATCAGATTCTCATTTTTTTATCTCGCCTGATATCAATTCTTGGTAAAAATGGGATTCTTCTAGGTTTGCGAGAAAATGATGCAAGACAACAAGGAAGGCCCTGATCAGCCGACGGACGTGTCAGCTGCTGCAGCTAGTGGTTCTTTGGGCGAGCAAGGGTAGCGTCGTCCTTCTCCTGCTCAAGACACTGCGTCAATCTTGGTGGCACGCGCACTGGTTGTACTACGATGAGCACAAATTCTCAGTCGTCGAGACACCAGCATTCAGCAATGAGGAAGGCGGCTTGGTGGGGTCGGCGGAGGGTGTTGTCCGGTTGTGGTGGACGTGAAGGCGGACGAATTCATTACAAAGTTCTACGTGTAGATGAACTGCAGCGACAAGTCCGGTGGCTGCAATACAATGACATGATGAAGAGGAGCAGTCATATGTAATGCATAAGCTGTACATGCATGTGTGTTATCAATCAGAGGTAAAATCCAATGAAAAGGGCGGCACCCTACCTGGCACCGCACAAACTTTCTCTCAGGAGGCACCACGGGTGGCGCCCCAACCACTAGTGTTTATAATTAGTAAAACTTTCTATGGTGGGTTTTTTGGCTCACCAAGGATAAAATATGATTGAGATAGAAGCAGCACAGACATAGCAAGGTAGTGTAAAACGGATGGTATACTTAAAATTCACTGGAGTGATATATTTTACAAAGAATTGCTTGATTTATGTCTAGCATTTTTTATCAACAACATTTATGGGTTGCACCGTTCAAGCAGCCGCGTAGATATTGGTTAATTATTTGAACACAAATTCATATTATAGTACCCTGATCTACACTATGTACGTGTATTATGTATACAAAAGTTAGTACCATGTCACAAACACGAGGCTTATGGTGTTAGTGTGGATATAAGTAAAATAATAATAGATTATAATTTTCTTGTTAGTATGATATTTATGTGGTTATTAATTGCGCCACAATAGAATATATTTTTAACTGGCATTCTCACATACCTATAACATGTTGTGATCGTATGATACCTATAATCTTAACTATTTATCTGTCATAACTTTGTTTTTCAAGCAACAAGAGGAGAAGCTCTATGTTGCCTCCTACCCGCGACATCAAGCATCTATCCATGTATGCCTCTATCACCATGTACAATATGATCTTACTTGTTCAAGCATGAGTAAAAATCATCTGAAGATGACATGGCAACAATGCCACATGTGTGATTAGAAAACATGGGGCCAAACCCATCATGCCCTAGGAAGGGGTGTTCCCTGACTGTAATGCCAAACGGATTATGTCAGGTCCTGAAGCACAAGGATTAGTAGTAAGCCCAAAGTATTCCCGTTAGCTAAGAATTAGTGGTAAGCACAAATTATTTCCCTCAATTAAGGAACCAAGCCATTGAATATGTGAAACGGCGATTATAGTTTCAATGATCAACCATACACTCAACTAAGAAACATAACTTGTGTATCCAAAGTACAATAATAAATTGCACATAAATGTATATAAAACTTTTAATTTATGAGGAAAATTTGACTGTGATCCATAAATTTACTAATGGTGTCTCTCGAGATAGCATAGACATGGTAGATAAATTATGGTTGTGTATCGATTAAACTGCGGAAAATCGGAAGTGTTATAACTACATACATAAATTACGTCCTAGTATATCCATTGACCCCTATCCAGCATGGATATATAGCTAATACTCCACTCAAAGACCTAATTTCAACATGCATCTAGAGTAATAAATAATAAAAAAGGATATTGCACTGAGAAAATTGACACAAGGTTGACAATTGGTTCTCTACACCACATCCATTGACGTGATAACGAGATCAAACATCATTTTATCCTTCGTGGCGATGATACAAAAGCTATGTGTTCTTACTATCGCAACAAATAATCACTCAAAGAGATCGACCCTAATATGCACACCACTCCCTCTTGCATATCGGTCATCTAAATATGGCTACTGAATAAAAAATGTATCGGTGGACATAGTCATGTATAAATAATCCATACATAACCAAAATAAACCCATATGTAATCTAATAATAAAATGACAATTTCTCATAACATAATAAACACACAAAAGATTACATCAGATTAATCACAATCATGTTAGGCTGCTCATGTGATCTTTGTATTGAAGAATGAGGGGCGGCAGATGCCACATAGGTACTGTTATGGACCCATATATAGTACAATGAGAACTACTCACACATGACCATGGGAGAAGCAGTGTGGATAAAGAAGACATTTGCGATGATTTCCTCCTACGACAGAGTACAGGAAAATAATTTCTAGTTGGATCATTTGGTTCGCGTCCAGGTGGGCGGTGGCAAAAAGTATGTCGTTAATATGACAAAAACTTCTGAGGGAGAGTATATAAAGCGGGACAAAGAACCAGTCATTGTGGGCCTGATACGTCTCCAACGTATCTATAATTTTGATTGTTCCATGCTATTATATTATCCATCTAGGATGTTTTATATGCATTTATATGCTATTTTATATGATTTTTGGGACTAACCTATTAACCTAGAGCCCAGTGCCAGTTTCTGTTTTCTCCACTAGTGCAGAACCGGGCAATAGCACCGGTTCATAAGGCCCTATAGTGCCGGTTACATAACCGGCACTAAATTGTGGTCAATAAAGGCCCCCCCTTTAGTACCGGTTCAGCACGAACAGGTGCTAAAGGGCAACCACGTGGCACGAGCCAGCTCCGGGGGCCTGGAGCCCTTTAGTACCGGTTGGTAAGACCAACCGGTACTATAAAGTTTGGGGGGTTTTTAGTTTTATGATTTCTTTTTCATTTAATTTTGTGTTTCCATTTTAATTCTTTTTCGTTTGCTGGTATTTTACGATACTACACATTGTACACGTTATGCATATATATATATATATATATATATATATATATATATATATATATATATATATAGAATTTCTAGTAGAACCAATCATGCATATATATATCATCAATGTCTCACAAACCACCATATTAATTAATTCACACATACACACATGTATAGCTATATACAATTTCTCCTACATATGCATGTTGCCTTCGGAGCCAGTGGCATTAGCCTAATTGGTGCCTTCGGAGCACGATGACAATTGGAAGTGGTTTTCATGGGGGCGGTAGCGGGTAATAGAATTCTCCCTTCGGATTTATGACCTGGTCGAGCAAAAATCCCGCTATTTCCTCTTGAAGTGCTTCTACGCGCTCCGTTTCTATGAGCTTCTCCCGCACCTCTTTGAACTGTTAAGAAGGAGATCAATATGCATGTGTATTAGTTGTGTGACTAGATATCGATAATGGTGTAAAAATTGTGAATAGTGTTCTGACAAGCGTACCCATTCCTGTCTTTGAGATTTGCTCCTTTCGGACGCCATCATGCGAATGTTCTCGCAAACGCAGAATGCACACAGATCAGTCCCCTGCGCCTGCTTCAGGGCCTTTACGAGAATGGAATTTGATTAGATAAAAATTAATCAAGCATGATAATTAAAGAGATGGCAGCTAGCTAGCTAGCTAGTACTACTTAATTGCTTACCTTGTGTCGAAACCATTTAAGCTTTTGTTTCCATTCGCCGGGCGTGACGGCGATGAACCTTGCCCAAGCCCTACCCGCCGACAAAGAAAATGAATAAAGGGGTTATTAAATAGTTCATATCATGAAATGACGAACTAAATAGGCCGAGATATATAGTTAATAATGATTGAAATTACCTGTTGACTATCCCATACAAGATGTTATAGTCAGTTTTTTCTGAGATTAGCGAGTCTAGTACTTTAACTGTTCCGGCGTCAACTTTAATGATACACAAGACCCAGTGAAATCTGCATGCACACACGTTTGCATGTCTTAATTAAGCGGGCATATGTAAGCAAAAACATGTAGCTAGCTAGTAGGCAAAAACAGAGAATTTGTAGTACAAGACAGTGTGACTCACTGGAAGTTGTAAGGAAGTAGTATATCTTGATTGTATTTGAGGCGCTTCAAAAACTCTAGCATGCTGTCCTCTACATTCTTTTGCTGATGTTGATTTATCTTCCATGTGTATTCATTAACGGTGTTTGGGTCAATGAACCCAATGCCAAAGCGTCCACCTTTTCTCATTTCATATATCTTCATCCTGCATAATACCACAGAAAAGAATATACTAAGGATAATTACAGGTAATGATTGATCAAAAGGATCACTATAGCTAGCTTGAGACTTAAATTATGGAAAGAAATCACTTACAGACAATAGCAACTGACGATAGATTTGTCGAGTGCGTCTTGATTGTATAACTGAAACAGTTCTAAATACTCAACGGACACAGCTTTCTCATGGAAGTAATGCTCCTCCTTGACATTCACCATGAGGGACAATCGATCTGAAATCTTGGTAATGTTCATGTACCATTGATGCAATTCATACATTCTCGTTGGGAGGTTCTTGACCTTGTCTAGCGCGACCAAAGGTTGGCCCCGGACATATTTCCGTTTTATTTCATCCTCTCTAAGCAAAGGCATGGGCTCGATCTCGAGGAGTTGTCCAACAGTGATGTTGAGAACTTCAGCCTGCATTATATGCTCCTCCGTTATTACCACATTGCCCACCTCGAGAACATGCACTCTTTGCCCACAATAATATTGGGCGCGCGTACTGTCACCTGTTGTTGGCACAACAAGCGAAGGGATCGATTGAGCCGCCTGTTCTCCCAGCTGGGGAATGGTTTTCCCGCATTTTTTGGCAGCTGCTTCTTGTTTGTTCGATCCCGATGTAGACGTGCTCGCCTCCCTTTGTAGACGTGCTCGATTTAACTTCCTGATGTGGCGCTCATAGTCTGTGTCAACAGGCTTGGGAGCTGGTGGTTGAGCCATACGAATGAAGTGGTCAATCGTTTCCTCAGGCACTTTCTCCCTTGGCGGCGGTGGCGGTTTCGGTGCAAAATGGGCTTCCACCTCGGCCTTCGATATGGCTGTGATTTCCTCCTCGGACCTGTCATAAGACCTCTGCGGAAGAGGCTTGAGGCTTGGACCATATTTATATCGCTTGCCTCCGCCTGTACTTCCTGTACTACCTCGACTCGTACCGCTACGCACCATAGCTGCGGGGTGTCTCTTCTGCGATTGCTGAGGCGGCGGAGACGGCTGACGGGGCTGAGTTGGACGAGGAGGAGTGGCCTGAGGTTGTGCCGGACTTGGAGGAGGAGTGGACGTCTGACGCTGTGGCGGACTTGGAGGAGGAGGATTGTCCTGACACTTTGCCGGACTTGGAGGAGGAGGAGTGGCCTGACACTTTGCCGGACTTGGTGGACTTGCAGGAGCGGGAGTCTGCTGACTCGGTGGCGGACTTCGACGAGGACTCGGCTGACGCGGTGTCGGTGGCCTTCGAAAGATGATGCAATCCTTTTTCCATAGGATGATACGATGTTTGGCCTCTCCGAGAAAGCGCTCGCCGTCACCTCCAGCAATGTCAAGCTGTAGCTCCGAATATGGTGGGTCCACCACCTCATCAACCAAGACACGAGCATAGCCCGCTGGAATCGGGTTGCAATGGAAGGTTGCCTCGGGGGGATTTGTAAAAGCAAAGCCGTCCGCCACCTTCATGGATATGTTCTTCATTTTGACGTGTAGCTCGCAGTTAGTGTTCTCCGTGATGTCATCCACGGGGTATCTACCCAGCATTGCGTCGTCCGGGACGGAACCCACGCTGCTTCTCGGCATGGATGGGCCGGTGCTATCCAATGCTGGATCATCCGCTAGCTGCTGCAGCTGCTGAGACCCCCTTTGATGGGTAAGTGAGTCGATCTGCTCCTGCTGCCGCTGGAATTTGACTGCCAATTCCGCTTGACTTGCTTCTAGGCCTTGAAGGCGTTCATAGTCCCGCTTCCTCTGCTCCTCCTCCATCTTCCTCTTCTTCTCCTCCGCAATCTTCTTTCTCGCACGGGTTCTGTAGTCGGTGTTCCATTCTGAAAACCCCTCATACCACGGAATAGCGCCCTTGCCTCGTGTTCTTCCCGGGTGTTCAGGATTTCCCAGGGCACGCGTAAGCTCGTCGTTCTCTCTGTTGGGCTGGAACACCCCCGATCGTGCCTCTTCTATTGCAACAAGTATCGCATCGTCGGCTCCCTTCAGACTTGCCCTCGTCGAAACATTGCCTGTCTCCGGGTCCAACTCCCCCCCATGCGCATAGAACCAAGTCCTGACCCTGGGGGGCCAGCTCTTAGTAGCCGGAGTGACACCTGCATCCTCCATCTCTTTCTCAGACTTATCCCACTTAGGCATTGCCACCGCATAGCCACCTGGCCCCAGCTTATGGAACTTATCCTTTTTTTCGGCATTCTTCTTGTTTATTCTCGACCGTTCCTTAGCTAATTCCGAATCCTTGAATTTCACGAAATCGTCCCAATGATCACGTTGGTTCTCTAGTGTTCCCTTGAATACTGGAGTCTTCCTTCCTCCCTTGACGTACTTCTTCCATTCACGATTCTTGTGGTTCTTGAATGCAATCGCCATCATCCTAAGAGCAGCCTCCTTGACTTTCTGCACATCTGCTTCTGTGAAATGATCTGGTAGGGTGAAATGTTCCATGAGAGTATCCCAAAGCAGATCTTTTTGATTCTTGTCGACAAAAGTAACATCTGGACGTGGCTTTGCTGGCTCTCTCCATTCTTGAAGTTTGATCGGGAGTTGGTCCTTCACAAGAACTCCGCACTGACGAACGAACTTGTCCGCAATCTTCTTAGGCGCTAATGGTTTGCCAGTAGGGCTGCATGCCTCGATATTGTACTTTACGCCCGGCTTCAACTTTTTGTTCGGGCCTCGTTTCGTCATTTTGCCTGAAGATTTGCTCGATCCGGATGGCTGAAAGAACAAAGATCGATTCGTTAATATATCTTCAAGTCATTTAAAACATGTGATGATCACCAGATGCCTGCTTATATAAATATATATACCTCGCCGGTCTTTGTTGTTTCAGGATCAACATGTTCTTCGTCATCGTCATAATCGTAGTTCATGACTTCATCAATTTGGTCGTCGCGATCGAATATCATATCACCCTCTCCGGTGTTGTTTAGAAATTCGGAGCCGTCATAATCTTCTTCATTCTGATTATCATCTGGCCCGCGTATCATATCGAACATGGTCTGTTCTCCCTCTCTGTCGGTATTGTCTGCCATAGCTTTTGTTTAACTAATCCAAAAGAAATATAAAACAATTTAGTATTCAAATTACATCGTCTCGAATAATAGATATAATCTCGAATACATCGTCTAGAATAATAGATATAATCTCGAATACATCGTCTCGAATAATATATAATATTGAATAGTACATCACTGGCTATTAGCTAATAAAGATCGAATACTACAGAAGAATCTAGGACACTCGCGGTTCCTCCGGCGCGGGCGGTGGACACCCAAAGAGAAGGAACCCTCACAGGATCATAGCTGAAGTGAGATCCCCGAAGAAACTGCCACGTATTGGAGAACCTGCCGCCCTCTAACGCAACCATGTAGCGATGGACGTGCTCGTCCTCCTCCCTGACACGGCGACGTACCACCTCCGGCGGGGCCGGGTCCCTCCGCACCGAAACTGGCCCACGCGAACGCCACCAAACGAGATCAGGGTCGACGACGGGACCCGGGGCCGGGTTCCTCATCAAGCGGCGCGCCCCTCCAGGCAGCACCTCCCAGTGCCAGCCCGGCGGAGCCCAGTCCCGGACATGGGTCGGCTGGACGTCGTCGCGGACGGGTCGACGGCGAGGATGCGGGCCGGGCATCGTCGAGAACAAATACTAGCTATATGCCCGCAAAAAGTAACATTTTTTTAATGATTGGATTTTGATAACTAAAATTTCTAACATTTCTATATAACACTAATTATGCTAATCTAAATAATCTAAATAACACTAAAATTTCTAACATTTCTAACATTTCTATATAACACTAATTTCTAACATTTCTATATAACACTAATTTCTAAATGATTAAACACTAATTATATCCATCTAACATGCAATCATACATATATAATAGTGAAAAAAATAATAATCTAAATAATCTAAACTAATTAAACATACAAAATACGTGTGTGTGTGTACTAATTAAACACTAATTATCTAAACTAATTAAACATACAAAATAATAATCTAAATAATCTAAACTAATTAAAGACTAATTATCTGAACTAATTAAACATGCTTCTGTGTGTGTGTGTACGGGCTCGGGGAGGGCTCACAGTGGGCGACGGCGACGGCGAGGCCACGGCGAGGCGAGGCGACGGCCGGGGCGGCGACGGCGGGGACGGCACGACGGGGACGGGGACGGCGCTACGGGGACGGGCCCGGGACGGCGACGGAGACGAGGACGGCGACGGGGACGGGGGCGGCGACGCGGACGGGGGCGGCGACGGAGACGAGCGGCGACGGAGACGATCGAGGGCGGCGGCGACGGCGACGGAGAAGGAAACAGAGGAACGAACAGAGAGGGAAAACGAAATTTTCACACTCCAGCATATATAGAGGGCACCTTTAATACCGGTTGGAGCCACCAACCGGTACTAAAGGCCTGTTTTGGCCAGGCCAAGCGGGGGGAAGCGACCCCCTTTAGTACCGAGTGGTGGCACAAACTGGTACTAAAGGCCCCCCCTTTAGTACCGGTTTGTGCCACGACCGGTACTAAAGGGGGTGCGCTGGCGCAGGTGCGGTGCGGCAAGTTTAGTCCCACCTCGCTAGTCGAGGGGCTACCGCACTGGTTTATAAGCCCCAGTGCGGTAGCTCTCTCGAGCTCCTCTCCTAACCAGGCCTACTGGGCCTACCTGTCCTCTTCGCCTAGTGGGCCTACTGGGCCTTCGCGGGCCTGCATCCTGGCCCAACGAAAGGTTGTGTCGCTAGTCGTATGCAGGCCGCTTTGGCCCAGTAGGCGGGCTTTTTTTTTCTTAATTTTTTTTTGCTTTATTTTTTTTGTTTTATTTATTTTTGAGTTGTTTTTTGCTGTATTTAGAGTTTCTTTGTGAATATTTTTGCTTTAGGTACAAAAAATTACAAACTTTCTGTTAGTGCCGGTAGATTTCAAATTTGAATAGTTTAAATTTTGAATTATTTGAAATTTGTGTGAATCACTAGTTTGTGAATAACTTAACTTTGAAAAAAGTTTTTTCAGTGATTCTTTTTTCTTATGTTTAATATTAGTGTGTTTTATCATTATATTCAATTTAGTAATGCTTAGGTTATTTAAAAAATGAAATGCCTTTGTAACAGTTCAGTTTTCGTCGGAAACCCTGATACTTCGAAAGAGATTGTCCATTTTGTACACGAAGTGCATCCAGTTTTTGCCGTAACCCTCTCTACTTTCTTGCACATGCTATTTGTATGAAATTATGATACCATGCCAACTTTCAACCTTTTCTGAGTTCATTTGAATTGCTTTTCAATTTCAGGGTCATTTAGCTGGAAAAAAATCAGTAAATGCATGAAAAGAATTTGTTTGCACATAAAATTTCTTCGCGTTTCAAATGCCAAAACACATAACTACCCTAACTATTACAGACATTCCCTCCTGGGTGTGAAACACAGAAGAAAGTGATGATAGTGAAGCCGATCACATCCCAGATCTTTGGGTGTGAAACTTTTTCTTCGCGTGTGTCCCTTTGCGCCGTAACCATGGAAAATCTTCATCATTTAACGGGATGCTCGGGTCAATATTCACTGTGAATGGAGCAATTTCATCAAACTTTTCATAATCTTCTGACTTGTCTGTCTTGTCATCCACTCCCACGATGTTTCTCTTCCCAGAAAGAACTATGTGCCGCTTTGGCTCATCGTACGATGCATTCGCTTCCTTATCTTTTCTTTTTCTTGGCTTGGTAGACATGTCCTTCACATAGAAAACCTGTGCCACATCATTGGCTAGGACGAATGGTTCGTCTGCATACGCAAGATTGTTGAGATCCACTGTTGTCATTCCGTACTGCGGGTCTTCCGTTACCCCGCCTCGTGTCATATTGACCCATTTGCACCGAAACAAAGGGACCTTTAAACCACGTCGATAGTCAAGTTCCCATATGTCCTGTATATAACCATAATATGTTTCCTTTCCCGTCTTGGTTTCTGCATCAAAGCGGACACCACTGTTTTGGTTGGTGCTCTTCTTATCTTGGGCGATCGTGTAAAATGTATTACCATTTATCTCGTACCCTTTGAAAGTCATTATATTCGAAGATGGTAACTGGGACAGCAAGTACAGGTCATCTTCAATAGAGGTGTCATGCATGGTACGTGTCTGCAACCAGTTGGCGAAACTCCTGGTTTGTTCACGTGTAATCCAGTCATCAGACCGCTCCGGGTGTTTGGAGCGTAGCAAATTCTTGTGTTCATCCATATACGGAGCCACCAAGGTGGAATTCTGTAGAACTGTGTAGTGTGCTTCAGTGAGAGAATGTCCGTCCATACATATTATTTGTTCCCCTCCTAGCGTGCCTTTTCCATCCAGTCTGCCCTTATGCCGCGATTCAGGAACACCAATCGGCTTAAGGTCAGGAATAAAGTCAATACAAAACTCAATGACCTCCTCATTTTGATGGCCCTTGGAGATGCTTCCTTCTGGCCTAGCACGGTTATGAACATATTTCTTTAAGACTCCCATGAACCTCTCAAAGGGGAACATATTGTGTAGAAATACAGGACCCAAAACGTTAATCTCTTCGCATAGGTGAACTAGGACGTGCGTCATGATGTTGAAGAAGGATGGTGGGAACACCAACTCGAAACTGACAAGACATTGCACCAAATCATTCTGTAACCTTGGTATGATTTCTGGATCGATTACCTTCTGAGAGATTGCATTGAGAAATGCACATAGCTTCACAATGGCTAATCGAACGTTTTCCGGTAGAAGCCCCCTCAATGCAACCGGAAGCAGTTGCGTCATAATCACGTGGCAGTCATGAGACTTTAGGTTCTGGAACTTTTTCTCTGCCATGTTTATTATTCCCTTTATATTCGACGAGAAGCCAGACGGTACCTTAATACTGAGCAGGCATTCAAAGAAGATTTCCTTCTCTTCTTTGGTAAGAGCGTAGCTTGCATGACCCTGATGTATGCCGTCTTCTCCGTGCATACGTTGCTGGTCCTCCCGTGCCTCAGGTGTATCTTTTGTCTTCCCATACACGCCCAAGAAGCCAAGCAGGGTCACGCAAAGATTCTTCGTCACGTGCATCACGTCGATTGCGGAGCGGACCTCTAGGTCTTTCCAATATGGCAGGTCCCAAAATATAGATTTCTTCTTCCACATGGGTGCGCGTCCGTCCGCGTCCTTCGGAACAGGTTGTCCGCCAGGACCCTTTCCAAATATCACCTTCAAATCCTTGACCATATCATGTACATCAGCACCAGTACGGTGGCGAGGCTTCGTCCGGTGATCCGCCTCACCTTTGAAATGCTTGCCTTTCTTTCTTACGGGATGCCTGCTCGGAAGAAATCGACGATGTCCCAGGTACACATTCTTCTTACAACTATTCAAATATATACTGTCGGTATCATCCAAACAGTGCGTGCATCCGCGGTATCCCTTGTTTGTCTGTCCTGAAAGGTTACTGAGAGCAGGCCAATCATTGATGGTCACGAACAGCAACGCCTTTAGGTCAAATTCTTCCCCCATGTGCTCATCCCACGCACGTACACCTGTTCCATTCCACAGTTGTAAGAGTTCTTCAACTAATGGCCTTAGGTACACATCAATGTCGTTGCCGGGTTGCTTAGGGCCTTGGATGAGCACTGGCATCATAATGAACTTCCGCTTCATGCACAACCAAGGAGGAAGGTTATACAAACATAGAGTCACAGGCCAGGTGCTATGGTTGCTGCTCTGCTCCCCAAAAGGATTAATGCCATCTGCGCTTAGACCAAACCATACGCTCCTTGCGTCATCTGCAAACTCCTTCCCGTACTTTCTTTCGATTTTTCTCCACTGCGACCCGTCAGCGGGTACTCTCAACTTTCCGTCTTTCTTACGGTCTTCTCTGTGCCATCGCATCGCCTTGGCATGCTCTTTGTTTTGGAACAAACGTTTCAACCGTGGTATTATAGGAGAATACCACATCACCTTGGCAGGAATCTTCTTCCTGGGGCGCTCGCCCTCGACATCACCAGGCTCATCGCGGCTGATCTTATAGCGCAATGCACCACATACCGGGCAAGCGTTCAAATCCTCGTACTCACCGCGGTAGAGGATGCAATCATTAGGGCATGCATGTATCTTCTGCACCTCTAACCCTAGAGGGCAGACAGCCTTCTTTGCTTCGTACGTACTCTCGGGCAATTCGTTGTCCTTTGGAAGCATATCCTTTATCATTACCAGCAACTTTCCAAATCCCTTGTCAGATACACCATTCTCTGCCTTCCATTGCAGCAATTCCAGTGTGGTGCCCAGCTTTTTCTTGTCACCTACGCAATTCGGGTACAACAATTTTTTGTGATCCTCTAACATGCGCTGCAACTTCTTCTTCTCCAAATCACTTGCGCAGTTTCTCTTTGCATCGGCAATGGCCCGACCTAGATCATCAACGGGCTCATCTGATGCCTCTTCTTCAGCTTCTTCCCGCATTGCCGGCTCAGCTTCTTCCCGCATTACCGGCTCAGCTTCTTCCCCCATTGTTGTATCATCGTATTCAGGGAACCCATGGCCAGGATAGCTGTCGTCGTCCTCTTCTTCTTCATTGTCTTCCATCATAACCCCTCTTTCTCCGTGCTTGGTCCAAACATTATAGTGGGGCATGAAACCGGACTCAAACAGGTGGACGTGAATGGTTCTTGACGTAGAGTAATTGTGACCATTCTTACAGCCAGCACATGGACAAGGCATAAAACCATCCGCCCGCTTGTTTGCCTCAGCCGCAAGCAGAAAAGTATGCACGCCCTCAACGAACTGGGGAGAGCATCGGTCATCGTACATCCATTGCCGGCTCATCTTCATTACACAACACCGAATAGACCAAATTAATACAAGTTCATACATAAAGTTCATACAACACTTAAATGCAACAAACAAATAACTCTCTAGCTAAAGCATTTAAATGCAACAACAAATGCGATCAAGATCGCAACTAAGGTAACAATTGATCCAACAGCATAATGATACCAAGCCTCACTATCGATGGCATATTTTCTAATCTTTCTAATCTTCAAGCGCATTTTCTCCATCTTGATCTTGTGATCATCGACGACATCGGCAACATGCAACTCCAATTCCATCTTCTCCCCCTCAATTCTTTTCAATTTTTCTTTCAAGTACTCGTTTTCTCTTTCAACTAAATTTAACCTCTCGACAATAGGGTCGGTTGGAATTTCCGGTTCACATACCTCCTAGATAAAAATATCTATGTCAACTTGATGGGCATAATTTGTCATAAACACGAAATGCAACAAATAGTTTTAAAAGAGAATATACCACATCCGAATCATAACAAGGACGAGGGCCGACGGGGACGGATATCAAAACCATGGCACTATGTATAACAAACAACGTACGGGTAAGATAATTATTACATGATTAACTATATATCCAAATCACACAAACATCAATTTTTTATATAAAATTTCATGAACAAGAGGCTCACCACAAGGTGGTGCCGGCGACGGGACGGTGCGGGCGATCGACGGTGGTTACGACGGAGATTTAGAAGGCACTAAGTAAACCACACCTACATATGCAAACTAAGTGTTATTTTTGACCTCAAATTGCATATAAATCAAATACTAGCACATATATATATATTTCCTCCCAAATTACTAAACTCACAAATTAATAACTATATAAAGCATTGCAAGAGCTAATCTAGCAATGAGAGATGAAAGGACAAAGTTGCTAACCTTTGTGATCACTTGAATGGATGGGGGCCTTCAAATCTTGACAAATTTTGGGCAAAATGTGTGATGAGCTCGAGGGGAAGAGGAAGAACAGAGAGGAGAGGAGAGGGGAAAGGGGGAAGAAAATAGAGCGAGCTGGACGAAGGGTTTATATGCAGGAGGACCTATAGTACCGGTTCGTGGCACGAACCGGTACTAAAGGTGCTGGTGGGGGCCCAGACTGACAACATCCTACCACCACCCTCATTAGTACCGGTTCGTGGCACGAACCGGTGCTAAAGGTTAGCCACGAACCGGTACTAATTAGAGCGGCCCGGCTAGCCGTTGGAACTGGCACTAATGTATACATTTGTGCCGGCTCTAATACAAACCGGCACTAATGTGCTTCACGTTTGACCCTTTTTCTACTAGTGCTCCTTGTTTTTCAGTTTTACAGAAAAGGAATACCAAACGGAGTCCAATTGACGTGCCAATTTTTGATGATTTTTTGTGGACCAAAAGAAGCCCCTGGAGTGAAAGAGTTGGGCCAGGAGAGTCCCGGGCTGCCCACGAGGGTGGGGGACGCGCCCACACCCTGGGCGCGCCCCCATGCGTCGTGGACAGCCCGGAGACCCCCCTGACGTGAGAACTACGCCAAAAATTCTTATAAATACTGAAACCTCCAGAAAATAACCTCGATCGGGAGTTCCCCCGCCGCAAGCTTCTGTAGCCACCAAAAACCACTCAGGAGCCCGTTCCGGCACCCTGCCGGAGGGGGAATCCAACACCGGTGGCCATCTTCACCATCCCGGCGCTCTTCATGACGAGAAGGGAGTAGTTCACCCTCGGGGCTGAGGGTATGTACCCGTAGCTATGTGTTTTTTGATCTCTCTCTCGTGTTCTTGATTTGGCACGATCTTGATGTATCACGAGCTTTTTTATTATAGTTGGATCTTATGCTGTTTCTTCCCCTCTACTCTCTTGTAATGGATTGAGTTTTCCCTTTGAAGTTACCTTATCGGATTGAGTCTTTAAGGATTTGAGAACACTTGATGTATGTCTTGCATGTGCTTATCTTTGGTGACAATGGGATATTCACGTGATCTACTTGATGTATGTTTTGGTGATCAACTTGCGGGTTCAGTGACCTCGTGAACTTATGCATAGAGGTTGGCACACGTTTTCGTCTTGACTCTCCGGTAGAAACTTTGGGGCACTCTTTGAAGTTCTTTGCGTTGGTTGAATAGATGAATCTGAGATTGTGTGATGCATATCGTATAATCATGCCCATGGATACTTGATGTGACATTGGAGTATCTAGGTGACATTAGAGTTTTGGTTGATTTGTGTCCTAAGCACTACTAGGAAAAGGCCTACTAATGGCGCACTGGTTTTGCCTACTAATGGCGCATTACCAGTGCGCCATTAGTAGCACGCCACTAGTATTTTTTACTAATGGCGCACCACTGGTGCGCCATTAGTATCTGGTATACTAATGGCGCACCAAGCAGTGCGCCATTAGTATGTAACACCATGCGCCATTAGTGTGCCTCCCGGGGGGCCATACGTAAGCATGTGCTTTGTCATACTAATGGCGCATTCTGTGTTGATGCGCCATTGGTATCCTTTGGCATACTAATGGCGCACCTGGTGGTGATGCGCCATTAGTATGAATATTTGGTTTTTTTTGCCTTTTCTGATTTTTGCACAGGTTACAAAATATATTATTGGACAGAATATAGACAGCAGCACACAGCGACATCAGATTCATCGAATATAATAGAAGATTAGTCTCCGAATACAATTCATCATATTAGTTTCCGAATTCAAAAGACCGAACAAAGATAAAACATTACAAGTCTCAAGACCGCGAGTATCGAGTTTGTCTTCACATTACAAGTTGATATCGATCATCTAAACTACCATCGCATAGAAGAGAGTTGTGGTCATCACGATGAGCGTCATCGCGATCAAACTGGTCTTCATCCGGTTCCTGCAACGCTCCCTCCTCTCTCCCGCTAGATAGCGGGCGTATCTAGATTCGGCCTCCGCCCTAGTGGTGTACCCTTTGTAACTGTTACCGCTGAAACGGTGAACCTGTCTCCGACACTCCTCCCAGTCGTCGTATACTCCGGGAACCTTACCCTTGTACACGACAAGCGACGGCATCTCTATGCACAAGCCAAACAACAGACAATACATAAGCAATATGTAAGTATGCAACAAAAGGATCGGAAGAGAAAAGCAATACATTAATAGCACGATTCATGGTCCTACTAATAAATAGCATCGATTACATCTAAGTTGAACGACTGTCCAAACCAAAGAGACATACGAATTCATTAAAGCTTAATTACAACATGAGCCAATCAATGTTTCAGAACTACACATCACTACTTTCGACTCGACTCATTGGACAGGAGCGTGGATGAAGCCGCCGTCTGTCGTGATGGTCATGAAATCGCGGTCGTTGTCACCCTGTATTTGTAGCATTCCATCTATCTCATTGTTGGACGGTTGATATCTGAGGAAGAACTGCCCCGAGGTATGAAGGACATCTTGATGGATGATGTCCGCAAAGTCCGACTAGATGCAAAAGAATTCTTGTCTGAGGTCCGCGTCCTGGATTGCCGACAAGTTCGCGGCCCAATCTTTGAGATTATCTGGTAGCAGAAGTTGATGATGGTCCCTTACGATCGCCCGCATGTGATGGAGGGCGTAGTAGGCATCCTTCTGACCGCCAGGCGGCTGCTTGACGCAGCAGAACTTCGTATTGTGTCAGAACATGTGCTTGCCGTACTTACGAACAGTCCTAGTGAAGGTGCCTCCAGATTTGGTGTAGCCGGGGAGAACATCATCAAGAACTTTCTTGACATTTGTGTAGTCTATCTTGGAGTTACAGTTCGGGTCGAAATACGTGGCCATGGAATATTTCGGGCTTAAGAGGATGAGTGTGCAATGTGTGTCACTGCACAGAACACGGAATGTTAGAAAAAAAAGAACGATCGAAATCTAAGAAATCATATGTTACGGGGCGGTTAAGGGATGACTTACTCGGGAAAGTAAGCCACAAGGAAGTTATCCTTATCTGGGTTTGCCAGAATGACGCCTTCGAGGTGTGAACTCGCAACTTGGCGGTCCCCAGCGTTGCTCAAGTGATTGGCACGCATGTAGAAGGGGTCGACTATCATGATGTCGGGGGTCCTGTCTCTAATGATCCGCATCTCCATACTCAGTGAAAACAGCCGAACGAAGGTGTAGTGCAGCGGATGAAGGTTAAACATAGCAAAGATGTCATCAAACCATAGGACGATCGTACCCCCAATGTCGCCATCCACAAAGCCCTTGCCCTATGGCACCTTGGCCACGAAAACTGGGTATGCCACATCCTTCTCTCTGAGAGGCCGCTTCTCCAAAGAAAGAACACTGTCGTGCAGACTCCGTATAGCACCGGTTGCAGCATTCAGCATATTTGGTGGTAGCATCGCCCTACCCTCCACATGCACCCTCCTCGAGATATCCTTAGGTGAAGGTGGCCCGTCCTGAGCACGGATCGAACTCGGTGCCGGCTGGCTCGCACCGGCGCCCTTGTTAGTCTTTCGTTTCCGTCCCTTCTTCTTGATCTCCTATAATGGGACCGAGTTCTGCTCACAGACCGCCTTCTTGAGCGTGTTGGGGCTGATAACATTTCGCACCTCAGCTATCTGAGGCTCGGTGAAGGCGGGAGCTGGAGGCGTCTCCAGAGAACTGAACGCCAGACGACGCCTGTTGCAATTGGATTTCTCCGCCATACCAGCTAGATTGCGGTCGTCTTGGTTGGGTTCTTGAGAAAGAGGCCCGCAGAACTCGTCAGTGTACCCATGTTCGGCAAAGTACTTATCGACTCTGATAAATGTACCGTCGTCGTTGTCGTCGTTGTCCGGATCCTGTGCCATAGGGCTGTCCGGATCCTGTGCCATAGGGATGTCCGACATAGGGATGTCCAGCAGGTCCGGTAGCGTTGCGGCGTTCTTGCCATGGCTTGGCGCCGGCACGACTGGCGGTCTTGTCTGTGGGGTGGTGTCCCCCGCCCCCAAACGAATCTGGCTCTTTGGCCAAAGTAGGGGCCAGTTTATGCAGGCGCTGAGGGTCATCTCATCTTCTTCGTCGGCCCCAGCGGTTCGAATCGGAGGTAACAGCTCATCACAGCCTGGCAGCACCCGAACCACTTCAACCCTATACAGTGTGGGTGGCATCGGATTACCGTGGAACATGGGGTTGCCCGGTTGAACGATTCTGCCCTTGGCGACATCGACCAACTCGGCGCCCATGAAGTGCAAAAGAGTGCAACGAACGTCGGCGGTGCCCTGGGAAAACATGTATAGGGCGTCAAGGATGCCCAGTCAAAGGCAAGGAGATGAAGTCATTGGCCAAGAGGCTTAGTTACCGTGATGCCGTCGAGCTCGGCTAATGTCGAGGTACCGCCAACGGCGGGCGTGCAACTGATGGAGGCGGCGCTTGCTGGTGAGGTGCCGGCCGGCGTACACCCAGGTGCATTAAGCTCCAATACCCGTGTCGGCGCCGGAGACACGAATACCGCCTCCGCCGAAGACACCAATGGCGCCGCCGCCGGAGACACCAATGGCGTCGCTTGCGCGCTGTGCGAGTTGCTTGCCGTGAAGCTGGGAACCGGGGGAGGCCCCTGTTGGCCGCCCGCAATCCACGTCGTCAGCCCATGAATCAACGTAGGCACCATGGCGTTGAGCTTCGTTCCCAGTTGTTGTTCCACTTGCTCTTGGACAAGCTCCGAAATCCGCACCACTTGTGCCTTGAGTGCTACAACCTCGCACGTCTGGCTTTCCGAGCTGGCCTTTTTCTCCTTCCGCACACCAGCGGTATAGTATGACCCCCATTTTGTGGACAAGCCTTTGTCGGCCACACGAGCAGCTGACGTCGGCTTAGTGAGCTTATCCTTGTTTTTCATTACATTAAATGCCCTATTTAAAGGGGTGTCGAAAGGGGAGTGTCGGTGTCAAAACCGGCGGATCTAGGGTAGGGGGTCCCGAACTGTGCGTCTAGGCGGAAGAGTCACCGCGTTGTTCCTCTACCACCGCGACGTGGTGGGTGACCTGGGGAGAGTTAATCTCTCTTAGATCGGTTTTAAGCCCAATCTGATTGTAGTCTGTCGCGACTCCCAGGGCGGCGATGCGGTCCAAGAGTTCATTTAGGGACGAGAGCTCTGTTGGATCCAGCTGCTCGGCGAATTCCGAGTTGACGTGAAGATTGCTTTTGATGACCCGAGAGGTCACCGTTGAAGTGGTGGCCGAACAGGCGGTCATGAGAAAACCACCTAGCCGGATAGTTTGGCCGGCGGCCAAGGCTCCTTGAAGACGGGAAGAGGCATCCTTCCTATTGGTGACGGCATAGAGGAACTCTCAATGAAAGCACCAATGTCAGTGTCAAAACCGGCGGACCTCGGGTAGGGGGTCCCGAACTGTGCGTTTAGGCGGATGGTAACAGGAGACAAGGGACGCGATGTTTTTACCCAGGTTCGGGACCTCTCGATGGAGGTAAAACCCTACTCCTGCTTGATTGATATTGATGATATGGGTAGTACAAGAGTGGATCTACTACGAGATAAAGGAGGCTAAACCCTAGAAGCTAGCCTATGGTATGATTGTTGTAATGGTTGTGTGTCCTACGGACTAAAACCCTCCAGTTTATATAGACATCGAAGAGGGCTAGGGTTACATAGAGTCGGTTACAATGGTAGGAGATATACATATCCGTATCGCCAAGCTTGCCTTCCATGCCAAGGAAAGTCCCATCCGGACACGGGACGAAGTCTTCAATCTTCTATCTTCATAGTCTTGGAGTCCGGCCGACGATGATAGTCCGGCTGTCCGGACACCCCCTAGTCCAGGACTCCCTCAGTAGCCCCTGAACCAGGCTTCAATGACGATGAGTCCGGCGCGCATATTGTTCGGCATTGCAAGGCGGGTTCCTCCTCCGAATAATTCATAGAAGATTGTGAACACCAGGATAGTGTCCGGCTCTGCAATATAAATTCCACATTCCACCATAGAGAGAATAATATGTACACAAGTTCGATCTGCTGACGTATTTCGTGGCATGACGTCACACCACCACCAAGCTTTTACTTGAATCATTTTTTATTATACCACCTCAGCGCGTTTAGCGAAGTGGTTTCCTTGGCACGTCTTGTCGAAGCAGAGATCGTGTTCCCCTTATTCCGGGATTCCCATCAATACGGACGTGGGTAACCCAACCGTGCCCGTCGCCACACCCCCTCTATCGGAGGCGAGTCCCGAACGGTCACGGAGACGGCTCTTGGTATTCTCCCTCTTTATAATGGGACCAAGGCTCGTTTCTTTTCTTCAATCCTCCATCGAATCTTCTCCTTGCCCCAAGTTCCAACACCCAGAGCCCCAGATTCGAGCGCTTCGGACCTCCAACAATGTCCGGCTCCGACCTACAGGGCCGGTGGATGCCCTCCTCCGTCACGGATGAGGACGTGCTAAAGCTGCGAGAGGCCAAGTACCTGACTTACGAGATTTCGCACAGGTTGCCCACCGAAGGGCAAGTCATCTCCACCCCCGAGCCCGGCGAGTATGTCGTTTTTGTATCCCACCTCCGTCGGGGTTTAGGCTTCCCGACGGATCCTTTTGTGAGAGGGCTCTTGTTTTACTATGGGTTGGAATTCCACGACTTGGCTCTGGAGTCCATCCTCCATATTTCTGCATTTATTGTCGTCTGCAAAGCCTTCCTCCGCGTCACCCCTCACTTCGGCTTGTGGCTTAAGACCTTCGACGTGAAGCCGAAGATGATTGAGGGGCGTCAAGCAGAGTGCGGTGGGCGGTTGTGAGCAGAAGGGACGACGCTCCATGGCCCGAGGGATCTTTCCAGGAGGAGCTCGGCTTGTGGCAGCAGGAGTGGTTCTATATAACTGCTCCTAGGGGCAGCAGGCAGAAGCCTCCGCCCATCTTCCGCCCGGGCCCTCCACCACGGCTGATGTCATGGGCCAGCCAAGGGCTCAACTGGGGGCCGTCAAAGGACGTGCCCCTACCATAGGGCCGGATTGAAGACCTCCAAGCAAGGGAGATCGATCTGGTCGTGGTGATACAGGTCATGCTGATTAGGCGTCTCCTCCCCTGCAAACGCCGTCCTCTCCGGTTGTGGGAATTTAATCCGGAGGGACCACGAATTCTCCAACACTTCATGGGTACAACACCCGTGGAGATGTACAAATTGTTCTTCAGATCACAAGAGGTGTGTCCGGAATTGACCGAGGATGCCGGCCTAAGCTGCAATCGCCCGGATACACAAGTAAGTAGCTCCGTGTCCGGACATACCGTTTGTTTGACTTTCTATGATTCTCCTTTTGACAAACTGCCCTCTAAACAGGAGTGGATAGCGCAAGAAAAACTGATACGGTGTCCGGCCCCCCTCCCAGAGACCGCGCCGGATCCCGTGCTGGTTAGGATGCTGGAGGATGCGCCTTCAGAGGAAGGCGAAGGGGAGAACGGAGGAACTACCGCCTCAACCAAGGAGGCCTTTGAGGAAGGGGGGATCAAGAATCCCTCCTTCCAGGGGGAGAAGAGGACCGCTCTGAAAACCCGGAGGCCAAAGGCCCGAAGCGGGGGAAGAGATCTTCACCAGAGGGTCCTGCATCCGGAGAGGCTCCGGCCGCACAATCTCCCCTAAAGAATCAGCCCTCCAGCGAGCCGTAAGTAGAAAAAAGGGAGTTTTGTAATAAGGGACATCCCTATTTGTGCTTCTGAGGATAACTTAAGTTTTTACCTTGTAGTTCGGATCTCCGTCCTTCTCAGATGAGCTCATCTTCGGGGGAACTCCGTCCAGAGATGATGGAGAGAGAGACGCCTCCATCCGCCGCGCGATCGGATAGGGCGAACGAGCCTGAAGTGTCATCATGGAGGGTGTCGGTGTCAAAACTGGCGGATCTCGGGTAGGGGGTCCCGAACTGTGTGTCTAGGCGGATGGTAACAGGAGACAAGGGACACGATGTTTTTACCCAGGTTCGGGCCCTCTCGATGGAGGTAAAACCCTACTCCTGCTTGATTGATATTGATGATATGGGTAGTACAAGAGTGGATCTACCACGAGATCAAGGAGGCTAAAACCCTAGAAGCTAGCCTATGGTATGATTGTTGTAATGATTGTTGTCCTACGGACTAAAACCCTCCGGTTTATATAGACACCGGGGAGGGCTAGGGTTACACAGGGTCGGTTAAAAAGGTAGGAGATCTACATATCCGTATTGCCAAGCTTGCCTTCCACGCCAAGGAAAGTCCCATCCGGACACGGGACGAAGTCTTCAATCTTGTATCTTCATAGTCTTGGAGTCCGGCTGACGATGATAGTCCGGCTATCCGGACACCCCCTAGTCCAGGAGTCCCTCAGTAGCCCCCGAACCATGCTTCAATGACGATAAGTCCAGCGCATTTATAGTCTTCGGCGTTGCAAGGCGGGTTCTCCCTTAAGTTCCATGTACCTGCCGAACAGTGTCCGGCTTCCTTATCAATGTTGCGCTTCTTGGCTTCCACGCCCAATAATGGCCTTCTTCCACGCGTCGCATGAATGCGAAAAGCCAGGGTATCTTTTGTGTTTTCCCCCTTGGCCGCGCAAACAATCTGCCTATAAGAGAGGCAAGAATCAAGATCCAAATCACACCATCTTCCTTCCGCGAGTACTCATCGGAGCGCTTCCGACCAAAAATCCATTCCATCATGGACCGTCGACGCGGCTCCTCCTCTCGCGCTCCCAGCCCTCTGCCAGGAGACTGGCGGAGATGTTCTATCCCGCCCAACGAGCTGCTGACGCTCCAAGCGGAGGGATATCTCCCTCCAGCCTTCATGGTCCAGGTTCGAGCCAGGCTGGCCACCTACCAAGGTGGGAAGCAAGCGGAGGCTACCCCAAATCCCAACAAAGGGGAGCGGGTATGCTTCGTCCCCTATCTGATAAGTGGGCTCGGATTTCCTATACATCCGTTCCTCCGCGGGCTCTTGGAGTTCTACGGACTCCAGCTCCATCACCTCACGCCCGCCTCTATCCTGCATATCGCGGGTTACGTAGCTCTTTGCGAGCTATTTCTGGGCGTCGAGCCCCATTTTGCGCTGTGGAAGAGGTTGTTCTGCCTTGTACCCCGCTCTCACGAGGGGTCCATATATCAAGTGGGCGGTGCCGAAATATGGCACATCGCCGGGACCGGATATCCATTTGGAACCCCTAAGAAGGAATCCGAAGACTGCCCTTTAGAATGGTTTTACGTAGAAGACGCTCCGCTGCCGGACCCTGTTCAGATCGGCCTCCCGGAGTTCAGTAATGCTCCTTTGAAGAAACACCTTAGCTGGCGCCCACGGAGCCCATGCTGGAGGAAGACAAGAGCGTCCATTATTTGATGGGCCGAATAAGGTTACTGGCCCATACTGGGTTGACCATGATTGGAGTCATGGCAACGTGCATTATGCGGGGGGTGCAGCCGCTGCAATACAGGGGCCACCCTATGTGGGATTTCAACGGGGAGGACGATGCCACCCGTCATGGCCGCAAAGGGCCGGGATCGGCCGAAGACCTGGCGAAGATCATGTTCGGCCTGTACACGGGGGAGAAGGAGGATTTCCTCCAGACGAGCCCATTGAATGGGTTCTCCATGAATAACCCTCGGCGTTGGGTAAGCGAACACTCTGTGTGCCCGACCCATGCTCTTCGAAGTTTAAGTTTCTTATATTATGCTTTCGACGCAGGAGCTGCGTCGGGTTGTGGAGGGCATGCTTAGTCTAGCTCCGCAACCTGAGGACCCAGAGAGATCCCAGGATACGGCCTCCGAAGAGGACCCGGACATAAAGGTGGAGCTAATCGACGGGGTGTTCCACCAGCTCAGCATGGATAACGCTTTAGTCACCATTACGGCTGACTACCCCGGACTATATCCGGCTTCCCAAGTGATTGTGACCGAAGTCCTGACACCATTATTTCTTCCTCACTCATTTCTGACACGATGGTGCTTTGCAGGAGGCGTCTTCGAGGCGGGAAGCCGAACCCGCGGCGGCTGACCAACAGGGGTCAGTCCGGCCCAGCAGGCGGAAGAGGAGCGCGGCGTGGATTGAAACGTCGCCGCAAAGGTATAGCTCACGGTTCGTTATTTAGAGCAACGTTCCTAGGAAGCGTTTGAATGCTCATGACTTTTGTAGGAGAAAAAGCGCCCGCCGGACTGCGGGCGTAGAGGTTGCCAACCCAGCCTCTACTAGCCAGGCTCCAGCACCTGGTCTGGAGGGGGAGGCGAGCGCAAGGCGTGAGCCGGATACTCCTCCAACGGAGGATGCCGACAGACTGTCCACCACCAAGTCTGAGGTGGAGAGCGCCATGAACCACAGGCGCCGCCGGACAGTTTTTCGTGACGCGTGCTTCTCCCCTGAGGCGTTGAATGCCTTTAACGCGGGGGACGCGCACCTCCGTGCTGCTCAAGATGGTTTGACCAGAGCCACGGAGCAGTATGTAAAAGACATACGGGTAAGAGATTTTAATAGTTGTATATGCCAGTAGCCCCCGAGACTTAAAGTAGTTATATTAACTGGTTTAAGGATCATTTGAAATGCAGGATCTTACAAAGAAGAATACCCAACTGTCTCAGGAGCTGCAAGAGTGTAAGGCCCAACTTGAGGCCGCACTTGCTGCCGCAGGAGGAAACACAGGGACCCCTCCTGGTAACACATTATTTTAAAAAGATAAGTGGTGTGCGGCGTGCGCGCAAGTCTAATAATGACATTGCAGGTGCTGCCGGACAGGATCCGGACAGGCAAGAACTACTGCGCCAGCTGAAGGCCGGCGAGAGGGTGCTGACGAGGGTGCAGCAGGAAAGGAACAAGCTCCAAGATGCCCACGCTCAGCTTGGGGAAGAGCTGAAAGGTGTTCGGGCCGAGCTGTCTGGCTCCATTAAGGAGAATCAGCGGCTTCGTCGCGGCATCTATAGTAAGTGCTTGAGCGAACTCCTTTGAAAAGAAGAGTTCGGCGAGGAAGTCAATTGACAAAAATATGTCTGTAGGTGTACTCACAGGTCGCCCTGCGGAGGAGATGCCCGTATCAATGGGTGATCAACTTCCCGAGCTGGTGCAACTGCTCGAACGAGTTCGGCAGGCAATGAGCGGCGTCGTCCAGGCTTTATGGCCATCCCTCTCCCAGCCCGAGGGCCTTGGAGAGCTTGCGGAGAAGCTTCAGGGAGTGTGGCAGCGCTTCCGTTTATGGAAGATTTCGGCCTGCCGCCAAGGTGCCAGGGAGGCCTGGGCCATGGTGAAGACGCGGTAGAAGAAGGCGGATCCCAACCACATGGCCGAGGTCGGACCTGTGGGGCCTGATGGGAAGGAGATCCCTATGAGTTTAGTATACGGTCAAGTAGAGTTGGCCGCTAAATTTTCCCAACGGGACTGTAAATTAGACAGCCTGTTAGACGGGATTGAGGAGGAATACAGTCAGTCTATTTGACAATGTATTTTAAAATGACATGTAAAATGCCTTCTAGCCGGATTGTAGATCGTTTGTCTTTGCCGACCTTTTCGCTTCAACCTCGGGACCCTAGAGTCCGGAGTGTGTCCGAATACCTTCTCGGTTAAGAAACAACCGGGGCATGCATGGAGACCAGGCGTAGGGGTCATTAGTGCTTTATCAGACAAGTGCCCAACTAGTTATGTTATATTACATGGTTAGTAAGAAACATCTTCCAGGGAGAATAGTTCCGTTAAGGGTTCCTTTCCCTGGGAGGCATGCCCTAAAGTGCATGTCCGGACTGCGAAAAGAGCAGAAAACATCTGGGGGCAGATAAATAAGTAGGTAAAAAATCATCTTTCAAGTCACCGACCGAATATTCCCTTAAGAACGCTAGCTTTCGGCTTCACCCAGTCTGAGGTACACATCCGGCTGACCCGGCAGTAACAATCGCAGAGGTGCTCCCTTTACCTCCTAGCCGAACAATCGGGAATGTAGGGGTAAGCACAGGAGCCAGGCAACCCAGCTTGGCCAAAACTTAAGTCATATCGATGCATATAATGGTGAATAAAAGGTACATGTGGAAGTTTGACACATGTGTTGGGCATGAAGCCCTTATAATTAAGCTTCTGGTATAGAAGCCCCCAGGTATAATGAGTGCGGATAGCACATCAAGTGTGTGCGAACAATGCGCAAGTAGGCCTTTAAGGGCTTTTATGAAAAGGGGTGAGAGAAAAAAGAGAAACAAAAGACAGCTGAAGTGTAAAAATTTGGACGGGGGAAGGGGACGAACTCTTAGTCCGGCGCTAGGCATAGAATCTTCGGAGGCGGGCTGCGTTCCATGGGTTCGGCTCGAGTCGGTTGTCCGACGCATTTCGCAGACGGTACGCTCCGCCGGTCAGGACTTGATCGATAATGAAGGGGCCTTCCCATTTGGGCTTGAGCTTGTCCTTTTTCTTGTCCGGCAGGCGTAGAACTAGTTCGCCAACGTTGTAAGTCTTGGCCCGTACTTCTCTGCTTTGATATCTTCGAGCCTGCTGCTGATAGAATGCGGAACGAGCCTTGGCGACGTCGCGTTCTTCCTCCAATGCGTCCAAGCTGTCCTGCCGATCCAGCTCGGCTTCTCTTTCTTCGTACATGCGCACTCGAGGTGAGTCATGAATGATGTCGCAGGGCAAAACTGCTTCTGCACCGTATACCATAAAAATGGTGTCAATCCGGTAGTACGGTTGGGCGTTGTCCGCAGCCCCCAGAGTATGGAGTCGAGCTCCTCTACCCAGTGCGTGTCAGATTTCGTAAGGGACCGCACTAGTCTGGGTTTGATGCCGCTCATTATTAGACCATTTGCTCGTTCCACTTGACCGTTGGTTTGAGGATGATAGACTGAAGCGTAATCGAGCTTAATGCCCATGTTTTTGCACCATGATTTAACCTCGTCGGCTGTGAAGTTCATGCCGTTATCGGTGATGATGCTGTGGGGGACACCATAACGGTGTACTACCCCGGATATGAAGTCTATCACTGGTCCGGACTCTGCCGTTTTAACTGGCTTGGCCTCTATCCATTTGGTGAATTTATCCACCATGACCAATAGGTACCTTTGCTTGTGGGTTCCCCCTTTAAGGGGTCCAACCATGTCAAGCCCCAGACCGCGAACGGCCAGGTAATGGGTATAGTTTTGAGGGCGGTGGGTGGCATATGGCTCTGATTAGCAAAGAGCTGACAACCGACGCATCTTTGGACTAAGTCCTGAGCATCTGCCCGGGCCGTCGGCCAATAAAATCCTGTACGGAATGCCTTTCCTACAAGGGCCCGAGCTGCGGCGTGGTGTCCGCCTAGTCCGGCATGAATTTCAGCCAGAAGGTTTCGCCCTTCCTCTTCGGAGATACACCTTTGAAGGACTCCGGTTGTGCTTTTCTTATAGAGTTCTCCCTTATGGACCTTGTAGGCTTTAGATCGCCGGACTATGCAGCGGGCCTCATTTTGGTCTTCGGGAAGTTCCTGCCTAAGCAAGTAGGCTAGGAATGGCTCTGTCCACGGGGCGATTACTGCCATTATGTCGTGGGCTAAAGGTGTTGTTTCATTGGCTGAATCGCCGATTATGTCAGATTGTTTTGTGTCGGTTGGTGCGGCTGCTTCCGGTTTGTTATTTCCGGACTCCTCTTCCCATAGTACGGATGGATTAAAGAGCCGTTCCAGGAAGATGTTTGGAGGGACAGCGTAGCATTTTGCGCCGATGCGTGCCAATACGTCGGCTGCTTGGTTATTATCCCGGGCTACGTGGTGGAATTCAAGTCCTTCGAACCGAGCTGACATTTTGAGGATAGCGTTACGATAGGCTGCCATTTTCGGATCCTTGGTGTCAAAGTCTCTATTTACTTGGGATATTGCGAGGTTCGAGTCCCCACGCACCTCTAGGCGTTGAATGCCCATGGAGATTGCCATCCGGAGGCCATGTAAAAGGGCCTTGTATTCGGCTGCATTGTTGGAGTCCGTGTACATTATCTGAAGTACGTATTGGACTGTGTCCCCGGTTGGGGACGTCAATACGACGCCAGCCCCCAATCCGGCCAACATTTTGGAACAGTCGAAGTGCATAATCCAATTGGAGTATGCGCCGTACTCTTTAGGGAGTTCGCCTTCCGTCCATTCAGCGACAAAGTCAGCCAAAACTTGCGACTTTATAGCTCGCCGAGGTTTGTAAGTTATATCGAATGGTAAGAGCTCAATGGCCCATTTTGCAATCCTGCCCGTCGCATCGCGGTTGTTTATAATGTCGGTGAGGGGTACTTCGGAAGCCACTGTTATTGAACACTCTTGAAAGTAGTGTCGGAGCTTTCGGGATGCCATGAACACCACATATGCTATCTTTTGGTAGCGCGGGTAACGGGACTTGCAGGGAGTTAACACAGTGGATACGTAGTACACTCGTTTTTGAAGAGGGAATTTATGCCCTTCTGTCTCTCGTTGTACGACGAGTACCGCGCTTACAACTTGATGTGTTGCCGTGATGTATAACAACATTGGTTCGCCCAGGTTAGGCGCAGCCAGGACCGGATTTGTTGCCAATATGGCTTTTATTTCTTCGGGTCCGGCGGTGGAAGCATCCGTCCACTCGAAGTGTTCGGTGCGCCTGAGGAGGCGATAGAGGGGCAGTGCCTTTTCTCCCAAACGGGAGGCAAAGCGGCTTAGAGCCGCCACGCATCCAGTCAATTTTTGTATTTGTTTGAGGTCTTTTGGAATATCTAGCTGCGACAGAGCTCGGATCTTGGCTGGGTTTGCTTCAATTCCTCTACCGGATATAATGAAGCCCAGGAGCTTTCCGGCTGGTACGCCGAACACGCATTTTTCCGGATTCAGCTTGATGTCATATGCTCGGAGGTTGTCGAATGTGAGCCTCAAATCGTCTACTAGGGTTTCGACGTGTTTGGTTTTGACGACTACGTCGTCTACGTATGCCTCTACTGTTTTGCCGATCTGGGTAGCCAGACATGTCTGAATCATGCGCTGATATGTTGCGCCGGCGTTTTTAAGTCCGAAGGGCATCGTGTTGAAGCAGAATCGTCCATATGGAGTAATGAATGCCATTGCGGCTTTGTCCGCTTCCGTCATCTTCATTTGATGGTAGCCGGAGTATGCGTCCAGGAAGCACAATGAATCGTGCCCTGCGGTATCATCGATAATTTGGTCGATGCGGGGGAGGGGGAAGGGATCCTTTGGGCAGGCCTGGTTGAGGTCTTTAAAATTGACACATAGGCACCAGGATTTGTCCTTCTTTGGTACCATTACCAGGTTTGCTAGCCAATCCGGATGGTTGATATCTCTGATGAATCCGGCTTCCAATAGTTTGGCTAGTTCTTCTCCCATTGCCTGTCTTTTGGGTTCGGAAAATCGTCGAAGAGCCTGTTTGACTGGTTTGAACCCTTTTAGGATATTTAGGCTATGCTCTGCCAATCTGCACGGCATTCCCGGCATATCTGAAGGGTGCCAGGCGAAAATGTCCCAATTTTCCAAAAGGAATTTTCGCAGTGCAGCGTCTACATCAGGGTTCAACTGTGCCCCGATGGAGGCCGTCTTTGTCGGGTCCGTTGGATGGACCTGGAATTTTACTATTTCGTTCGCTGGTTTAAAGGAGGTGGACTTGGATCTCTTATCGAGTATCACGTTGTCCCTATTAATTGTGCCGGAACCCTACCCGTCTCAAGGCTCAAGGGCCGAGAAGTTTCCGAATTTGGAAGCTTGGAAAGTGGAACATTGTCCCACAAGTCCGGTCCGATGCCTGACTCGGAAGCCCGAACATGACTAGTTTTCAATATAGGCGAAGAGTCACCGCGTTGTTCCTCTACCACCGCGACGTGGTGGGTGACCTGGGGAGAGTTAATCTCTCTTAGATCGGTTTTAAGCCCAATCTGATTGTAGTCTGTCGCGACTCCCAGGGCGGCGATGCGGTCCAAGAGTTCATTTAGGGACGAGAGCTCTGTTGGATCCAGCTGCTCGGTGAATTCCGAGTTGACGTGAAGATTGCTTTTGATGACCCGAGAGGTCACCGTCGAAGTGGTGGCCGAACAGGCGGTCATGAGAAAACCACCTAGCCGGATAGTTTGGCCGGCAGCCAAGGCTCCTTGAAGACGGGAAGAGGCATCCTTCCTATCGGTGACGGCATAGAGGAACTCTCAATGAAAGCACCAATGTCGGTGTCAAAACCGGCGGATCTCGGGTAGGGGGTCCCGAACTGTGCGTCTAGGCGGATGGTAACAGGAGACAAGGGACACGATGTTTTTACCCAGGTTCGGGCCCTCTCGATGGAGGTAAAACCCTACTCCTGCTTGATTGATATTGATGATATGGGTAGTACAAGAGTGGATCTACCACGAGATCAAGGAGGCTAAAACCCTAGAAGCTAGCCTATGGTATGATTGTTGTAATGATTGTTGTCCTACGGACTAAAACCCTTTGGTTTATATAGACACCGGGGAGGGCTAGGGTTACACAGAGTCGGTTACAATGGTAGGAGATCTATATATCCGTATTGCCAAGCTTGCCTTCCATGCCAAGGAAAGTCCCATCCGGACACGGGACGAAGTCTTCAATCTTGTATCTTCATAGTCTTGGAATCCGGCTGACGATGATAGTCCGGCTATCTGGACACCCCCTAGTCCAGGACTCCCTCAGAGGGTATCCCCGAGTCCGGGAGGGCCGAATAGTTCGGCACCAACTGGCGTGCGGCCGGGGGAGCTGAAGGATCTGCTTGAGAGGGCGTCCATCTTAGAAGGTCACCATACACTGATGAGTATGGGGATTGAAAGAATTTCATCCGCCGAAGGCGGATTGCGTGATGCCGTCAGCAGTTTGCTGGCGGGGTTTGAGGTACGTAAAAATGACATACCCTTTGACAGTTTTACGCATAAAGTGGGCCCTGTGTAGATAGTAGCCCCGGAGACTCGGTAGGGTGTTGAGGACGACAGCGTGTCGAGGATCAAAATCCCAGGTGTTGATTTTCGCCTTTCCTATGCAGGTGGCGGATAGTTTGGTGGCTAGCCGGACTGATGGAGTTGCCGAACTAAAGCGGCAGCTCGATGTTGCGGATGCAGACATCGCGCTGGTCAATAAACGACTTGACGAGTCACAAGGTAGGTTTTTTCTCTGTAGTCACCTAGTAAGGGAGCCGAAGCCAACTCCTTACAACGTGTGTGCTAAATGCAGATGGTGCCGCTGCTGTGGAGAGCCTTCGGGCAGAACTAGCTCAAGCCAAGGGACAAGCCAGAAGGAGTGATGTGGCTGCCTTGAGGGCGACCGAAGAGCTGGAAGCCGAAAGGGCTGCACACTGCCAAAGCAGGGAGGAGATGGCCGAAATGGCCGTCAAGTTAAAAGATGCTACCGACCACAATGAGGTTCTTGAAAAGGAGCGCCTAGCGGAGCGAGAAGACCTGGGGAAGGCCACCGCCGAAGCCAAGGATGCCCGTTCTGCAATGCGGGCTATAAAGGAGGAGCTGCGTCAGGCCGGAGACATTGTGGCTGGCAAGCCCTTTCTGCTGCGCCGAAGGTTTACAGATCCAAAGTATGCTCAGATGCGCCAGCTGTGGGGTCCGGAGGATCCTTATATGGACTTTGCGGCGAGTGCGGCGGATGCCGTTGTGCACTTCCGAAGTCAGAAGGATCACAAGACGGAAGAGCTGTTTTGGTCTCAATTCCATAGTCCGGAGCGTTCACTTCCGCTGACCGATCGGTTGGCCGAGTGGGCTGAGCTGAATAGATTGTTCGGGCTTGCCATGACGGATATTGTGACCCATGTCTGGCCGGATAGGCCCAAGCCGAAGAGTTATTTTGGCTTATTGATGCAATTTCTTGGGGCGGTGCCGCATATCAAGGCGATGAAGCGGTCGGCCTGCATAGAGGGTGCACGGATGGCCCTTGCCCGTGTGAAGACACATTGGACAGAGATGGATGCCACCGCTGTTGCGACCCAGGGTTCGGATGAGAGCCGGTTACCCGCCGAGCACTATTTTGGGGAAGTTTTGCGTGGTGCTCGTGTAATAGAGTCGCAGTGCTCAAAAAATGTCGTGTTCAAATGAACTTTATGATTTGTAAAACAATGTTTATAATATAAGTGCTTTTTGTACTTGTGCGTGCAAGTATTGGAATATCTCATGTGCAGCCGTTTAATGTATGCTTGTGTATAACCTGAAAGATGGCAGTCTTCGGCTTCAGCCCCCACGCACATAGTGCGGGGGTGTTTGCAAAATAGCGCATTTTCACACTTAATCCAACGTCTTGGTCCTGTAAAGGAGGTGGTAGCGTAGCAAATGAGGCAACCGGACTATAATGCTTTATCACTTTCACTTAGCCATAGGAGTTCGAGGGTGGGGCTACGATATAGCCCCTGGGGGCACCGCGCTCTCCGAGTTCGGGGCGCATATGTGCCTGACCGGGAAGCGGTCCTTCGTCAAAGCGGAGGAATTCTAAACATTCCGGTAGTCGATCGAGTGGTTGACCAGTCTCTCGCTGTATCATGACAGTCAGTTTTTGGCTTTCTCTACTGAGGTGCTCGCCCGGCCGAACCGGGGCACAATCGCAGTAGTTCTCCTGGTGCCGCGTTAGCCGATGATACAGAACGTAAGGCAGCAAAACACAGGAGCCGGGCAAACCCAACATTTTACCAAAGACATGACTCGGAGCTGATGCATATAGGGCCTAACTCGAGACGCCGAACACTCCCTAAGGTGTTCGGTCTTTATAATAACGGGCAGAACAATGCCCTAAGCCCCTAGTGTCCAGGTACAGGCGAAAATTTCTGGCGCGGCCAATGCCAAAACGCCAGCCTCCTCGTTGGTTATGGTGAAAAACCGTGGGATGTGATCAACAAAAGACAGTAAAAAAGGTTTACGCAGGGACATAATCTGAAAAGAATCCTTCCGACGGGTCCCTGCTGCACGTCTGCGCCTGTGTCTCCGTTGTACCGTATCCTGGACGGGCGTACACGTTGTTCATCTATAAAAAGAGAGGAACTTAGTTTGAAAAGTAATCGTGCAAAAAATTAATTAAAAATCTAAATATGAATGAATGAATAAAGCTGAGCTTATATTAGCTCATACGCACAGCCCCTTGTAAAGGGGGTGCGGTTAGGGAGCCCCTAGCTTATTTATGCCGGACTCGTCTAGCCGTTACCGGGGTCTTAAACGACCTTTTAATGAGATGATGCCGCGTGGACCGGGCATTTTAAGTGTAAGAGACGCGTAGTGTGGTATTGCATTAAAGCGGACAAAAGCTTCACATCCCAATAGTGCTTGATGGCTACTTTTGAATGGGGCGACGTGAAAGATTAACTTTTCGCGTCGAAAGTTGTCGGGTGACCTGAACACAACTTCTAGTAGTAAGGAGCCTGTGCACTTGGCGTAAGGGCCTGGCGTCACTCCTTTGAAGGAAGTGCGACTATGTCGAATTTTTTTAATGTCTATCCCCAACTTGCGGATTGTGTCTGGATATAGCAGGTTTAAATCACTGCCGCCGTCCATCAGGACTTTTGTAAATTGTAGTCCGTCGATTATGTGATCCAATATCAGACCAGTCCATCCTGCGTTTCGAATACTTCTGGAATAGTCCCGGTGGCCAAAAGTAATTGGTTTTGACATCCAATCTCGGGGTTCCGCTGGGGTGGACCGTGCGACACCTACTTTGGCGAGTGCCGCATTGTTTTTCCATATAATCACATGAAGTGAGTTTACTGTTTTGACTTCTTGCGGGAAAGTCTTATTTTTTCCGGCGCTCTGCTGGTGGGGTTCGTCATCATCCTCGCTTGGTGCTTCGAGCCCCTTGTGTTCGGTGTTGAGTCGGCCGGACTGTTTAAAGACCCAACAATCTCGGTGGGTGTGGTTTGCAGGCCTTCCCGAGGTGCTATGGATTTGACATATCCGGTCCAAAATTTTGTTTAAGTTGGATAGCTCTTCACTGTTGTCCTTAAGAGGCAGTGTTTTGTTGTTCGGCCGCGAGCTTTTAAATCCGGCGTTGACCGTTGTATTCTTTGGGCTTTTTTCTTTATTTCGGCGCTGGTCCTTTCTGTGCCGTGATTTTCCGTTTCCATCTCTGATCTCGGATGTACTCGGGTCGCTGGTGCTGCATCTTGCTAGCCAGCTGTCCTCCCCCGCACAGAAGCGGGTCATGAGGCTTGTTAGCGCGGCCATTGTTCTCGGCTTCTCTTGGCCGAGGTGTCTGGTGAGCCATTCGTCTCGGACATTATGTTTAAAACCTGCTAAGGCATCGGCATCCGGACAGTCGACTATTTGGTTCTTTTTGGTAAGAAACATGTTCCAGAACTTGCGCACTAACTCTCCGGGCTGTTGAGTTATGTGACTTAAATCGTCTGCATCCGGAGGGCGGACATAAGTCCCTTGAAAATTTAATCTAAACGCGTCCTCGAGCTCTTCCCAACTTCCAACAGTATTTTCTGGGAGGCTTTTGAGCCGATGCCGAGCTGGCCCTTTGAGCTTGAGGGGTAGATATTTTATGGCGTGGAGATCATCTCCTCTAGCCATGTGTATGTGTAGTATGTAATCCTCAATCCAGACACCGGGGTCTGTTGTTCCGTCGTATGCCTCTATGTTTACGGGTTTGAATCCCGCTGGAAATTCATGATCCAGCACCTCATCGGTGAAACATAGTGGGTGTGCGTCGCCCCTGTATCTAGGCGTGCCGTTATCTTCGAGCATGTGGCGTGTTGTGTTGCTTCCTGGGGCCCTCTTTTTTGGCCCATAAATGGACCTATCTGGGCCGTCTGTTTTACGAGGATCATGTGTCGTCTTGTGTGCGACGCCGCTTGTCGCTTTTGGCCTGTCATCTGGTCGTCTATCCGGCCAGGCAGCCTCTTTGCTTTTTGACTGTGGGGGCTCTATGGCCTCCTCGTCGAATTCTGGCAGCCGCTTGTGCTTCGGGTACCTCTTTGTTTGGTGGCTATTGCCATATTTGTCCGCGGTCTTGAGTACCTTGCTCCACCTCATTCTGAGTATGTCTTCCGCTGTTTTGAGCTTCCGTTTTTCCTTTTTCAGACTTCTTGCAGTGGCGACAAGTCTTTTGTGAAGGTTCTTATGCTCCGGTGGTGTGTCCGGCGTGAGATCGTCTGGACTGTTGTTTTCGCCGGGCGTGGATTGATTATCCAATTCGTCCTGTTTGGATGTTTGCTTGGTTGCATGTTCGTCGTCCACTGGTTTTCCCTGCTCTATTGCTGGGTCATTAGGAGTGCTATTTTTGTCGAGGCGGGACTTAGGGCGGCGTCTGCGTCGCCGTTTTGGTTGTTTGTCGGCGGAATTATCCTTTGCCGCGTCCCGTTGTTCCTCGTTATCGCTTCCTTTTGGGGTGTCCACCATATATACATCATGGGTTGGGGTGGCCTTCCAGTGCTCGGTAAGCGCTGGTTCTTGGTAGTCTCCGGCATTGTCGTCCATACCGTCGAGTTCTTCGGAGTCGTAGTCTAGCATGTCGGTTAGATCGTCGACAGTGGCTACAAAGTGGGTGGTGGGTGGGCTTTGAATTTCTTCGTCGTCCGCATCCCAACCATCCTGACCGCAGTCCGGCCAGGGCTCTCCTGATAGCGAGAGATGCTTTAGGGAATTCAGGATGTGACCAAAGGGTGAGTGCTGAAAGATGTCCGCGGCGGTGAACTCCATGATCGGCGCCCAATCGGATTCGATTGGCAGGGGCGCAGGAGGTTCGAAGTCCGGCAGGGAGTCCGGCGCCTTGGAGTCACGGGCTTTATAAGGGACGAGGTCAGTATTCGGCTCCATCATCGTAGAAGTTGCAGCTCCCGAGGCGGTGTCCAGCCACCTGTCCTCGATCTGCGCAGTCTGCTCCGAACTATGGGTCAGAGCGGACTCGTGTGCGGCCTCCAGGGCACTGTCCGGCGACAGAGCTAAATCATGCGTCTCGAGATAGCATGGCACGCTCGGCTGTGGCTCGAATCCGTCGAAGATTAAGTCTCCGCGGATGTCGGCCGTGAAGTTTAGGCTTCCCAACCTGACCTGATGGCCAGGGGCGTAGCTTTCGATCTGCTCCAGATGGCCGAGTGAATTGGCCCGTAGTGCAAAGCCGCCGAACACGAAGATCTGTCCGGGGAGAAAAGTCTCACCCTGGACGGTGTTGTTGTTGATTGAAGAAGCCATCAAGCCTATCGGTGACGACACAAAGGAACTCTCAATGAAAGCACCAATGTCGGTGTCAAAACCGGCGGATCTTGGGTAGGGGGTCCCGAACTGTGCGTCTAGGCGGATGGTAACAGGAGACAAGGGACACGATGTTTTTACCCAGGTTCGGGCCCTCTTGATGGAGGTAAAACCCTACTCCTGCTTGATTGATATTGATGATATGGGTAGTACAAGAATGGATCTACCATGAGATCAAGGAGGCTAAACCCTAGAAGCTAGCCTATGGTATGATTGTTGTAATGGTTGTGTGTCCTACTGACTAAGACCCTCCGGTTTATATAGACACCGGAGAGGGCTAGGGTTACACAGAGTCGGTTACAATGGTAGGAGATCTACATATCCGTATCGCCAAGCTTGCCTTCCACGCCAAGGAAAGTCCCATCCGGACACGGGACGAAGTCTTCAATCTTGTATCTTCATAGTCTTGGAGTCCGGCCGACGATGATAGTCCGGCTGTCCAGACACCCCCTAGTCTAGGACTCCTCAGGGACCTCTGAGACGACCCCGCGCTACTGCTTTCAGTGTCCTACGAAAGGAACGTGAACCATTTAGAAATATTGGGGATTAATTAGAGTGCAACCATATGGAGTTAATTACGCGGGGGTGTATTCCTTACCAGAACAAGCTCAAGCGCCCTGGTCTTCGGATCCGTGCTAAGCTCCTTCGTTCTTGGGTCCTCCTTGTATCGGGCCCTGACATAGTTCCTGGTCTGCTTGTCACCATTGTATTTCTCGAAGCGGGGCGGTAGGCCTTGCTCGGCACGCTCCGCGTCCTCCTTGTCCCATATAGGCTCCGCCACTCTGTAACTGTCGGGACCGAGTTTGTGTTCCCCTAAGTTCAACTCCCGCATTTCTTTCCCCCACTGACTTTATTCGGAGGTTGCACTGCTCTCGCACTTGATCTTGAACTCCTTGTACTCATCTTCGCTCATCAAAGGATATTTCGCCTTGATCTTGTCATAGCTACCACCTTTGTCAATCATTGCCTTCACCGTGCTTCTCCAAGTAGACAGGGCCGTGCTCATCTTCGTGAGGGTGGCACTGTTCACTTTATTCCCTGATAGGCGTGTGTTTTCAAATTCGGTGGGGAACTTGTATCGTTCGTGCAGCTTCGTGAAGAGGAGGTTGCGCAAATTCCCGTGGTCCTTATTCCTAAGGTTATCGGTGTTGATCGAGACGGTGCTCCGGAGAATGCACCCGAGCTGAAGTGAGTACCCCTTGACTATATGTTTGGGCTCCGTTGGATTCCCGTCGGAGTGCACTTGAGTGAATTCCTCCTTGAGGGTGCGGAGCGCATTCGGGCGCCGGTCCTTCCTTTGCTTCTTCGGTTGGCTGCCATCTGTGTGTGCGCCGCCATCATCAGTGGTGGCATCCTCGGCAGCACCATCAGTGGTGTCATCCCCGACGCCACTAGGGGTTGTGTAGTTAGGATAGGTGTCTTCCGTGGCGTCCTCATAGTGGTGAGCTTGTTCCTCCATCTCCTGGGACAGCTCCCAGAATTGCTTGCCGCCTGAACCACTGGCCTCATTGTTGTGGGCCATGTTTCGCTCTAAATAGGAAAAAAGTTTGGTCAAAAAGTTGGTTATTGTCAATAACAAGATCACGGTCTCATCATTTAGGGTTTGTCGATGCTGAGGCACCGTAAAAGCCTAAGCTTTCATCATTTAGGGTTTGTCAACGCCGAGGCACCCTAAAAGCCTAAGCGTACATCATTTAGATTCTCATCGACACCGAGGCATCCGGGGCAGCCAAGTTAAGTTTTCATCATTTAGGGTTTATCGATGCCGATGCACCCTAGGTTGGGCCTAATCACTTGGCACTAATCACTTGGCTCCATTGCCACCTATGTTGGGTTTATCATCTAGGGTTTATCGATGCTAAGGAGAATTGTAAGTTGGGCCTAATCACTTGGCTCTATTGCCACCTATGGTTTAATGCAGCAAGAATAAAGGGGCAGTACCCTAAGTACTAAGATACCCTAAGATACCCTGGCCCATGCATTATTCGCAAGTACCCCATATGTCCTATTTTTAGCAAAGTCATGCTAAAATTCACGGAAAATTTCAGCATGACCTTTGCTGAAAATAGGACATATGGAGTACCCGAATTTGCCGGAACGGAAGTTAATCAACATTCCGGCAAACTCAAGGGCCTCTCGGGGTACCTGCAAATTTATCACGACACGATGGTCGGAGACAAAACCCAGCAACTTTACAAGTCTATCACAGATTTGTTTGCAAGTTCTAATATGTAATAAAGATGAGCCTCAAAGATGAGCCTCCAATGCTGATTTGTTTGCCTCAAGACAAGATGAACCTCCAATGCAACAGAAGTAAAGAAATCTATGCATCCTATAAATTTCTCTTCCAATGGCATAGACAAGGTTCAGACATCTTTTTACACAGAAGGTGATGCCTATTATTTTTTACTGAATTAGATGTATACACTATAATGAAGAACAAAAAACTCATCCTAATTAAGCAAGTTACAGATTGTCACAGCCAGTGTAGTGTATTTGACATTTTTTATTACATACAGAAACAATGTCGAAACAGAAATGTGACTGGTAACATCTTTAACAGCAGTGCAAGAAATATTCAACCTACATAACAGAGTCTTCAAACAGCCCAAAAGACATCATGGATGAAATGGACCAACAATATGTATACATAAAAGTAACATCAGCAATATATTTAGGCTTTAATAGCAGTGCAAGAAGTTCATCCTAAATAACACATAAACCCGATTCAATGTGTCTTCAAACAGCCCAAAAGCAATCATATTACACAAGTATTGAGAGCTCATAACCGAAAAAACAGGAGCGAAGGAGAACAAAACACATTGAAAAAGGACTATACAGCCAAACACAGATTACCCAGCAGCCATACAACATCTTTACTAGCCTTAATAACACCTAACATTTGTACATTTTTCTCAGTTCTAATACTCTACCAATCAAGCCCAATCCGAGGTCAAAAGATTCGACAGGCCAACGTTCACTCTTCAACAGCAGCTACTCACGACCAGTCCATCAAGGTTCGCTGGGAAGAAACAACTTCCCCACTGGCAACCTCAACACAATGATTGACCAAAACTGTGTCACTGATGAGAACCCTTTGCATCAAAAAATAATAGTATTAAATTAATGGTTTTCACAATCCAGTATGCATGATACAAACCATGGACAAATACATGCTATGCTATCAGTTTCAATACCATGGACAAATACCACACTAAATTCGAGAGGTGATTTTTAGCAGTGAATTCCATCCATGCTATGCTGTTAGTTTCAATACTGAACTTTAGTCTCTTCAGATAGACACTACATTGTTAGAGATATGTATCTCAGCTCATAGATTTATGAATGCAGAGTACTACATGAACGCTGGCACCAAAATCAACACGATACTCTACATACAGCGCAATAATAAGAGACCCACCATCACACTACTCAACTCCACACAAAAAAGTGCAGAAAGAAAATCATGTTAACAGGGGACCCTTCCTATAATTACAGTATACAACTATATACATGTAATATGAACACTGACACTAAAATTAACAAGGTAACCATGGCAATACTGAACTTTAGTCTCTTCAGAGAGACACTACATTGTTAGCGATCAGAGTAAGTAGATTTAGGGGATTCACTGACAGTGTGGCGCTTGGAACAGTCCCTAGAAAAAGAGAGAAGAAGAGGGCATGGCCGGGAGGGAGGAGAGGAGGAAGAGAGGAGAAGAGAGGCAGAGGGAGGAGGGTTACCTGACCACGATGAGGTGGTTGCCGGAGCGGAGATGACGGAGGGCGGAGACAGCGAGCTTGGGGGAGGCAGGGATAGACGGCGGGGAGGTCGCGGGCCTCCTCTCCTGGTGGACGTGGGGCCTCCTCTCTTGGTGGACGTGGGGCGGCTCTGAGGCTCCAAGTCTCCGGCGGCTCCGAGGCTCCAAATCTCCGGCGGGTTTCTAGGGTTTCGAGGGAGGTGAGGGAGGCGGCACTGGCGGGGGAGGTAGGGCTCGAGGGGGAGGCGGCGCTCGAGGGGGAGGAAGGGGAGAGGGAGGCGGCGGGGGCGCGTGGGCGGCTGCGGCGCCGTGGGTCGGGGCAGCGGCGGTGGCGCGGCGGAGGGAGGGAGGGGCGCGGTGGAGGGAGAGGAAGGAAGTGTCTATCTGGCAAGAGGGAGAGGGACGAGGGAGGGACGAAGTGTTTGGATGGGGGAAGATTACTAATGGCGCACCCCCAGACGGTGCGCCATTAGAATGTTTTTTTAGATAGCAATGGCGCACCAGCCACCCGTGCGCCATAAGTAAGATTTTTTTATTTTAAAAAAATGAATATGAATATGAATATGAAACAGTAATATTTTTTATACAAACAGTAATAATTGTTGTTTAACAACAATTGTAGTCTACACTTTTTTATTATTATTTTTAAAAAATGAATATGAATATGAAATAATAATATATTTTTTATAAAAACAGTAATAATTTTTTAAAAAATATCATCAAATTTGTTATTTGAAAATATCATCAGCGGCGGCGGTGGAGCAGGGAAGGGTGCGGGGGTGCTCGTCGGCGGCGGTGGAGCGGGGGAGGGTGCATGCGGGGGGTGCTCGTCGGCGGCGGTGGAGCGGGGGCGGGTGCGGGGGGTGCTCGTCAGCGGCGGTGGAGCGGGGGCGGGTGCGGGGGGTGCTCGTCGGCGGCGATGGAGCGGGGGAGGGATCGAGATCGAGATGGAGGGGAATCCAGATCAAGATGGAGGGGGATCAAGATCGAGTGTCCTCATGGATTCAAAAAGTGCCCATGAAATTTAAAATATTCATGATATCAAAAAGTGCCCATGAAATACAATTGAGAAATGAAGGCTACGATTTAAATACAATCGATCTTAGCTAGCTATCTGTTCATAATCTTCTTGCCCTTCTTTTTCGCAAATGGAGTTCTTCTGTGGAACGGACGTCCTTTAGGTAGGGTGGTCCTGCTTCTTCTTGTGGTGTGTACTGCTACTTCATCGTCGTCGTCATGTTCGATCTTCGGGTCGCCGTACTTGTCGAAGTCTTGCTCGTTGGCTACTCCATCCATTCCGATGATCTTCCTTTTGCCTCTCCTCACGACAACACGACTGGGCTTTGATGGGTCGGTAATGAAGAAGCATTGGTCCACTTGGGAAGCCAGTACCCATGGCTCATTTTTCGCGGTGACATTTGCGCCTGCGGTCCTGGATTTGGCTTTGGGTATAACCATGGTGGTGAAATACCGGTCTTCTTTTAGGACGCTCTTCACCCATCTGACACGGAACATCGGGACCTTCTCTCCAGTGTAGCTCAGCTCCCAGATCTCCTCGATCCTTCCGTAGTATCTGTCCTTGTCGTTGCCGGTCTAGGATTCCATCGTTACCCCGGAGTTCTGATAACCATCGCTCTTCATGTCCTTGTTCTCGGTGTATAATGTGTAGCCATTGATATCGTACGCCTCATAGGTCATCAGGTTGTGCTCGACGCCCTGTGACAAGGCGAATATGAGTTGTTCTTCCGCGGAAGAATCCTCATGTAAAGGGTACGACAGAAGCTTCTGCTTGAACCAAGGCGTGAAACATGAGTTGTGCTCTTTGATTATATCTCGGTCCGTCCTCTGTTGGCCTCAGTCATTGTACATCTTCTCAATAAAGGTTTTGTGCTCTACCACCCAAGGATCGACCACGTCTATGTGTTCTAGCGCGACTAGGTTTTCTCTTTCAAAGTCGGCGAGTCGACCCTTGAAGTCGACATGCATTTCGCGGCCACCCTCATGGTGACCCCATCCAGCGAGCCTGACGAGGTGCCTGTTGACGGGCAGACCAACGGGGTTCTCGATGCCTAGATAATTCGTGCAGTAGGAGATGCACTCTTCGGTCACAAAGCCCCTGGCTATATGTGGGGACCCTGACTCATAAGTCGAGATCACCGAATGCACATGTACAGTGATCCCAGAGATCAATGCTCACTGAACACACAGAAGCTGAATAACAAGAGTCTTACATCCATACATACCGTCTTACACAAATTATGACCATTATGGTCAAGTCTTACATTGATAAAGCCTTAAGGGCTGAACATCAAATGAAACACAAGCAGCAGAAATCTTCGTCGATAAGTAGAACCCATGCCATCTACCTTAACCCTACAGGAATTCTGACTGGGAAACATCCTAGTTCGCATGATCGTCTCCAAGGAACTCATGTTCGAACTCCGGTTCTTCCATGCCTGGTCAATTAAATAACCAGTGGCAAGCCAATGAGTACTTTGAATGTACTCGCAAGCAACCCATGTTTTGGTTCAAGATACAGCAATGCATGATACAAGAATGCATGAGGACAGGTTACAGATATCAACATAAATAGAGTGGGCACCAACCCAACTCAATCATGTCAAGTCCTTTGACTTGACCCAAGTAATTTTATCAGCTCACACACACGGTTGCAAAACTCTGGACATAGTTTAAGCAGCACCGCCCAACTGTCCTTGACCGTGGACACGGCTATTCGAATAGTTTTACACTCTGCAGAGGTTGCACACTGTACCCACAAGATCCGGGGAACTTCTGTGTCATCCACGACCCGCGATACCTCAAGTACCCGGGGTAAGCACCCGATCACTACCTTTCCCTAGACGACACTAACATGGAGTCCACTCGATCGTTAGTAACCCCCGTGCCCAACATTATCACATAACATTTTCATGGAGCCACGCTCCATAATCATCTCACATCACAAGCACGGGGTACCAACGGTGTGTCCGGTGCCCCATAAAAATGTTCTTGGTCGCCCTACCTGGCACGACCCCGTCCCGAGAGAGAGCACCAACTCTCCCCCTTCACTAGTAATGCAGGCTCCAAGCTAGTATCAGTCTAGGTAATCAATAATGCCCTTTCCCATATAAGGGTAGAGTGGGTGCGCATGTAAGGTTGGGACAGTCGACAAATCTTAAATCTAATCCGTTTTCGAAAACAACACACACACTTGCCTTGGTACACCACTTCGTCATCAAGTGGTTACCCATCTCATCATCTCCCTCGGGCATAAGTGGCACCCGACGGGGTTTTCGAAATGTCTTTTGAAAATACTTTGTCTCCATCACCATGCATATTCCCGTCCCTTTTTGTGTAGCACTACTTTAGCATCCTATCTACTCCCACCGGCATAACCCTCATAAGAATGTAGGGTCATGCACAATGCAAGTATCAACGAGGAAGTACGGTGGCAAACCATCAAAGTGGTTACTACCTCATCATGATTCCGTTGCAACAACAATATGGTGCTATATGATATGCATAAAAAGGGTTTCATAGACATGGTCAAAGGGCTGCTTGCCTGGCTCAACGAAGTCTTCTGGGTCTTCAAAGTCTTCTGGTCCAACTCCTTCGTCAGCAACGCAATCTATCGTCAAAAAATAATAAGGAGGAAAATAAGGCAATAATAAAACAGAAAAACCAAAGTGCTCAGAAAAATGTCAACTTATTTTTGTAAAATACTAGGAGGAAAACTAGGAAGGGGAAAATTCTTGGTTTTGGATTTGGAGCTAGGGAAACAAAGTTGTGGATTTTCAAACAGAGGTTCTATTGTTCAAATTTGAATTTAAATTTGAACAGAGAAGAAAAGTGTAATGGATGTGCATGAAAGTTACACAATAAATGGGTGGGATTATTCTGGGATTTTAGGAGTTGGAATTATTCCATTTGGATAAATATTTTACCCTGTGGGATTTTGGAAGGGAGACAGAAAAAGAAAAAGAAAAGTGGCACTGTGCCACTGGTCCGGAGAGGCCACGGGCAGCAGGCCCAGAGGGGAAACCAGCCCGCGCGGGGCCACCACGTCGAAGGCGTAAAGGCGAGGTACGCCTTCAGCCGACGGGCGAACCGGTGCGCGCGCGCGTGCGTTTAAACCTGACGGGTGGATCCCACCTGTCAGGGTGTGAGGCTGACGGGCAGGGCCCACGGCCGTCATCGTCTAATTCCGTCAAGAGGCAACGACGAGCTCCCCGGCGGCGATACAGAGCACGGGGGGGGGTGCGCAGGTGGTACCGTGGGACTCGGGGGGATGTCGCCGTTCGGGTGGTGGTGGAGACGGTCGCCGGAGCAGCCTGGTTCACCGACGACGAGGTCACGCGGCGGAGGTGCTTCGGGCGTCGATGGATTCGGTCGCTCCTAGCTGCAAAAGGAGCGGGGAAGAGAGGGGAAAGGGTCAACGTGGCCGCGCGGTTCCAGATCGAGAGAAAACGGGGGCGGAGGAGGCCTGTACCGCGCGAACGCCGACGAGCCGAGGCGGCGGGGCTCGAGCTCGATCTCGAGCTCGAGTGGCTCTGGAGACCAACGGGTGGTATGGGAGGTGGATTAGGGGTGTGGGGAGCGACAGGGAGAGAGAGAGAGGCTTGGGGTCGCCTTTTATAGGCTGGCCGAAGTTCACCGTGGGCGCGGCCTACGGGTAACCACGGGATCGGCTCGGGTGGCCGTTAGAGAATGAATGGAGGGCTCGGGGGTGTTTGTGGGAGTGGTGTAGGGTGCCAGGGAGATAGAGGAGGAGAGGGACGAGCTGCGGGCGGGCCACAGGAGCGGCGCGCGCATTGGCCGAGCGGAGCGGCGCTCTGGCGCGAGCTGCAGGAGAGAGAGGAGGGTGCGGGAGCAAGTGGGCAGCCTGCTGGCATGGAGCGGACGTCGAGGGGCATCGACTGGCGCGCGGGGAAGGCTCGACATGGTCGGGGGACGCGACGTCAACGGTCGGGTGCCCTGCCAGGCGCTCCCGAGCGTGACTTTGGCCGGCATCCGCGGTTTTCCCGCGTCCGCGCGTGTCCACTTGTGTCTGGCAGCTGGAGGGGGCATGGGCAAAAGCTGGAGAGAGCCTTGGATGCTCTCGAAAGCTGAGGGGAGAGAAGGAGGCTGAGAGAGAGAGGGGAATCTGCTGTCCAGAGAAGAAAAATGGGATTCCCCCACTCTTCATCATTTCTTCCTCGGGCAGGAAAGCATCTAGGTGATAGGGGGGAACTAGGAGGGGTTGTGGTAAAAAGAAGGGCTCATGGAGATTAGTGGGAGAGGCCAAAAATGGGATTTTGGTAAAGTGGCAGAAGGTGTTTGATGCTGGTTTGGGCAATAATGTGAACTCCCCTTGTCATGAGGCTTGACAGGGTCAAATGTAACATATAATTAGGGCCTCCCACCAATTTGGAGATTATTTGGGCAAAGTTGCCAATGCAACTTTTGTAAACCCTAGAATTTAGCAGAAATGAACTTGTGTAGATCTAGTTGAGCATATCACTTCTCCTTGATGCACCACTTGGTGTAATGGCCTCATTTGGTCATGTAAACATGTTCACAAAATTTGAGGTCACGGAGAGAAAGTTGGTAATACAAACTTGTTCAAATTTGATTCTGGTCAGAGAGGGTTTTGAGGCACTTTGATCAAGATATCCTTTTCTCCAACCTGTGCCATTTGGTCTAGATGCATTATTAGACCATTGGAGCATGTTCACCAAGTTTGAGAACATTTGGACATGTTTGGCAATGTAAAGTTGCTCAAACTTCAAAATGGACAGAAATGGTTTTGAGGGGATTTCATGGGGTTATACTATTCTCCATGACATGATACTTGTCAAGATCATCAAACATGTCATATGTGACATAATAGAATTTTCTTGGAATTTTTGGAGAATATTTCCTTTGTAAATATTTCAAAAGCTTGAAATATCTAGAAAGGGTTTTTGAGGGATTTAACCAATATTTTGAACATGACCATGTGTTGAAACTCTTATATATGGAAAATATATGTCCACTGAGTTTCCCTGATTTTTGTAAAAATATTTTTGAAACAATAAAATAAATTTTCCCTAAAAAGCTTTTAAATAAAATAGGAAAATAGTTTTTTTTTAATTATATTTTTGTGGTTTATGGGAGTCCTAAATCTAATAGGATTCAAATATACCTTTTGAAACATTTTTCATACCCCAAATCAAGTACTTGCAGTGCAAACCTCAATTTAGGGGTTTTTGAAAAAACTATTTTTAGAAAATACTTTTTGGCCAAATTATTTTCTTAAGAAAATACTATATTGCACTATACACATGGCATGGTCATTGGGCAGAAGTTTGGGGCAAGGAGATGAAGTATATAGGGTGGAGCTGTTGACTTTGAAGAGCACTTGAAAAGAATCACACAGAGAAAAACCAACTCCAAATAAAAGCCAAATAATGCAAAAGTTTTTGTTGGTCCAAATTTTCATGCTTCAATAATGCAAATGAAATGTTACAAAATGCAGGGTGTGACAGACCTACCCCCCTTACAAGAATCTCGTCCCCGAGATTCCTAAACTAGGCTTTAAAGAGATACGGAAACTCGGATCTAAGGTAGTCTTCACGCTCCCAAGTTGCTTCTGCTTCAGTGTGGTTGCTCCATTGGACCTTGAAGTACTTGATGGTGCGGCTTCGAGTGTGTCGCTCAGCCTCATCCAGATGGGCCTCTCACGATATGTCAAATCAGGCTGAAGGTTAATGGCTTGGTGATTGACGTCCTTGTAAAGATCAGGCTTGTCTGGAACTTGGAGACACTTCCGGAGTTGTGACACGTGGAACACACGTTGTGCACATCAGATAGTTCAGGTGGAAGTTCCAACTGGTAAGCCACTTCTCCTCATCATTCAGTGATCTTGAAGGGGCCGATGTATCTTGGTGCGAGCTTCCCCTTAACATGGAAACGCTGGGTTCCCTTGAGAGGTGTGACCAGGAGATAGACATGGTCTCTAACTCGGAAGTTTACGTCTCTACGACGTGAGTCAGCGTAGCTCTTCTGCCTTGACTTGGCGGTCTTCAAATGCTCTCTGACAAGCTAGACTTGCTCTTCTGCTTCACGAAGGATATCAGGCCCAAAGACAAGTCCTTCTCCGGTCTCTGACCAATTGAGGGGTGCGCGGCACTTCCGTCCGTATAACACCTCAAATGGTGCCATCTGAAGGCTTGACTGATAACTGTTGTTGTAAGACAACTCGGCGAAAGGGAGGCAATCTTCCCACCTAGCTCCATATGCTAAGACACAGGCTCGGAGCATGTCTTCGAGCATCTGATTTACTCGTTCTGTCTGACCTCCGGTCTGTGGGTGGAAAGCAGTGCTGAAGGACAACTTGGTCCCCATGGCCTCTTGGAACTTCTTCTAGAACCTTGAGGTAAACTGGGTTCCTCGATCTGACACAATCTCCATGGGAACACCATGAAGGCTTACGATCCTGTTGATGTATAGAGTTGCTAGCCATTTGCCATCATAGGTACTCTTAACAGGGATGAAATGGGCTACTTTAGTCAAATGATCGACTATGACCCAGATGGAGTCATGTCCCTTGTTTTACCTAGGTAGTCCAGTGACGAAATCCATTCCGACTTTATCCCATTTCCACTCGAGAACCTTGAGTGGTTGGAGCAATCCAGCAGGTCGCTGATATTCAGCCTTGACTCTTTGGCATACATCACACTTTGCAACATAGGTGGCAATCTCCCTTTTCATCCCGTGCCAGCAAAATCTTTCCTTCAGGTCTTGCTACATCTTGGTTCCTCCAGGATGGATGGAAACGGGGTGTCATGAGCTTCTTCCAAGATCAGATTCTTGAGCTCAACCTTGTTGGGCACGCAAACGCGATTACCAAACCACACAACTCCTTGCTCATCCTCTGAGAATCCTGGGGCCTTTCCTGCCTTGATCTTCCTCTTGATGCCTTCAGTACTTTCGTGTCCCTTCTGAGCTTCCTTAATATCATCCATCAAGGTAGGCCTAACTTCGAGGTTGGCCAAGAATCCTGGTGCAACCAGTTCCAACTCGAAGCTTTCAAGTTCTTCATACAAGGCGGGTAGCTTGTCCTTAAGCATAGCATTCATGGAACAAGCCTTTCTGCTTAATGCATCTGCTACCACATTAGCCTTCCCAGGGTGGTATTGAACACTAAGGTCATAATCTTTGATCAACTCTAGCCATCTTCTTTGCCTCATGTTCAATTCCCTTTGAGTGAAGATATACTTCAGACTTTTGTGATCCGTGTATATCTCACATCGCTTCCCTAAGAGGTAATGTCGCCATGTCTTTAGGGCATGAACCACTGCTGCTAACTCAAGATCATGAGTAGCATAGTTCTCTTCATGAGGCCGTAGTTGCCTTGAAAGGTAAGCTACGCCTCTGCCTTCTTGCATCAGAACACCTCCCAGTCCGGTTCTTGACGCATCACAATATATCACAAACTCCTTGTGTATATCTGGTGTGGCCAGAATTGGGGCGGTGGTTAGTCTCTTCTTCAGCTCCTGGAAGCTCTCTTCGCACTTTGGCGTCCATTCAAACTTCATGTCCTTCTTCAAGGGCTGACTCATGGGTCAGGCAATGCTTGAGAATCCTTCAACGAACTTGCGGTAATATCCCGCGAGTCCGAGGAAGCTTCTGACTTCCTTCACATTGCTTGGGGATTGCCATTCAGTCACGGCTTCAATCTTAGCGGGATCGACTGACAATCCTTCTTCGGTTAAAACATGACCCAAGAATCCAACTTCACACAGCCAAAATTCACACTTGCTGAACTTGGCATACAGTTGGTGCTCTCGAAGCTTGTCTAGGACCATCCTCAAGTGTTGCTCGTGCTCTTCTTCTGTCTTCGAGAAGACAAGAATGTCATCAATGAAGACAACGACAAACTTGTCCAAATATTCCATGAAAACCTTATTCATGAGATACATGAAGTAAGTCGGGGCATTGGTCAATCCAAAGGACATGACCATGCACTCATACAGGCCATATCTGGTTACAAATGCCATCTTCGGAATATCTTGGGGTCTGATTTTCAGCTGGTAGTACCCAGATCTTAGGTCGATCTTGGAGAACACCTTGGCCCCATTGAGTTGATCAAACAGATCTTCAATCTTGGGAAGTGGGTACTTGTTCTTGATTGTAACTTCATTGAGGGAGCGGTAGTCAATGCACAAGCGGATGGTACCGTCCTTCTTTGCCACAAACAGAACAGGTGATCCCCAAGGGGAGGCACTAGGGCGGATAAATCCTTTCCTCAACTGCTCTTCCAGTTGCTTCTTCAATTCTGCTAACTCCTCCGATCCCATTCTATAAGGCTTCTTATAGATGGGTCCCGCTCCGGGTATGAGCTCGATGATGAACTCAATGTCTCGGTCAGGAGGCATTCCCGGTAGCTCATCAGGAAAAACATCGGGGTATTCACATACTACCGGCACTTGCTGCAATCCAACTTCAGTCAGACGGTTGACTTGGTTGTCTTGAGCAGAGGAGGGGTTGGAGGCAAATTTAACTTCGACTCCTTGGTCATTGTTCACAGTGACAGTCCGGTTGGCGCAATCTACCAAGCCTTGGTGCTTGATGAGCCAATTCATTCCTAAGATCACATCCAAGCCTTGTGATCCTAAGATGATAAGGTCTGCTAGGAAGTCTACCCCATTAATGATAATCCCGACTCCTTTACATCCTATCTTGGCTCTCATCTCTGCTCCGGGGGTTTATACCGCCATAGGGTTTTTCTGAGGTGTAGGGGTCATGCCAGTTTTTAATGCAAACTTTTGGGTGACAAATGAATGCCTGGCTCCAGAATCAAACAAGACAGTTGCAGGTGCTGAATTGACAAGGAACGTACCCAGCACGACGTCCGGGTCTTCCTGGGCTTCTTCTGCAGTGACAAGATTCACACGACCCTTGCCGTTGTTGGGCAGGTTGCGGGGAGCTTGGTTCCTTGGTGGCATTCCTCGGCCTTGTCCTGGGTTCTGCGCATTGGGGCGCGGGGCGTCGGGCTTCTTGTTGGGGTAATTCTTGGAGTAATGGCTTGGCTGACCACATCCAAAGCAAGTGACTTGGTTGGGGTTGCTGCTCTTGTTGGCATTGTTATTGGGGTTGTTGTAAGCTGGCCTGGGGTTAGCATACTGCTGAGGTGGATAGTTGGTGCGGGGTGCAGGAGCTCTTGGCTGCTGATAGGTTGGGTTGACCGGGGCTGGCTGCCACGGGCGAGGCTTCTGGTTGCTGGAGCTACCCTTGCTGATCATCTTGCGCTTACGGGTGTCATCCAAAGCACGTCACTTGTCCTCAAGCATGAGTGCCTTGTTCACCAGATCTGTAAAGGTCGGGCAGTCACACACAACAAGCGAGTACTGCAGAGTCTGGTTAAGGCCTTCCATGAAGCGCTCCTTTTTGGCAGCATCAGTGCAGACATCCTCAGGGGCATACCTTGAGAGAACACTGAACTTCTGCATGTACTCCTTGACAGTGCTACCTCCTTGCTTCAGGGCTCGGAACTCACGCTTCTTGATGGCCATGATTCCAGAAGGAATGTGGGCCTTGCGGAATTCTGCCTTGAAGTTATTCCAAGTGATGTCTTGCTCAGCATGCATGGCCTTGAATCCATCCCACCAAGCTCTGGCAGTTCCCCCGAGACAGTGGGCAGCATATGCCACCTTCTCACGGTCCTCAGTGCATCCGACTAGTGCCAGCAGATCCTCAATGGTGCGGACCTAGTCGTCTGCATCCAGGGGTTCAGCAGTCTCGATGAAGGTGGGTGGTGCATGCTTCTTGAACTCCACCAACGTGGAACGTCCATTGCCGTGTCCCGCCGGCTGGCGGTTGACAGCTTGAGCAATCATCTGGAGGGCGGCAGTGTTGGCTTGGCGTTCCTCTTGGAAGGCTTGGAGAAGCTGAGCCATGTCCATGTTTGGAGGAGGTGGTGGTGGTGGAGTCTGTCCTCAGGCTTGGTCCTGGCTGACTCCTGCTTCAGCAGAACCTCCGGCTTCTTGCTGCTGGGTAGAGGTACCAGTACGTGTTACAACAGGCATCCTGTTGGAGCGGTTAAGGTCTCATGATTGGGAAAATAAAATGAGGGAAAGCAATATAGATGGGATGCCTAGTAAGGGGGTGGGGTGATACAATTTTAAGTTAAGCCGAGGCCGGAAGGGCCAACTCATGCATTAAAACCAAAGGGGTGATGTAGTTGTTTACAATGCCCCGAAAGGGAAAGTACAACTTCCATCAAAACACGTTGAAAGCAAACACAACACAACATGGTTTCATATGAACCATTATGAGTACTCGACTTCGCATAGGGGTACACGACCTATCCTACCATAGGGTTACGGACTGGCCTATCCTAGTCCTGAACGGTGTCTAAGTGGTGGAATTCTCGGTCGGGTATTCCAGCTCCTCTGGGTCTTCCTCCTCATCTTCATCTGTCTTAGTCTCTTCGTCACTTGAGGGAGTGGGGGAGTGGAGGAGCTGAACACGGTGCTGCTTTGCCGGTGGCGCAGTGAAGAGGTTGCAATATTCCTTCGCCGTCATACGGCGTGGCTGAGATGATCCCTTGGCATGCGTGACCTGTGGGGGTCGCCCGCCTCGATAGGCTACAACGGGCTGTCCAGGGGGTGCTCCATCCTTCTTGATCCTGTCCGCCTTTATCTGAGCTAGGCGGAGGAGTTCCTTGGTCTCGTGGAGTTCCTTCTGAAGCTCCATCGACTCCGAGGCCAGGTGCTGTGCCAGGCTGTCGGCACACAAGCTGAAGTAGGCCTGGAAGCGGAGAGAAAGTCGTTCGTCCATGAGTGGGGCTGGTGCGCTGCTCTCGTCATCACCTTCCTTACGATAAGGCAGGTAACGAGTGGCTGGCTCACTTTCCATCTCTGGCAGGAGATCCTGAAGGCGGTTCAGCGCCTTGAGGGCAGCAGTCTGCACGGTGAGAAGCAGGTTTGCCATCTGGGGTCCCTCAAAGAACCAGCTCGTCGGGGAGTCGTTCGCCCTCACGACTACCTCCACGTGATACTCCTTGTTAGTGCTGTTGATCCAGTGCTCGTGGTAGGAGAAGGTGGGGGCTCGAGTGAACTGGCACTTCCTGAGGCTATCCTCAAGAAGCACGGGAAATCCGGTGGTCAGGAAGTCCTCGGGTACGACGGCCATCTACAAAAGTGGAAGGGGAAGGGTCAATAGAGGGAATGTGACCTATGTTTGGGATACTTTCAGAAAACATAGGTATACAGGTAATTTCGTGGATAGTATCACTCTAACTAATGTCCATGCTAACTAAGGCTTCCTACAGTCAGGATGGCTCTGCTACCAGCTCTGTGGGGACCCCGACTCATAAGTCAAGATCACCGAATGCACGTGTACAGTGATCCCAGAGATCAATGCTCACTGAACACACAGAAGCTGAATAACAAGAGTCTTACATCCATACATACCGTCTTACACAAATTATGACCATTATGGTCATGTCTTACATTGATAAAGCCTTAAGGGCTGAACATCAAATGAAACACAAGCAGCAGAAATCTTCGTCGATAAGTAGAACCCATGCCATCTACCTTAACCCTACAGGCATTCTGACTGGGAAACGTCCTAGTTCGCATGATCGTCTCCAAGGAACTCATGTTCGAACTCCGGTTCTTCCATGCCTGGTCAATTAAATAACCAGTGGCAAGCCAATGAGTACTTTGAATGTACTCGCAAGCAACCCATGTTTTGGTTCAAGATACAAGAATGCATGATACAAGAATGCATGAGGACAGGTTACAGATATCAACATAAATAGAGTGGGCACCAACCCAACTCAATCATGTCAAGTCCTTTGACTTGACCCAAGTAATTTTATCAGCTCACACACACGGTTGCAAAACTCTGGACATAGTTTAAGCAGCACCGCCCAATTGTCCTTGACCGTGGACACGGCTATTCGAATAGTTTTACACTCTGCAGAGGTTGCACACTGTACCCACAAGATCCGGGGAACTTCTGTGTCATCCACGACCCGCGATACCTCAAGTACCCGGGGTAAGCACCCGATCACTACCTTTCCCTAGACGACACTAACATGGAGTCCACTCGATCGTTAGTAACCCCCGTGCCCAACATTATCACATAACATTTTCGTGGAGCCATGCTCCATAATCATCTCACATCACAAGCACGGGGTACCAACGGTGTGTCCGGTGCCCCATAAAAATGTTTTTGGTCGCCCTACCTGGCACGACCCCGTCCCGAGAGAGAGCACCAACTCTCCCCCTTCACTAGTAATGCGGGCTCCAAGCTAGTATCAGTCTAGGTAATCAATAATGCCCTTTCCCATATAAGGGTAGAGTGGTTGCGCATGTAAGGTTGGGACAGTCGACAAATCTTAAATCTAATCCGTTTTCGAAAACAACACACACACTCGCCTCGGTACACCACTTCGTCATCAAGTGGTTACCCATCTCATCATCTCCCTCGGGCATAAGTGGCACCCGACGGGGTTTTCGAAAAGTCTTTTGAAAATACTTTGTCTCCATCACCATGCATATTCCCGTCCCTTTTTGCGTAGCACTACTTTAGCATCCTATCTACTCCCACCGGCATAACCCTCAAAAGAAGGTAGGTTCATGCACAATGCAAGTATCAACGAGGAAGTATGGTGGCAAACCATCAAAGTGGTTACTACCTCATCATGATTCCGTTGCAACAACAATATGGTGCTATACGATATGCATAAAAAGGGTTTCATAGACATGGTCAAAGGGCTGCTTGCCTTGCTCAACGAAGTCTTCTGGGTCTTCAAAGTCTTCTGGTCCAACTCCTTCGTCAGCAACGCAATCTATCGTCGCAAAATAATAACAAGGAAAATAAGGCAATAATAAAACAGAAAAACCAAAGTGCTCAGAAAAATGTCAACTTATTTTTGTAAAATACTAGGAGGAAAACTAGGAAGGGGAAAATTCTTTGTTTTGGATTTGGAGCTAGGGAAACAGAGTTGTGGATTTTCAAAGAGAGGTTCTATTGTTCAAATTAGAATTTAAATTTGAACAGAGCAGAAAAGTGTAATGGATGTGCATGAAAGTTACATCAATAAATGGGTGGGATTATTCTGGGATTTTAGGAGTTGGAATTATTCCATTTGGATAAATATTTTACCCTGTGGGATTTTTGGAAGGGAGACAGAAAATGAAAATGAAAAGTGGCGTTGTGCCACTGGGCCAGAGAGGCCACGGGCAGCAGGCCCAGAGGGGAAACCAGCCCACGCGGGGCCGCCACGTCGAAGGCGTAAAGGCGAGGTACGCCTTCAGCCGACGGGCGAACCGATGCGCGCGCGCGTGCGTTTAAACCGGACAGGTGGATCCCACCCGTCAGGGTGTGAGGCTGACGGACAGGGCCCACGGCCGTCGTCGTCTACCTCCGTGCAGAGGCAACGACGAGCTCGCCGGCAGCGATACAGAGCACGAGGGGGTGCGCGGGTGGTACCGTGGTACTCGGGGGGATGTCGCTGTTCGGGTGGTGGTTGAGACGGTCGCCGGACTAGCCTGGTTCGCCAGCGACGAGGTCATGCTGTGGAGGTGCTTCGGGCGTCGATGGATTCGGTCGCTCCTGGCTGCAAAAGGAGCGGGGAAGAGAGGGGAAAGGGTCAGCGTGGCCGCGCGGTTCCAGATCGAGAGAAAACGGGGGCGGAGGAGGCTTGTACCATGCGAACACCGACGAGCCGAGGCGGCGTGGCTCGAGCTCTATCTCGAGCTCGAGCGGCTCTGGAGACCAACGGGTGGTATGGGAGGTGGATTAGGAGTGTGGGGGAGCGACAGGGAGAGAGAGAGAGAGGCTCGGGGTCGCCTTTTATAGGCTGGCCGAGGTTCACCGTGGGCGCGGCCTACGGGTAACCGCGGGATCGGCTCGGGTTGCTGTTAGAGAGGGAATGGAGGGCTCTGGGGTGTTCATGGGAGTGGTGGAGGGTGCCAGGCAGAGAGAGGAGGAGAGGGACGAGCTGCGGGCGGGCCACAGGAGCGGCACGCGCATTGGCCGAGCGGAGCGACGCTCTGGCGTGAGCTGCGGGAGAGAGAGGAGGGTGCGGGAGCAAGTGGGCAGCCTGCTGGCGTGGAACGGACGTCGAGGGGCATCGACTGGCGCGCGGGGGAGGCTCGAGGTGGTCAGGGGATGCAGCGTCAACGGTCGGGTGCCCTGCCAGGCGCTCCAGAGCGCGACTTTGGCCAGCATCCGCGGTTTTTCCGCGTCCACGCGCGTCCACTTGTGTCTGGCAGCTGGAGGGGGCATGGGCAAAAGCTGGAGAGAGCCTTGGATGCTATGGAAAGCTGAGGGGAGAGAAGGAGGCTGAGAGAGAGAGGGGAATCTGCTGTCCCGAGAAGAAAAATGGGGTTCCCCCTCTCTTCATCATTTCTTCCTCGGGCAGGAAAGCATCCAGGTGATAGGGGGGAACTAGGAGGGGTTGTGGTAAAAAGAAGGGCTCATGGAGATTAGTGGGAGAGGCCAAAAATGGGATTTTGGTAAAGTGGCGGAAGGTGTTTGATGCTGGTTTGGGCAATAATATGAACTCCCCTTGTCATGAGGCTTGACAGGGTGAAATGTAACATATAATTAGGGCCTCCCACAAATTTGGAGATTATTTGGGCAAAGTTGCCAATGCAACTTTTTTAAACCCTAAAATTTAGCAGAAATGAACTTGTGTAGATCTAGTTGAGCATATCACTTCTCCTTGATGCACCACTTGGTGTAATGGCCTCATTTGGTCATGTAAACATGCTCACAAAAGTTGAGGTCAAGGAGAGAAAGTTGGTAGTACAAACTTGTTCAAATTTGATTCTGGTCAGAGAGGGTTTTGAGGCACATTGATCAAGGTATCCTTTCCTCCAACCTGTGCCATTTGGTCTAGATGCATTATTAGACCATTGGAGCATGTGCACCAAGTTTGAGAACATTTGGACATGTTTGGCAATGTAAAGTTGCTCAAACTTCAAAATGGACAGAAATGGTTTTGAGGGGATTTCATGGGGTTATACTATTCTCCATGACATGATACTTGTCAAGATCATCAAACATGTCATATGGGACATGATAGAATTTTCTTGGAATTTTTGGAGAATATTTCCTTTGTAAATATTTCAAAAGCTTGAAATATTCAAAAAGGGTTTTTGAGGGATTTAACCAATATTTTGAACATGAACATGTGTTGAAACTCTTATATATGGAAAATATAAGTCCACTGAGTTTCCCTGATTTTTGTAAAAATATTTTTGAAACAATGAAATAATTTTTCCCTATTAAAGACCATTTCTAGCCTTAAGAAAAAGCTTCTAAATAATATAGGAAAATAGTTTTTAAAATTATATTTTTGTGGTTTATGGGAGTCCTAAATCTAATAGGATTCAAATATACCTTTTGAAATATTTTTCATACCCCAAATCAAGTACTTGCAGTGCAAACCTCAATTTAGGGGTTTTTGAAAAAACTAATTTTAGAAAATACTTTTTGGCCAAATTATTTTTGTAAGAAAATACTATATTGCACTATACACATGGCATGGTCATTGGGCAGAAGTTTGGGGCAAGGAGATGAAGTATATAGGGTGGAGCTGTTGACTTTGAAGAGCACTTGAAAAGAATCACAGAGAGAAAAGCCAACTCCAAATAAAAGCCAAATAATGCAAAAGTTTTTGTTGGTCCAAATTTTCATGCTTTAATAATGCAAATGAAATGTTACAAAATGCAGGGTGTGACACTATACTTCCCTCTGGACGTGACATGTTGCGAACGTATCCTTTGATGACACCATTCATCCTTTCGAACGGCATCATGCTGTGCAGGAACGTCGGCCCGAGTTGGATGATATCCTCCACGATATGGACTAGCAGATGCACCATAACGTCGAAGAATGCGGGGGGGGGGGGGAAGTACATCTCAAGCTCGCACAGTATCACCACGATCTCTTCCTGTAGCCTTCTGAGTTGCCTCACGCCAATCGACTTCCGAGAGATGACGCCAAAAAAGTTGCATAGGCCAAATAGCGTTTCACGGACGTGCACGTCCATGATCCCACGGATTGCAACTGGAAGTATCTGCATCATCAGCACGTGACAGTTGTGAGACTTCATCCCGCTGAACTTCTGCTTCGCTGGGTCTAGGTATCTGCTTATCTTCCCCACGTAACCGTAAGGAAGTTTTACTCCTAGGAGGTAGGTGAAAAACTGCTCGATCTCCTCCTGACTTAGGGTGAAGCACGCGGGAGGGTAGTCATTTCCGGTCTTCTTGGCCTTTTTGCCTTTGCGACGACTTTCTGTGTCCTGCTTTGCCTCATCATCATCATCATCATCATCATCATCATTAGCGTGAAGCTCCTGCCTGATGCCCATTGATTTCAAGTCTGCCCTTGCTTTTGGCCCATCTTTGGTCCTCTCTGGCATGTTGAGCAGGGTACCAAGTAGACTCTCACACACGTTATTCGTGATATGCATGACATCAAGGCTGTGAGGCACACGGTGGATCTTCCAGTATGGCAAGTCCCAGAAAACAGACCTCGTTTTCCATACCTTCAGCAGCAGCTCTGGCGCCTTTCGCTTCTTGTCCGGCTCTGGCGCCTATTGCTTCTTTCTCGGTAGTGGGCAGTCTTTCCAATTTTTCAACAGCTCATCTATTTCCTCGCCACTCCTCATACACGGGCGTTTTCGGGGTTCGGTTTCACCATCGAACAGATCCTTGCGTTTCCTCCACGGGTCATCGTCGCGAAGCCACCTTCGATGTCCCATGAACAGGGTTTTCAAAGACCCGGGATCTCTATCTAGCTGGCGATACATTGTGTCATCCATGCACCTTATGCATCAAGAAAATCCCTGGACTACCTGCCCCGCGAGATATCCGTAACCGAGATAGTCGTGCACCGTCGTGAGCAGTGCGGCTCTCATAGGGAAATATTCTTTCTCTGCGGCGTCCCACGTATTGGCTGGCGTTTTCCACAGCGTGTCTAGCTCCTCCTTCAGCAGCCCCAGATACAGATTGATGTCGTTCCCTGGTTGTTTCGGCCCTTCAATTAGCATACTCATGTGAATGTACTTCCTCTTCATGCACACAAACACAGGCCAGGTGCTATGTGTGCTTCTCTGGCTGCCAAACAGATTGACTCCATCGGTGCTCGCGCCCAGCACGATGTTCCTTGGATCCTTCCCAAATTCTGGGTATTCGAAGTTCAACGCTTGCCACTGGCTCGCATCCTTAGGGTGACTCAGCATCTTGTCTTTTTTATTTATCTTCGGATCATTTCCGTCATCTTCCCGCTTCTTCTCCTCCCTATCCGCATGCCAACGCAGGAGCTTTGCTACCTTAGGGTCCGCGAAATACCGCTGCAGACGAGGAGTGATCGGAAAGTACCACACCGATTTTCTTCGCCTCCTCGAAACTGGTCGGGCACTTGTTCCCCCCTGGGAAGACGTTCGTTCCATAATGACATATTCTCGTCGAAGCATGCATCGGTCATTTTGTGTTTTACCTTCATCTCCAGAGCCATGAGCGTTACTTTCAAGCGGGTATCCTCGGGCCTGCATCCTTCATACAATGGAGTAACCGCGTCTATCTCCAGTTGATCCAGCTTGGCTTTCTCTCAGGCGGCAGCCTTGCGTTATCCATCTGCTTGAGAAGCGGCTCTTGAATATGAGGATCCTGCACCCAATCACCATCATCGTCTGCTCCGGCATCTTCATCTTCATGATCATGCCCTTCGTCTTGATCTTCCTCATCATCATGTACGACATCTTCTACATGATGACTGTGTACAGCATCACCGCCGTGATCATGTCCTGGAGATTCTGCGTCTTCTCGCCCGCCCTCGCCGCGGTGGTACTTGTCTTCTTGCCCTTCCTCATTTCTTACCTGGCCCCCATGGACGACTTCATAGTCATCTTCATCACCTTGCCACCGATAGCCATCCAGGAAACCACGCAAGAGCAGGTGGTCCCGCACCTGCCCGGAATCCGGGTCCACAATAAGGCTCTTCAGCTTGCATCTTCGACACGGACATCTTATCTCCGTCTCGTTCTTTTGAAGCATCTCGGCCTTCGCGGAGCTCAAAAACCTATTCACGATGCCTTCGGTCATCGTGCGGACCATGGTCGCCTGCGGGGTAGAGCAAAACGATATTTTAGAACCAAGAAAAAATTTGGCATGACCTTCCCTAAAAATAGGACCAAAAAGAATGTATAGTGCCAAAATTCTCGCCGAAACGGAAATGAATCAACATTCCGGCAAAATATTGGCAACTATCGCATTTCAAATACTGGTACCTACAAACACAAACATATATGCAACACCACAAACACATGCAACACCACAAACATACATAGAACTAGCTAGGCCACAAAAAGTGCATGTGCACGTTGTTGGAGCGAGCTAGGGAGAAAAAAAGTAGATCTACATCATGAAGATAGCTTTCCCCTTACTTACCTATCAAAAAAAGGTAATTTCACCACTTAATTTTGATGAATCTATTGTGGAAATGAGGTGAGGAGGAGGAGGCAGCCGTAAGCTTGGAGAAGAAGGTGGAGGGAATGAAGTGGGGAAAGTGAGTGGGTAGGTGTGGGGCTGTCCAAAATATCTTGTTGGGGTCCCAGGTTACTAATGGCGCACCGGCAGGTGGTGCGCCATTAGTAGTTTTGCAGAAAAGTAAATATATACATATATATATATATATATACTAATGGCGCACCGAGACATAGTGCGCCATTACTAGTTTAAACTAGTAATGGCGCACTGTGAAACGGTGCGCCATTAGTAGTTTTGCAAAAAAAGAATAAAAAAATACAGTAATGGCGCACGGTCTGCCTAGTGCGCCGTTACTAGTTAAAACTAGTAATGGCGCACTTCGACCTGATGCGCCATTAGTATGTATTGAAAAATGAAAAAAAAAATAATACTAGTGGCGCACCATGTTTCTGGTGCACCATTAGTGTCTTCCACACTAATGGCGCATCACCAACTGGTGCGCCATTAGTATATAGTAGTGGCGCACTACTTCCATGGTGTGCCATTAGTATCAATCCTATCTATAACCCATTTCCTAGTAGTGAAGGTGTTATTCTAGTACGAACTCTATGATAGATCGAACGGAAAGAATAGCTTCATGTTATTTTACTACAGACTCTTGAATAGATCGATCAGAAAGGATAACTTTGAGGTGGTTTCCTACGCTACAATAATCTCTAAGTTTGTACTCCGCTATTAGTGACTTTGGAGTGACTCTTTGTTGCATGTTGAGGGATAGTTATATGATCCAGTTATGTTATTATTGTTGAGAGAACTTGGACTAGTGAAAGTATGAACCTTGGGCCTTGTTTCAACGCATTGCAATACCGTTTGTGCTCACTTTTATCATTAGTTACCTTGCTTTTTTTCTATTTTCAGATTACAAATACTCATATCTACCATCCAGATTACAAATACTCATAACTATCCTACAAACCTTTGCACTTGGAGGCCCAACAACGTCTACAAGAAGAAGGTTGTGTAGTAGACATCAAGATCTTTTCTGGCGCCGTTGCCAGAGAGGTGAGTGCTTGTACGTATATCTTTAGATCTTGCAATCGAATCTTTTAGTTTCTTGTTTTATCACTAGTTTAGTTTATAAAATAAAACTAGACAAAAAAAGGAATTGAGTTTGCCTCATACGCTTCAACTTTTTAATATCTTTCGTGAGAATGATGGGAAGGAAAATTGAGCTTAAGTGCTAGAAGAAGAAGTCTATAAAATGTTTGGCACTAAATCTTTGAATGATGAGCATGATTGCAATGTTGTTAGTATGAACTCTTTGAATATCCATAGTACTAATGATGATTGCACTAGTCATGATGAAAATATCTCTTATAAGCATGTCAACTTTTGTGGAGTGCATAGAGTTTGCAAGTACACATCAAATAGGGAAGATAAATTTTGCAAGAGGCATAAGTATTTAGAAACTAAATGGTTGCAAGAAAGGCTAGATGCTTGTGCTGAAAATTTAAAATTTCTTTGCCATCGTTGTGAACTTTGCAATGAACGTGATCATTTAAATCCCCAAATGCAAATTGTTTCATGATCGTATCGTGTCCAAAAATTGTGATGACTTGATTTCCCTTGCACATAATAAAGAACTAAGCTTGCTTTTGGGTTATGAGGAAATAAAACGTATAACTAAAGATATGCCAGAATTTGTCCTTGATAAAGTTCTTGATTTTGATCTAGAAGAAATTTTTATGTATTGTGCGGTGAATTGCATTGAAAATACTTATATATCCAATTACATAAAGAAAAGAAAGCAAATAGAAGATGAAGAGAATACTAATGAAAGGGAAGAGACTTCCCAATATTCTCCTATTATTTCTTATGATGAATCAGGTAACAAGGAGGAGCTTTCTATTCAACCAATCTCATTAATAAGGAGCTCAAAAAAGAGGGTTAAACCCACACATGATGTGAATAAGAAAAAGAAAAGACAGATAAGCAAATGTAGAAAGGTATCCCTCCCAAATGGTGTTGCTCCTATTACTCATTGTGATGATGATAATTGCTATACTATTGGTGCTATCCATACTATTAATGATGAGAGTGATTATGCATATGATATGAAAAGGCCCAAGCTTGGGGATGCTATGTATGATGAGAATGACATGTTTGAGAATATATTTGCTGCAATTAATATTTGTCCCAAGCTTGGGGATGCTACGTTTAATGAAGATGATATGTTTAGCCTCCCAAGTTTCGATGAGCAAATTTATTATGATGATAGGATGCCTCCTATTTATGATGGTTATATTGATGAAAGTGGGTTTGGAAGAGTGTCAACTTTAGGAAGTAATGATCCCAATATTTTGAAGGGTGTTGAATCTTATAATATTTATGGAAGTGGATTTGGAGAGGTCATGACTTTATTTAGTGATGAATCCACTATTTTGGAAGAGGTTTCAATTGATTATGATGAGAACAAAGTTGCTACTTATGATGATTATTGTGATGAAACTTATGCTACAAAAAGTAGTGATGATTATATTTACAAGACTTGTCATGATTATGATTACCCTTTTTCTGAACATTACTCTTTTAATATGGAAACAATTTACAGTATTCGAGTCTCTTATGATACTCCCACTATTTCGAATGAGAAGAATTTTGCTTATGTGGAGAGTAATAAAAATTCTATGCTTGTAGATCATGAAAAGAATGCTTTATGTGATGGTTATATTGTTGAATTCATTCATGATGCTACTGAAAATTATTATGAAGGAGGAACATATGCTTGTAGGAATTGCAATAATATCAAGTTTCCTCTCTATGTGCTTAAAATCTTGAAGTTCTGCGTGTTTTGCCTTCCTATGCTAGTTGATTATTGTTCCCATAAGTTGTTTGCTCACAAAATCCCTATGCATAGGAAGTGGTTTAGACTTAAATGTGCTAGTCATATTCTCCATGATGCTCTCTTTATGTTTCAATTCTTATCTTTTATGTGAGCATCATTTGAAATCATCATGCCTAGCTAGGGGCGTTAAACGTTAGCGCTTGTTGGGAGACAACCCATATTTACCTTTACTGTTTTTGTGTGTTCTCATGATTACGCTACTGTAGTAATCATGTTTTGTAGCTTTTCTTTCAATAAAGTGCCAAGTAAGACCTTTAGGATAGCTTATGGTGATAGTTGTGTTGATCCTGCTGAAAATCAGAAACTTTTGCACCCAGTAAATTAGTTTTTATAATTCACAGAAACGTGATTTTGATCTTATTACTTTTTGTCTGCATTTGTACACAAATTTCTCAGGTTTCCCTAATTTGGTAGAATTTTTGGAGTTACATAAGTATTCTAGAGTTATAGATTACTACAGACTGTTCTGTTTTTGACAGATTCTGTTTTCTATGTGTTGTTTGCTTATTTTGATGAATCTATGAGTAGTATCGGAGGTTATGAACCATTGAGAAGTTGGAATACATTAGATATTACACCAATATGAATTTATAATGACTTCATAACAGTACCTAAGTGGTGACTTATTTTCTTATACTAACGGAGATTACGAGTTTTCTGTTGAGTTTTGTGTTCTGAAGTTTTCAAGTTTTGGGTAAAGATTCGATGGACTATTGAATAAGGAGTGGAAAGAGCCTAAGATTGGGGATGCCCAAGGCACCCCAAGGTAATATTCAAGGACAACCAAGAGCCTAACCTTGGGGATGCCCCGGATGGCATCCCCTCTTCCGTCTTCGTTTATCGGTAACTTTACTTGGAGCTATATTTTTATTCACCACATGATATGTGTTTTGCTTGGAGCGTCATTTTATTTTATTTTGTTTTGCTTGCTGTTTGAATAAAATACCAAGATCTGAAATTCTTAAATTATAGAGAGTCTTCACATAGTTGCATAATTATTCGACTACTCGTTGATCTTCACTTATATCTTTCGGAGTAGTTTGTCATTTGCTCTAGTGCTTCACTTATATCTTTTGGAGCACGACGCTGGTTTTATTTTGAAGAAATAGATGAACTCTCATGCTTCACCTATATTATTTTGAGAGTCTTTATAACCGCATGGTAATTTGCTTTGGTTATGAATTCAGTCCTAATATGATAGGCATCCAAGAGGGATATAATAAAAACTTTCATATAAAGTGCATTGAACACTATGATAAATTTGATACTTGGTAATTGTTTTGAGATATAAAGGTGGTAATGTTAGAGCCATGCTAATTGAGTAATTATGAAATTGAGAAGTACTTGTGTTAAAGTTGGCAAGTCCCGTAGCATGCACGTATGGTGAACGTTGTGTGACAAAATTTGAAGCATGCGGTGTTGTTTGATTGCCTTCCTTATGAGTGGAGGTCGGGATCGTGCGATGGTTAAATCCTACCAACCCTTCCCCTAGGAGCATGCATAGTAGTACTTTGCTTCGAGGGCTATTAAACTTTTTCAATAAGTATGAGTTGTTTATGACTAATGTGAGTCCATGGATTATACACACTCTTACCCTTCCGCAATTTTCTAGCCTCTACGGTATCGTGCATTGCCCTTTCTCACCTTGAGAGTTGGTGCAAACTTCGCCGATGCATCCAAACCCCGTGATACGAAACGCTCTATTACACATAAACCTCCTTATATCTTCCTCAAAACAGCCACCATACCTACCTATTATGGCATTTCCATAGCCATTCCGAGATATATTGCCATTTAACTTTCCACTGTTCTGTTTATTATGACATGCTCCATCATTGTCATATTGCTTTTGCATGATCATGTAGTTGACATCGTATTTGTGGCAAAGCCACCTTTATAATTCTTTCATACATGTCACTCTTGATTCATTGCATATCCCGGTACACTGCCGGAGGCATTCACATAGAGTCATATTTTGTTCTAAGTATTGATTTGTAATCCTTGAGTTGTGAATAAATAAAAGTGTGATGATCTTCATTATTAGAGCATTGTCCGAAGTGAGGAAAGGATGATGGAGACTATGATTCCCCCACAAGTCGGGGTGAGACTTCGGACTTCATGAAAAATAAAATAGGCCAACGAAGCCCAAATAAAAAATTAAAAAAGGCCAAAGAAGCCCACCAAAATAAAAAAAAGAGAAAAACAGAGAAGGGACAATGTTACTATCCTTTTTCTACACTTGTGCTTCAAAGTAGCACCATGATCCTCATGATAGAGAGTCTCCTATGTTGTCACTTTCATATACTAGTGGGAATTTTTCATTATAGAACTTGGCTTGTATATTCCTATGATGTGCTTCCTCAAAATGCGCTAGGTATTCGCGAGCAAGCAAGTTGGATGCACACTGTTGGGGAACGTAGTAATATCAAAAAAATTCCTATGCACACGCAAGATCATGATGATGGCATAGCAACGAGGAGGAAGAGTATTGTCCACGCACCCTCGTAGACCGTAAGCGGAAGCGTTATGACAACTCGGTTGATGTAGTCGTACGACTTCACGATCCGACCGATCCAAGCACCGAACGTACGACACCCCCGAGTTCAGCACACGTTCAGCTCGATGACGATCCCCGGGCTCCGATCCAGCAAAGCTTCGGGGATGAGTTCCGTCAGCACGACGGCGTGGTGACGATGATGATGTTCTACCGGCGCAGGGCTTCGCCTAAACTCCGCGACGATGTGACCGAGGTGGAATATGGTGGAGGGGGGCACCGCACACGGCTAGGAACGATTCGTAGATCAACTTGTGTGTCTCTAGGGTGCCCCCTGCCCCCGTATATAAAGGAGCAAGGGGGAGGCCGGCCAGCCCTAGGGGGCGCGCCAAGGAGGGGGGGAGTCCTCCTCCTAGTGGGAGTAGGACTCCCCTTTCCTAGTCCAACTAGGAAGGAGGAAGGGGGAAGGAAAGAGAGGGAAAGGGGGGGCCGCGCCCCCTCCCCTAGTCCAATTCGGACACCTCAGGGGGGGGCGCCACCTCCTGGGCTGCTGCCCTCTCTCTCCTCTCAGGCCCACTAAGGCCCAATACTTCCCCCGGGGGGTTCCGGTAACCCCTCCAGCACTCCAATTTTCTCCGAAATCACCCGGAACACTTCCGGTGTCCGAATATAGTCGTCCAATATATCAATCTTTATGTCTCAACCATTTCGAGACTCCTCGTCATGTCTGTGATCACATCCGAACTCCGAACAAACTTCGGTACATCAAAACTTATAAACTCATAATAAAACTGTCATCGTAACGTTAAGCGTGCGGACCCTACGGGTTCGAGAACTATGTAGACATGACCTAGAACTATTCTTGGTCAATAACCAATAGCGGGACCTGGATGCCCATATTGGCTCCTACATATTCTACGAAGATCTTTATCGGACAAACCGCATAACAACATACGTTGTTCCCTTTGTCATCGCTATGTTACTTGCCCGAGATTCGATCGTCGGTATCCAATACCTAGCTCAATCTTGTTACCGGCAAGTCTCTGTACTCGTTACGTAATGCATCATTCCGTAACTAACTCATTAGTTACATTGCTTGCAAGGCTTATAGTGATGTGCATTACCGAGAGGGCCCAGAGATACCTCTCCGACAATCGGAGTGACAAAACCTAATCTCGAAATACGCCAACCCAACATGTACCTTTGGAGACACCTGTAGTACTCCTTTATAATCACCTAGTTACGTTGTGACGTTTGGTAGCACCCAAAGTGTTCCTCCGGCAAACGGGAGTTGCATAATCTCATAGTTACAGGAACATGTATAAGTCATGAAGAAAGCAATAGCAATATACTAAACGCTCAAGTGCTAGGCTAACGGAATGGGTCATGTCAATCACATCATTCTCCTAATGATGTGACCCTATTAATCAAATGACAACACATGTCTATGGTTAGGAAACATAACCATCTTTGATTAATAAGCTAGTCAAGTAGAGGCATACTAGTGACGTTGTGTTTGTCTATGTATTCACACATGTATTATGTTTCTGGTTAATACAAATCTAGCATGAATAATAAACATTTATCATGATATGAGGAAATAAATAATAACTTTATTATTGCCTCTAGGGCATATTTCCTTCAGTCTCCCACTTGCACTAGAGTCAATAATCTAGATTACATAGTAATGATTCTAACACCCATGGAGTCTTGGTGCTGATCATGTCTTGCTCGTGAGAGAGGCTTAGTCAACGGGTCTGCAACATTCAGATTCGTATGTATCTTGCAAATTTCTATGTCTCCCACTTGGACTTGGTCCCGAATGGAATTGAAGCGTCTCTTGATGTGCTTGGTCCTCTTGTGAAATCTGGATTCCTTTGCCAAGGCAATTGCACCAGTATTGTCACAGAAGATCTTCATTGGTCCCGTTGCACTAGGTATGACACCTAGATCGGAAATGAACTCCTTGATCCAGACTCCTTCATTTGCTGCTTTCGAAGCAGCTATGTACTCCGCTTCACATGTAGATCCCGCCACGACGCTTTGTTTAGAACTGCACCAACTTACAGCTCCACCGTTTAATAAAAATACGTATCCGGTTTGTGATTCAGAATCATCTGGATCAGTGTCAAAGCTTGCATCGACGTAACCATTTACGACTAGCTCTTTGTCACCTCCATATACGAGAAACATATCCTTAGTCCTTTTTAGGTATTTCAGGATGTTCTTGACCGCTGTCCAGTGATCCACTCCTGGATTACTTTGGTACCTTCCTGCCAAGCTTATTGCTAAGAGGATGCTTGGATACGTTTTAGTCCCATGACTAAAAGTAGTGGGACTAAAACTTGCTAGCCTCACCCATGCTTGGATTCAAATACCAAAGAGATTAAAATCACGTTATTGAGCATTTATTATCCTCCAAACCCTAAAATCCAGAACTCGCATGTGTTAAAGGAGAGGAATTAAATGAGGAGAGAGAGGGCTAATACATATTTTAGTAGGTTTCCTATGACTAAAAGTTTTTAGCCTCAAGACTAGTCCTAGCCTCCCTTTAGTCAGGGGTGCTTGAAACTTTAGCCTCTAAAAGAGACTATTTTTAGTCAGACTAAAAATAGTCCCTTGCATCCAAGCACCCTCTAAGCATACGTCAGGTCTGGTACACAGCATTGCATACATGATAGAGCCTTGGCTGAAGCATAGGGAACATCTTTCATTTAGTTCAATCTGCTGACGTATTATGCGGCGTGACATCACACCACTACCAAGCCTTTGTTTCAATCATTTTTTACTATACCACCTCAGCACGTTTAGCGAAGCGGTTCCCTTGGCACGTCTTGTCGAAGCAGAGATCGTGTTCCCCTTATTCCGGGATTCTCATCAATACGGGCGTGGGTAACCCAACCACGCCATTGATGGTGGCGCTTGGGAGATAAGCGAGTTTTACCAGGCTGGTGGGGGACGCATAGTTTTGTCCGCCTATATATAAGGGATAAGGATTCACCTTCTCACCTACGCCTTCTTCCTCCTTTGCTTATTCATCTCCGCGAACTCAAGATCCAACGCCCAAGCTCGTGCATCTCGCCTCGACCTTCTCCAAATATGTCCGGAGCGGGAGGCAAATGGTTGGCCTCCACCGTTAAGGAGGAGGACATCACCAAGCTGCGCAGCGCCGGATACCTTTCCGGCGATATCGCGCATCGGCTGCCCGACGAGGGGCAGCTCATCCCTACCCCTGGGCCTCATGAGAGGGTCGTCTTCCTCCCCCACTTCCTCCGCGGACTGGGCTTTCCGCTCCATCCATTTGTCCGGGGGCTCATGTTTTACTACGGCCTGGATTTCCACGATCTGGCGCCGAACTTCATCCTCAACATCTCGGCGTTTATCGTCATGTGCGAGGCCTTCCTCTGCATCCGGCCCCACTTCGGCCTGTGGCTCAAGACCTTCAACGTCAAGCCGAAGGTTGTGAAGGGCACGCAAGCGGAATGCGGAGGCGCCATGTTGGGCAAATTGCCCAACGTCCCTTGGCTCGAAGGGACCTTCGTGGACTCCATCAAGGGGTGGCAATCGGGGTGGTTCTACATCACCGAGCCGCGCAAACCTACATGGGCGGCGGCCCCCGCGTTTAGATCTGGCATCCCCACGCAGCTCACCTCCTGGAAAGAGAAGGGCTTGCAGTGGGGCAATCCGGTGGAGGTGACGGGACTCCGAGCCTGCATCAAGAAGATCGTGAGCAATAGGCTCAGGCTCGTCGACGTGGTCCAAGTCATGCTCATCCGGTGGATCCTCCCATGCCAAGAACGGGCATTCAATTTGTGGGAGTTCAATCCGGAACAGCACCAGGCGCTAAGTGGGCTCTTCGATACAACATACGAAGGCGCCTGGAGGGTGCTGTTCAAGGGCGCCGAAGCCCCCGCATCCGCGACGGAAGACCGCGGATTCAGCTCGCAGTATCCAACTGACAAGGTAAGTGATTCAACCCCATTACGGGACACTTGTGATAATTAAATTGACTCCAGCGAGGTTTCATTCTGCCTCTTCCTTTGACAGGAATGGATGGAGAAGGCCAAGCTGCTAATCAGCCCGGCTCCCATGCCAGAAGATCCAGTGGGTGCCCGCTTAGCAGGGCTGCTGGTTCCGGCACCGCACGTGGTGCCGGAGAAGAAGGCCAAGAAGGTGACCGCGGGGACTCAAAAGAGTTCCCGCAATCAGGCGTCTGACGACGACGAGGACTCCTCCACTGAAGACGAGGAGGAGGAGTATTCCCTCCCAGAGGAGGGAGAGAAGAAGAGGAAGGCTTCCCCAATCGGGGAGGCCGAAGGGTCCAAGAGGGGGAGAACTATCCCCCCGGACAGTTTCGCCAACACCAGCGTTGGCGAGGATGAGTGGCCTCCAAGGGCCAGGCGTCCGGCGAGATCGTAAGTATCCGGATCCTTGATATGCAATATCTTTCATGTCACGTAGTGTCCTTCTAACGCCGTATTCTGTCCGTAGTCCGGCCGATGACGATCTCCCCGCTTCATCAAGCGGGTCATTGGCCCCGTCGGATGTGGACTCACTTCCGACCGCCACTACCCCCCGAGGCGAAGACGCCGAGGTGGGATCCCAAAGAGGGACCCATCAGGAGGAGGTTCCGGAGGCACCGTCAGGCAACCTCCCGGACTTCGCGCCGGACTCTACATCGGAACCAGCAGTGGTTCCAGAGTCCGGCAAACGGCCCCTTCGAAAGAAGGGCAAGACCGTGACGCCGGCGGCCTCCGTCCAACCGGAGGCGCCGGATAACTTGCTGGAGGCGCTTAAAGGCGCTTCCATTGAGGAAGAACACCGCACTATCATGAGTGCGGTGATTCAAAAGGTTCAGCTCGCCAAAAGCGGGCTGACCGAAGCCTGCAGCAGCCTTTTAACAGGCTTTGAGGTAAGAAGTTAAAGTTATGTAATGTAATACCGCATAGACAGTAGCCCCTGATGCTCAGTTCGGTGTTCGGAAAGAAAAGCCGGACTGAGGATCTAACAAGATATTCGCAGGGTTGCTAAAAATATGTCAATATGGGTTTGCAGGCTGCGCTGCTGGCCTCTGCCGCATTAACGACGGAGGTCGATGTGTTAAAGCAGAATCTCGAGCGGTCCGAGCAAGAGCTCGGCCATGCGAAGAAGCAGCTCGAGGAAAAAGAAGGTGAGTAACACCACTTTGAATAGGTACCTTACAGAAAAGGATTTAGGTTGCAATAAAATTAACAAGGATAATATGTGTATTGCAAGGGCCACTAATGAGGTGGCAGCCCTGAAGGATGCTGTGTCCGCGGACGAACACAGTGCGGCCATGGAACGGGCTGAGCGACAAAAGCAAGAGGCACAGGTGGCGGAAGTTCGGCAAGAGCTCCAGGCTCTCATGGAAAAACATCAGAGTTTGGAGCGTGACTCCAAGACTCGAGAGTCCGAGCTTGCCTCGGCTCTCGAAAGTGCCAAGTCCGCCAAGGCCGAGGCTCGTAAGGCCCTTCAGGAGGTTGAGGACATAAGGAAGATAGCGGCGGGTAAGGCATTTTTCATGCAAAGCAGGTATGTTAATGTGAACTACCTGACACTTACCCGCATTCGGAGCTCTCCAGGGGCGTTTGCAGATCTGCCGCGTAGTGCATCTGATGCCGCCGCATTCTATCGTGGCGAGGAGGGGAGCTCGACGGAGAAGGTCTTCTGGTCTCAGTATGCTAAGGCCGGCCATCCGGTGCCCCCAAGCGACCAGCTGAAGCAGCTGGTCGAACTCCACAAGGTAGCTGAGGAGGCAATGAAGGGCCTCATAGTCCGGCTGTGGCCTGGACAAGCCATGCCTGGGAGCTACTTTGGCCTTGTGCGGTGGCTGGTGGATGCATGCCCCTGGGTGGAGGTCATCAAGCGCTCCGCCTGTATTGAAGGCGCTCATCGGGCCCTTGCCCGCACAAAGGTGCACTGGGGCAAGTTGGATGCGGAGAATCTTCTCACGGATCCACCGCCACCGGGCAGGGAGTATCGTACGCCAGAGAAATATTATAAAATTGTCCTGAAGGGAGCCTGCGATATTGCAGATGAGTGCTCTCGAAATGTAATCTTTGAGTGAACTCGCTATGTATTTATCCTGTGCGCTGAAAACTTCATTTATATGCGCCATGAGCAACAGTTGTTGAATTTAAAATATTACCTTCTGTGCGGCCGTTTATAAAATCTGAGAGATGGCAAGTCGTTGGCTTTAGCCCCCAAGCCGCGAGTGCTGGGGTGTTCGGGATAAACATGAGCACTCTTGTTCCCATTGTTGGGTCCATCAAGGGAGGCGCTCAACACAATGAACAAGGCAACCGGACTTATAATGCTTGAACACTCTCAATTAGCCATAGAATTCTATAATTTTAAATTTCGGCGAAGCCCCTGGTATTCGGAAGACCGAATCCGGGGCGCTATCCATGCCTTCTTCGGACATTGTCCGGAACTTCGCTCGAAGCGGCGTGAGTCTTTAAGGACCCGAAAAAACCTCTCGAACAGCGACCAGTCTCTCGCCTTATCATGCCAGTCAGTTTTAGTTTTCTCCACTGAGGCGCTCGCCCGGCTCAACCGGGGCGCAATCGCAGTGGTTCTCCCAGTGCCACCTTAGCCGAAGGAACGGAACGTAAGGCACCAAAACATGGGAGCCGGGCAAACCCAACTATTGACCCAAGACATGATTTGGAGCCGATTCATATAATGCTATAAGTTCGGGGTGCCGCACTTGTGAAAGTGTTCAGACTTATCACACCATAGAGTGGGGAACATAAGCCCCCGGTGTATTATGCCGTACCAAAATATACGGGTGCCAGATGTCATATAATGAGCATATATATATATATATATATATAATGTAATGCAATTGCGATCATAAAGGTGATGCATTATTAATGAAAGAAAAGCCTGCTAGTAGAGCGGACTGATACAAATAGTGCGGTAAGCAAGGGATTCAGACTAAATAAACATGTCCCCCTCCAGGGATGAGCTGCGGATTTGGTGTATATAATTGAATTTAATGCTCATAATTGAGACCACCTGAGTGTTCGGCGCGGCCTTCTTTAGTCCCTGACTGTTGCATCATCAGTTCGGCGGGTTCGCCGCCGGACAGGGCTTCTGGTTAACAGAGTCCTGTGTAAAAAAGAAAAAAAAAAGAGGGGCACATTTGCGAGCCCCCGGTGTGGTCGAACCGCACTCTGGGTCCGTTGCGATCGTGCCCCCTCCCCTGTGCCCATGGTATCTCCAAAGCGTAATGATGTACGCGGAGTGTTATTCTTGCGATCATACGCGGGCGAGGGTTGGGGCCGCATTGCTACGCGTGCTCTGATCGCGCCAGGTGGTCTTGGTTGGCATTGCTCCAGGCGCGCTTTGCTGTATCCGGCCGTTTAACGGCCGGACTCGAGAATTGCCTTAGAAGGCTGCTCTATACTTCTGCCGCGAGAGCCGCTGTATGTTCCTCCATTCGGAGGGAGCGTTCCGTATTCCCATTGACCGTGATGACTCCACGAGGGCCTGGCATCTTGAGCTTTAGGTATGCATAGTGCGGCACCGCGTTGAATTTGGCAAACGCGGTTCGTCCAAGCAGAGCGTGATAGCCGCTGCGAAACGGGACTATGTCGAAGATTAATTCTTCGCTCCGGAAATTATCCGGTGATCCGAAGACCACTTCCAGTGTGACTGAGCCTGTGCAGTTGGCTTCCACTCCTGGTATGACACCTTTAAAGGTTGTCTTTGTAGTTTTAATCCTTGATGGGTCTATGCCCATTTTGCACACTGTATCCTGATAATGCAGGTTCAGGCTACTGCCGCCATCCATCAGGACTCTCGTGAGGTGGAACCCATCGACGATTGGGTCTAAGACCAATGCGGCGAATCCGCCATGGCGTATGTTGGTCGGATGGTCTCTTCGATCGAAAGTGATCGGACAAGAGGACCATGGGTTGAACTTTGGGGCGACTGGCTCCATCGCATAGACGTCCCTTAGTGCGCGTTTCCTCTCCCTCTTGGGTATGTGGGTCGCGTATATCATATTCACCATCCGTACTTGTGGGGGAAAACCCTTCTGTCCTCTATTGTTCGGCGGCCGGGTCTATTCCTCGTCGTCGCTATTTAGCCCCTTGTCATTGTTTTCGGCAATTAACTTGCCGGCCTGCTTGAACACCCAGCAATCTCTATTGGTGTGGTTAGCTGGCTTTTCAGAGGTGCCATGTATCTAGCATAAGCGGTCGAGTATTCGGTCCAGATTGGACGGACCCGGAGTGGTTCTTTTAAATGGCTTCTTCCGCTGACTGGGTTTAGAGCCTCGGAATCCGGCATTGACTGCCGTATCCTCCTTATCGTCGCCGTTAATTCGGTGCTTGTTTTTGTTTTGACATGACCTGCCGTTGTGGTCCTTAGTATCCGGACTGCCAGAATATTTACGGAGATTGTTGCTGCGGGCTAGCCAGCTGTCCTCTCCCGCACAAAAGCGGGTCATTAACGATGTGAGGGCTGCCATGGATTTCGGCTTTTCCTGCCCCAGGTGCCAGGCTAGCCATTCGTCCCGGATGTTATGTTTGAAGGCTGCAAGGGCCTCTGCGTCCGGACAATCGACGATTTGAGTTTTCTTCATCAAGAACCGTGTCCAGAATTGTCTGGCCGATTCGTCTGGCTGCTGAATGATGCGGCTTAGGTCATCGGCGTCTGGTGGTCGCACATAAGTGCCTTGGAAGTTATCAAGGAATGCGGCCTCCAGGTCTTCCCAACACCCAATTGACTCTGCGGGCAGGCTGTTAAGCCAATGCCGAGCTGGTCCTTTAAGCTTGAGTGGGAGGTACTTGATGGCGTGGAGATCGTCGCCGCGGGCCATATGGATGTGGAGAAGATAGTCTTTGATCCAGACCGTGGGGTCTGTTGTGCCATCGTAAGATTCGATGTTTACGGGTTTAAACCCTTCGAGGATCTGATGATCCATTACTTCATCAGTGAAGCATAGCGGGTGTGCGGCGCCCCTGTATTGAGCGATATCGCGACGCAGCTCGAGAGAGCGCTGTCTTCTGTGTTCGGCCCGGCCGGGGTTATTGTATCCGGCACGACGGTATTCGTCGTGGGTTGTAGGGCGCCCACGTGATCCATAGATGGATCTGGATTGCCTTGCTTTGTCCTCCAATATGTCTCGCAAGTCCGACGCGTTCCCTCTTGGCTTCGTACTTTTGGAGCGATGCCGGGGTATGGTCTTGGCTGGGGGCCTGGATGCCTCTCTGTCACGACCACGGGGTGGTCGGTCAGCCATATCGTGCGCTGGTGATGGAGGTACGTATGCTTCCTCCTCTAATCGGGGGAGCAGCTTGCGTCTTGGGTAACTTTTGGAGGGACGTTCGAGTTTATACTCTTCGGCCGCGAGGACTTCGGTCCATCGATCGGCCAGCAGGTCCTGATCAGCTTGAAGCTGCTGCTGCTTTTTCTTTAGGCTGTTTGCTGTGGCGATAAGCCTGCGCTTAAAGCGCTCTTGTTCGACGGGATCCTCGGGTACGATGAATTCGTCATCGTTGAGGCTTGCTTCGTCTTCGGAGGGAGGCATATAGTTATGATCCTCAACCTCTTCGTCTGCCGCCCTCTCCTGAGGGCTTGCTTCTGCATCCTCCTGCGCTGAATCTTGCTGGAGGGGATTGTCTTCGGCACTCTCTGGAGTATTATTATCTCCTGTGCCGGAATCTCCATTCTTGCTGTGGCGAGATTTAGAGCGGCGCCGCTGACGCCGGTGCTTGGGCTGTTTCTTTAAGGGATCTGCCTCCGCTGTTTCTTCGCCGTCCCCATCTTTTGGGGTATCCACCATGTATACGTCATATGACGAGGTGGCCTTCCAGTGCCCTATGGGCGTTGGTTCCTGTTCATCTCCGGCATCGTCATCCATGGCGTCGATGTCTTCGGAGTCGTAGTCTAGCATGTCGGTTAGATCGTCGACAGTGGCTACAAAGTGGGTGGTGGGTGGGCTCTGAATTTCTTCGTCGTCCATACCCCAACCATCCTGGCCATAGTCCGGCCAGAACTCTCCTGACAGCGAGAGATGCTTTAGTGAATTCGGGATATCGCCAAAAGGCGAGTATTGGAGGATGTCCGCGGCGGTGAATTCCATAACCGGCGTCCAATCCGGATCGATTGGTAGGGGCGCGGGAGGTTCGGAGTCCGGCGAGGAGTCTGGCCTCTCGGAATCACGAGTTTCGCAGGGGACAAGATTAGTGTTCGGCTCCATCGCCATGGATGTTGGAGCCCCCAGGGCGGCGTCTATCCACCGGCCCTCGATCTGGGCGAGCGGCTTTGGGCTAATGGCCGAAGCGAACCCGTGTGCGGCCACCAAGGCACTGTTCGGTGGCAGAGCTAAATCGTGCCCGTCGTCACAGTGCAGCGCGCTTGGCTGTGGCTCGAGTCCGTCGAGGATCAAGTCTTCGCGGACATCGGCCGTGAAGTTTAAGCTTCCAAATCTGACCTGACGGCCAGGGGCGTAGCTTTCGATCTGCTCCAGATGGCCAAGTGAATTGGCCCGCAGTGCGAAGCCGCCGAATACGAAGATCTGTCCGGGGAGAAAAGTCTCACCCTGGACAGCGTTGCTGGTTGGAGATGCCATCAAGCCTATCGGTGACGACATAGAGGAACTCTCAATGAAAGCACCAATGTCGGTGTCAAAACTGGCGGATCTCGGGTAGGGGGTCCCAAACTGTGCGTCTAGGCGGATGGTAACAGGAGACGAGGGACACGATGTTTTTACCCAGGTTCGGGCCCTCTTGATGGAGGTAAAACCCTACGTCCTGCTTGATTAATATTGATGATATGGGTAGTACAAGAGTGGATCTACCACGAGATCAAGGATGCTAAACCCTAGAAGCTAGCCTATGGTATGATTGTTGTAATGTATGTTGTCCTACGGACTAAAGCCCTCCGGTTTATATAGACACCGGAGGAGGCTAGGGTTACACAGAGTCGGTTACGATGGTAGGAGATCTACATATCCGTATTGCCAAGCTTGCCTTCCACGCCAAGGAAAGTCCCATCCGGACACGGGACGGAGTCTTCAATCTTGTATCTTCGTAGTCTTGGAGTCCGGCGGATAATGATAGTCCGGCTGTCCGGACACCCCCTAGTCCAGGACTCCCTCAAGCGTCTTGATCTATCTCTATAAATCTTGATGCCCAATATGTAAGCAGCTTCACCGAGGTCTTTCATTGAAAAACTTTTATTCAAGTATCCCTTTATGCTATCCAGAAATTCTATATCATTTCCAATTAATAATATGTCATCTACATATAATATCAGAAATGCTACAGAGCGCCCACTCACTTTCTTGTAAATACAGGCTTCTCCAAAAGTCTGTATAAAACCATATGCTTTGATCACACTATCAAAGCGTTTATTCCAACTCCGAGATGCTTGCACCAGTCCATAAATGGATCGCTAGAGCTTGCACACTTTGTTAGCACCTTTTGGATCAACAAAACCTTCTGGCTGCATCATATACAACTCTTCTTCCAGAAATCCATTCAGGAATGCAGTTTTGACATCCATTTGCCAAATTTCATAATCATAAAATGCAGCAATAGCTAACATGATTCGGACAGACTTAAGCATCGCTACGGGTGAGAAAGTCTCATCGTAGTCAACCCCTTGAACTTGTCGAAAACCTTTCGCAACAAGTCGAGCTTTATAGATAGTTACATTACCATCAGCGTCAGTCTTCTTCTTAAAGATCCATTTATTCTCAATAGCTTGCCGATCATCGGGCAAGTCAACCAAAGTCCATACTTTGTTCTCATACATGGATCCCATCTCAGATTTCATGGCCTCTAGCCATTTTGCGGAATCTGGGCTCATCATCGCTTCCTCATAGTTCGTAGGTTCATCATGGTCAAGTAACATGACTTCCAGAATAGGATTACCGTACCACTCTGGTTTGGATCTTACTCTGGTAGACCTACGAGGTTCAGTAGAAACTTGATCTGAAGTTTCATGATCAATATCATTAGCTTCCTCACTAATTGGTGTAGTTGTCACAGGAACCGGTTCTTGTGATGAACTACTTTCCAATAAGGGAGCAGGTACAGTTACCTCATCAAGTTCTACTTTCCTCCCACTCACTTCTTTCGAGAGAAACTCCTTCTCTAGAAAGGATCCAATTTTAGTAACGAAAATCTTGCCCTCAGATCTGTGATAGAAGGTGTACCCAATAGTCTCTTTTGGGTATCCTATGAAGATACATTTCTCCGATTTAGGTTCGAGCTTATCTGGTTGAAGTTTCTTCACATAAGCATCGCAGCCCCAAACTTTAAGAAATTACAACTTTGGTTTCTTGCCAAACCACAGTTCATAAGGCGTCGTCTTAACGGATTTTGATGGTGCCCTATTTAACGTGAATGCGGCCGTCTCTAAAGCATAACCCCAGAACAATAGTGGTAAATCAGTAAGAGACATCATAGATCGCACCATATCTAGTAAAGTACGATTACGACGTTCGGACACACCATTTCGTTGTGGTGTTCCGGGTGGCGTGAGTTGCGAAACTATTCCGCATTGTTTCAAATGTAAACCAAACTCATAACTCAAATATTCTCCTCCACGATCAGATCGTAGAAACTTTATTTTCTTGTTACGATGATTTTCCACTTCACTCTGAAATTCTTTGAACTTTTCAAATGTTTCAGACTTGTGTTTCATTAAGTAGATATACCCATATCTGCTCAAATCATCTGTGAAGGTGAGAAAATAACGATACCCAGCACGAGCCTCAACATTCATTGGACCACAAACATCAGTATGTATGATTTCCAACAAATCAGTTGCTCGCTCCATAGTTCCGGAGAACGACGTTTTAGTCATCTTGCTCATGAGGCACGGTTCGTAAGTACCAAGTGATTCATAATCAAGTGATTGCAAAAGCCCATCAGTATGGAGTTTCTTCATGCGCTTTACACCGATATGACCTAAACGGCAGTGCCACAAATAAGTTGCTCTATCATTATCAACTCTGCATCTTTTGGTTTCAACACGATGAATATGTGTATGACTACTATCGAGATTTAATAAAAATAGACCACTCTTCAAGGGTGCATGACCATAAAAGATATTACTCATATAAATAGAACAACCATTATTCTCTGATTTAAATGAATAACCGTCTCGCATCAAACAAGATCCAGATATAATGTTCATGCTCAACGCTGGCACCAAATAACAATTATTTAGGTCTAAAACTAATCCCGATGGTAGATATAGAGGTAGCGTGCCGACCGCGATCACATCGACTTTGGAACCATTTCCCACGCACATCCTCACCTCGTCCTTAGCCAATCTTCGCTTAATCCGTAGTCCCTATTTCGAGTTGCAAATATTAGCAATAGAACCAGTATCAAATACCAAGGTGCTACTGTGAGCATTAGTAAGGTACACATCAATAACATGTATATCACATATACCTTTGTTCACTTTGCCATCCTTCTTATCCGCCAAATACTTGGGGCAGTTCCGCTTCCAGTGTCCAGTCTGCTTGCAGTAGAAGCACTCAGTTTCAGGCTTAGGTCCAGACTTGGGTTTCTTCTCTTGAGCAGCAACTTGTTTGCTGTTCTTCTTGAAGTTCCCCTTCTTCTTCCCTTTGCCCTTTTTCTTGAAACTAGTGGTCTTGTTAACCATCAACACTTGATGCTCCTTCTTGATTTCTACCTCCGCGGCTTTAAGCATTGCGAAGAGCTCGGGAATAGTCTTGTCCATCCCTTGCATATTATAGTTCATCACGAAGCTCTTGTACCTTGGTGGCAGTGATTGATGAATTCTGTCAATGACACTATCATCAGGAAGATTAACTCCCAGTTGAATCAAGTGATTATTTTACCCAGACATTTTGAGTATGTGTTCACTGACAGAACTATTCTCCTCCATCTTGCAGCTATAGAACTTATTGGAGACTTCATATCTCTCAATCCGGGCATTTGCTTGAAATATTAACTTCAACTCCTGGAACATCTCATATGCTCCATGACGTTCAAAACGTTGTTGAAGACCCGGTTCCAAGCCGTAAAGCGTGGCACACTGAACTATCGAGTAGTCATCAGCTTTGCTCTGCCAGACGTTCTTAACGTCGTCAGTTGCATCAGCAGCAGGCCTAGCACCCAGCGGTGCTTCCAGGACATAATTCTTCTGTGCAGCAATGGGGATAATCCTCAGGTTACGGACCCAGTCCGTGTAATTGCTACCATCATCTTTCAACTTTGCTTTCTCAAGGAACACATTAAAATTCAACGGAACAATAGCACGAGCCATCTATCTACAACAAACATAGACAAGCAAAATACTATCAGATACTAAGTTCATAATAAATTTAAGTTCAATTAATCATATTACTTAAGAACTCCCACTTAGACAGACATCTATCTAGTCATCTAAGTGATCACGTGATCCAAATCAACTAAACCATGTCCGATCATCACGTGAGATGGAGTAGTTTCAATGGTGAACATCACTATGTTGATCATATCTACTATATGATTCACGTTCGACCTTTCGGTCCCCGTGTTCCGAGGCAATATCTGTATATGCTAGGCTCGTCAAGTTTAACCTGAGTACTCCACGTGTGCAACTGTTTTGCACCCGTTGTATTTGAACGTAGAGCCTATCACACCCGATCATCACGTGGTGTCTCAGCACGAAGAACTTTCGCAACGGTGCATACTCAGGGAGAACACTTCTTGATAATTTAGTGAGAGATCATCTTAAAATGCTACCGTCAATCAAAGCAAGATAAGATGCATAAAGGATAAACATCACATGCAATCAATATAAGTGATATGATATGGCCATCATCATCTTGTGCTTGTGATCTCTATCTTTGAAGCACCGTCAAGATCACCATCGTCACCGGCGCGACACCTTGATCTCCATCGTAGCATTGTTGTCGTTACGCCATCTATTGCTTCTACGACTATCGTTACCGCTTAGTGATAAAGTAAAGCAATTACAGGGCATTTGCATTTCATACAATAAAGTGACAACCATATGGCTCCTGCCAGTTGCCGATAACTTCGGTTACAAAACATGATCATCTCATACAATAAAATGTAGCATCACGTCTTGACCATATCACATCACAACATGCCCTGCAAAAACAAGTTAGACGTCCTCTACTTTGTTGTTGCAAATTTTACGTGGCTGTTACGGGCTTAGCAAGAACCGTTCTTACCTACGCATCAAAAACCACAACGATAGTTCGTCAAGTTAGTGATGTTTTAACCTTTGCAAGGACCGGGCATAGCCACACTCGATTCAGCTAAAGTGAGAGAGACAGATACCCGCCAGCGACCTTTAAGCACGAGTGCTCGTAACGGTGAAACCAGTCTCGCGTAAGCGTACGCGTAATGTCGGTCCGGGCCACTTCATCTCACAATACCGCCGAACCAAAGTATGACATGCTGGTAAGCAGTATGACTTGTATCGCCCACAACTCACTTGTGTTCTACTCGTGCATATGACATCTACGCATAAAACCAGGCTCGGATGCCACTGTTGGGGAACGTAGTAGTTTCAAAAAATTTCCTACGCACACGCAAGATCATGGTGATGGCATAGCAACAAGGGGGAAGAGTATTGTCCACGTACCCTCGTAGACCGTAAGCGGAAGCGTTATGACAACGCGGTTGATGTAGTCGTACGTCTTCACGATCCGACCGATCCAAGCACCGAACGTACGACACCTCCGAGTTCAGCATACGTTCAGCTCGATGACAATCCCCGGGCTCCGATCCAGCAAAGCTTCGGGGATGAGTTCCGTCAGCACGACGGCGTGGTGACGATGATGATGTTCTACCGGCGCAGGGCTTCGCCTAAACTCCGCGACGATATGACCGAGGTGGAATATGGTGGAGGGGGGCACCGCACACGGCTAAGGAATGATCCGTAGATCAACTTGTGTGTCTCTAGGGTGCCCTCCTGCCCCCGTATATAAAGGAGCAAGGGGGGAGGCTGGCCGGCCCTAGGGGGCGCGCCAAGGAGGGGGGGGAGTCCTCCTCCTAGTGGGAGTAGGACTCCCCTTTCCTAGTCCAACTAGGAAGGAGGGAGGGGGAAGGAAAGAGAGGGAGAGGGAGAGGGAAAGGGGGGCCGTGCCCCCTCCCCTAGTCCAATTCGTACTCCTCAAGGGGGTGGGGCACCACCTCCTGGGCTCCTGCCCTCTCTCTCCCCTCAGGCCCACTAAGGCCCAATACTTCCCCCGGGGGATTCCGGTAACCCCTCTGGCACTCCGGTTTTCTCCAAAATCACCCGGAACACTTCCGGTGTCCGAATATAGTCGTCCAATATATCAATCTTTATGTCTCGACCATTTTGATACTCCTCGTCATGTCCGTGATCACATCCGGGACTCCGAACAAACTTCGGTACATCAAAACTTATAAACTCATAATAAAACTGTCATCGTAATGTTAAGCGTGCGGACCCTACGGGTTCGAGAACTATGTAGACATGACCTAGAACTATTCTTGGTCAATAACCAATAGCAGGACCTTGATGCCCATATTGGCTCAAACATATTCTACGAAGATCTTTATCGGTCAAACGGCATAACAACATACGTTGTTCCCTTTGTCATCGGTATGTTACTTGCCCGAGATTCGATCGTCGGTATCCAATACCTAGCTCAATCTTGTTACCGGCAAGTCTCTTTACTCGTTACGTAATGCATCATTCCATAACTAACTCATTAGTTACATTGCTTGCAAGGCTTATAGTGATGTGCATTACCGAGAGGGCCCAGAGATACCTCTCCGACAATCGGAGTGACAAAACCTAATCTCGAAATACGCCAACAGAACATGTACCTTTGGAGACACCTGTATTACTCCTTTATAATCACCCAGTTATGTTGTGACGTTTGGTAGCACCCAAAGTGTTCCTCCGGTAAACGGGAGTTGCATAATCTCATAGTTACAGGAACATGTATAAGTCATGAAGAAAGCAATAGCAATATACTAAACGATCAAGTGCTAGGCTAACGGAATAGGTCATGTCAATCACATCATTCTCCTAATGATGTGACCCTATTAATCAAATGACAACACATGTCTATGGTTAGGAAACATAACCATCTTTGATTAGTAAGCTAGTCAAGTAGAGTCATACTAGTGACGTTGTGTTTGTCTATGTATTCACACATGTATTATGTTTCTGGTTAATACAATTCTAGCATGAATAATAAACATTTATCATGATATGAGGAAATAAATAATAACTTTATTATTGCCTCTAGGGCATATTTCCTTCACACACCACTTAGTATCTTTTGTTGACCTTTCATACATTTATAGATCTAGTGCATCCGTTGCATGGCAATCCCTACTCCTCGTATTGACAAGAATTGATGGACATCTCCATAGCCCATTGATTAGCCGCGTCAATATGAGACTTTATCCTTTTTTGTCTTCTCCACACAACCTCCATCATCATATTCTATTCCACCTATAGTGCTATATCCATGCCTTACGTGTTGGGGAACGTAGCAGAAATTCAAAATTTTCTACGCATCACCAAGATCAATCTATGGAGTAATCTAGCAACGAGGTAGAGGGGAGTGCATCTACATACCCTTGTAGATCGCGATGCGGAAGAGTTACAAGAACGCGGATGAAGGAGTCGTAATCATAGTGATTCAGATCGCGGTTGATTCCGATCTAAGCACCGAACAACGGCGCCTCCGCGTTTAACACACGTGCAGCCCGATGACATCTCCCGTGCCTTGATCCAGCAAGGGGAGAGGGAGAGGTTGGGGAAGACTCCGTCCAGCAGCAGCACGACGGCGTGGTGGTGGTGGAGGAGCATGGCACTCTAGCAAGGCTTCGCCAAGCACCGCAAGAGACGAGGAGGGAGAGGCGTAGGGCTGCGCCAAGAGGGAGAGTATAACTCATGTATTGGGCAGCCCCTAGACCTCAACTATATATAGGGGAAGGGGAGGGGGCTGCGCCCCCTCTAGGTTCCCACCCCAAGGGGTGCGGCAGCCCCAGATCCCATCTAGGGTGGAGGCCAAAGGGGGAGAGGGGAAGGCGCACCTAGGGTGGGCCTTAGGGCCCATCTGCCCTAGGGTTTGCCCCTTTCTTCTCTTGAGGCGCATTGGGCCTTGGTGGGGGGCGCCCTAGCCCACCTAGGGGCTGGTTCGTTCCCACTATTGGCCCACGCAAGCCTCTGGGGCTGGTGGCCCCTCCTGGTGGACCCCCGGACCCTTCCGGTGGTCCCGGTACATTACCGGTGATGCCCGGAACACTTCCGGTGGCCAAATCCTCACTTCCTATATATCAATCTTTACCTCCTGGCCATTCTGGATCTCCTCGTGACGTTCAGGATCTCATCCGGGACTCCTAACAACATTCGGTAAACACGTATATCTATTCCCTATAACCCTAGCGTCATCGAACCTTAAATGTGTAGACCCTACGGGTTCGGGAACCATGCAGACATGACCGAGACAACTCTCCGGCCAATAACCAACAGAGGGATCTGGATACCCATGTTGGCTCCCACATGTTCCATGATGATCTCATCGGATGAACCACGATGTCAAGGATTCAATCATTCCCGTATACAATTCCTTTTGTCTACCGGTATAGTACTTGCCTGAGATTCGATCATCGATATACCGATACCTTGTTCAATCTCGTTATGGAAAGTCTCTTTACTCGTTCCGTAACACATCATCCCGTGATCAACTCCCTTGATCACATTGTGCACATTATGATGATGTCCTACCGAGTGGGCCCAGAGATACCTCTTCGTCACACGGAGTGACAAATCCCAGTCTCGATTCGTGCCAACCCAACAGACACTTTCGGAGATACCTGTAGTGGACCTTTATAGCCACCCAGTTACGTTGTGACGTTTGGCACACACAAAGCATTCCTACGGTATCTGGGAGTTGCACAGTCTCATGGTCTAAGGAAATGGTACTTGACATTAGAAAAGCTTTAGCAAACGAACTACACGATCTTGTGCTATGCTTAGGATTGGGTCTTGTCCATCACATCATTCTCCTAATGATGTGATACCATTATCAATGACATCCTATCTCCATGGTCAGGAAACCATAACCATCTATTGATCAACGAGCTAGTCAACTAGAGGCTCACTAGGGACATGTCGTGGTCTATGTATTCACACATGTATTACGGTTTCCAGTTAATACAATTATAGCATGAACAATAGACAATTATCATGAATAAGGAAATATAATAATAACCATTTTATTATTGCCTCTAGGGCATATTTCCAACAGTCTCCCACTTGCACTAGAGTCAATAATCTAGTTCACATCATTATGTGATTGCATTGAATCCAACACCCATGGTGTTTGATCATATCTCGCTTGTGAGAGAGGTTTATTAGTCAATGGGTCTGAACCTTTCAGATCCGTGTGTGCTTTACAAATATCTATGTCATCTCCTAGATGCAGCTACCACGCGCTATTTGGAACTATTCCAAATAACAGCTCTACTATACTAATCCGGTCTACTTCTCAGAGTCACCCAGATTAGTGTCAAAGTTTGCATCGGCGTAACCCTTTACGACGAACTCTTTTACCACCTCCATAATTGAGAAAATTCCTTTTCCACTAGTTACTAAGGATAAGTTTGACTGCTGTCATGTGATCCATTCTTGGATCACTCCTGTATCCCTTGACTGACTCATGGCAAGGAACACTTCAGGTGTGGTACTCAGCATAGCATACTGTACAGCCTACGTCTAAAGCATACGGGACGACCTTCGTCATTTCTCTCTCTTCTGCCGTGGTCAGGTCTTGAGTCTTACTTAATACTCACACCTTATAACATAGCCAAGAACTCCTTCTTTGCTGATCTATTTTGAACTCCTTCAAAATCTTGTCACGGTATGTATTCATTTGAAAGTACTATTAAACGTTTTGATCTATCCTTATAGATCTTGATGCTCAATGTTCAAGTAGCTTAATCTAGGTTTTCCATTGAAAAACATCTTTTAAATAACCCTATATGCTTTCCAGAAATTCTACAGCATTTCTGATCAACAATATGTTAACAAAATATACTCATCAGAAATTCCATAGTGCTCCCACTCACTTCTTTGGAAATACAAGTTTCTCATAAACTTTATATAAACCCAAAATCTTTGATCATCTCATCAAAGCGTATATTCCATCTCCGAGATGCTTACTCCAGTCCTTAGAACGATTACTGGAGCTTTGCATACTTGTTAGCATCTTTCAGGATTGACAAAAACTTCTGGTTGTATTACATACAAACTTTCCTCAAGAAAATCGTCGAGGAAACAATGTTTTGATATCCTATATGCAAGACTTCATAAATAATGTAGTAACTGCTAATATAATTCCAACAGACTCTTAGCATCGCTACGAGTGAGAAAGTCTCATTGTAATCAACTCCTTGAACTTGTCGGAAAACATCTTAGCGACAAGTCGAGCTTTCTTAATGGTGACACTTACCATCATTGTCTGTCTTCCTTTTAAAATCCATCTATACTCAACAGCCTTACGACCATTGAGTAGTTCTTCCAAAATCTATACTTTGTTTTCATACATGGATCCTCTCTCGGATTTTATGGCCTCGAGCCATTCATCGGAATCCGTGCCCACCATCGCTTCTCCATAGCTTGTAGGTTTATTGTTGACTAGCAACATGACCTCCAAGATAAGATTAAGTACCACTTTGAAGTAGTATGCATCCTTGTCGACCTACGAGGTTTGGTAGTGACTTGATCTGAAGTTTCATGATCACTATCATTAGCTTCCACTTCAATTGGTGTAGGCGCCATAGGAACAACTTCCTGTGCCCTGCTACACACTAGTTGAAGTGATGGTTCAATAACCTCATCAAGTCTCCACCATCCTCCCACTCAATTCTTTCAAGAGAAACTTTTCCTCGAGAAAGGACCCGATTCTAGAAACAATCCCTTTTGCTTCCGGAACTGAGACAGGTGGTATACCCAACTGTTTTGGGTGTCCTATGAAGATGCATTTATCCGCTTTGGGTTCGAGCTTATCAGGCTAACACCTTTCACATAAGCGTCGCAGCCCCAAACTTTTAAAAAATGACAGCTTAGGTTTCTCTAAACCATAGTTCATATGGTGTCATCTCAACGGAATTACGTGGTGCCCTATCAAAGTGAATGCAGTTGTCTCTAATGCCTAACCCATAAACGATAGTGGTAATTCGATAAGGGACATCATGGTATGCACCATATCCAATAGGGTGCAGTTATGATGTTCGGACACACCATGACACTATGGTGTTCCAGGCGGTATTAGTTGTGAAACAATTTCCACAATGTCTTAATTGTATGCCAGACTCGTAACTCAGATACTCATCTCTATGATCATATCATAGACATTTTTATCCTCCTGTCACGACGATCTCCAACTTCACTCTGAAATTACTTGAACCTTTCAATAATTCAGATTTGTGTTTCATCAAGTAAATATACTCAGTATCTACTCAAATCATCTGTGAAGTAAGAACATAATAATATCCACTGCGTGCCTCAGCACTCATTGGACCACATACATCAAAATGTATTACTTCCAAAAAGCTGCTTTCTTGTTCCATCTTACTGAAACCGAGGCTTTTCAGTCATCTTGCCCATGTGGTATGATTTGCATGTCTCAAGTAATTTAAAATCAAGTGAGTCCAAACGATCCATCTGCATGGGGTTTCTTCATGCGTACACACCAATAGACAAGGTTCGCATGTCTCAATCTTTTCAAAAACGAGTGAGTCCAAAGATCCATCAACATGGAGCTTCTTCATGCGTTTTATACCAATATGACTCAAGTGGCAGTGCCACAAGTATGTGGTACTATCATTACTATATTATATCTTTTGGCATGAACATGTGTATCACTACGATCGACATTTAATAAATCATTTATTTTAGGTGCAAGACCATTGAAGGTATTATTCAAATAAATAGAGTAACCATTATTCTCCTTAAATGAATAACCGTGTTGCGATAAACATAATCCAATCATGTCTATGCTCAACACAAATACCAAATAACAATTATTTAGGTTTAACACCAATCTCGATGGTAGAGGGAGCGTGTGATGCTTGATCACATCAACCTTGGAAACACTTCCAACACATATCGTTAGCTCACCTTTAGCTAGTCTCCGTTTATTCCGTAGCTTTTATTTCGAGTTACATATCTAATACCCTGATGCTACTAGGAGTACTAGTAAAGTATACATTGACATAATGTTTATCCAATATACTTCTAACGACCTTGCCAGCCTTCTCATCTACCAAGTATCTAGGGTAGTCCTGCTTCAGTGACCGTTCCCCTCATTACAGAAACACTTAGTCTCGGGCTTGGTTTCAACCTTGGGTTTCTTCACTAGAGCAGCAACTGATTTGCCATTTCATGAAGTATCCCTTCTTGCCCTTGCCCTTCTTGAAACTACTGGTTTCACTAACCATCAACAATTGATGCTCCTTTTGATTTCTACTTTCGCGGCGTCAAACATCGCGAATATTTCAAGGATCATCATATCTATCCCTGATATTTTATAGTTCATCACGAAGCTCTAGCAGCTTGGTGGCAATGACTTTGGAGAAACATCACTATCTCATCTAGAAGATTAACTCCCACTCGATTCAAGTGATTGTGGTACTCAGACAATCTGAGCACAAGCTCAACGATTGAGCTTTTCTCCCTTAGTTTGCAGGCTAAGAAACTCGTCGGAGGTCTTATACCTCTTGACGTGGGCACGAGCCTGAAATCCCAATTTCAGCCCTCGAAACATCTCATATGCTCCGCGACGTTTCGAAATCGTCTTTGGTGCCTCAACTCTAAACCGTTTAACATTACTGAACTATCACGTAGTTATCAAAACGTGTATGTCAGATGTTCACAACATCCACAAACGATGTTCGAGGTTCGGCACACCGAGCGGTGCATTAAGGACATAAGTCTTCTACGAAGCAACGAGGACAATCCTCAGTTTACGCACCTAGTCCGCATAATTGCTACTATCAACTTTCAACTGAATTTTCTCTAGGAACATATCTAAAACAGTAGAACTAAAGCGCGAGCTACGACATAATTTTGGAAAAACCTTTTTGACTATGTTCAGGATAATTAAGTTCATCTTATGAACTCCCACTCAGATAAACATCCCTCTAGTCATCTAAGTGATACATGATCCGAGTCAACTAGGCCGTGTCCGATCATCACGTGAGACGGACTAGTCATCATCGGTGAACATCTTCATGTTGATCGTATCCACTATACGATTCTTGTTCGACCTTTTGGTCTCTTGTGTTCCGAGGCCATGCCTGTAGATGCTAGGCTCGTCAAGTCAACCTAAGTGTTTTGCGTGTGCAAATCTGGCTTACACCCGTTGTATGGTGCTTCAAAACAACGAACTTTCACAACGGTGCACAGTTAGGGGGAACACTTTCTTGAAATTATTATGAGGGATCATCTTATTTTCTACCGTCGTTCTAAGCAAATAAGATGCATAAACATGATAAACATAACATGCAATCAAATAGTGACATGATATGGCCAATATCATTTTGCTCCTTTTGATCTCCATCTTCGGGGCTCCATGATCATCATCGTCACCGGCATGACACCATGATCTCCATCATCGTGTCTTCATGAAGTTGTCTCGCCAACTATTACTTCTACTACTATGGCTAATGGTTAGCAATAAAGTAAAGTAATTACATGGCGTTATCATTGACACGCAGGTCGTACAATAAATAAGACAACTCCTATGGCTCCTACCGGTTGGCATACTCATCGACATGAAGTCGTGATTCCTATTACAAGAACATGATCAATCTCATACATCACATATATTATTCATCACATTCTTTTGGCCATATCACATCACATAGCATACCCTGCAAAAACAAGTTAGACGTCCTCTAATTGTTGTTGCATGTTTTATGTGGCTGCTATGGGTTTCTAGCAAGAACGTTTCTTACCTACGCAAAAGGAACAACGGTGCTATGCCAATTGCTATTTACCCTTCATAAGGACCCTTTTCATCGAATCCGATCCGACTAAAGTGGGAGATACTTTCACCCGGTAGCCACCTTTATGCAACAAGTGCATGTCAGTCGGTGGAACCTGTCTCACGTAAGCGTATGTGTAAGGTCGGTCCGGGCCGCTTCATCCCACGATGCCGCCGAATCAAGATAGGACTAGTAACGGTAAGCAAATTGAACAAACCAACACCCACAACTACTTGTGTTCTACTCGTGCATAGAATCTGCGCAATAGACCTAGATCATGATGCTATTATTGGGGAACGTAGCAGAAATTCAAAATTTTCTACGCATCACCAAGATCAATTTATGGAGTAATCTAGCAACGAGGTAGAGGGGAGTGCATCTACATACCCTTGTAGATCGCGATGCAGAAGCATTACAAGAATGCGGATGAAGGAGTCGTACTCGTAGCGATTCAGATCGCGGTTGATTCCGATCTAAGCGCCGAACAACGGCGCCTCCGCGTTCAACACACGTGCATCCCAATGACGTCTCCCGTGCCTTGATCCAACAAGGGGAGAGGGAGAGGTTGGGGAAGACTCCATCCAGCAGCAACACGATGGCATGGTGGTGGTGGAGGAGCGTGGCACTCCAGCAAGGCTTCGCCAAGCACCGCAAGAGACGAGGAGGGAGAGGGGTAGGGCTGCGCCAAGAGGGAGAGAATAACTCATGTATTGGGCAGCCCCTAGACCTCAACTACTTATAGGGGAAGGGGAGGGGGCTTGTAACGCCCCGGATTCGATGCGCCAGGTGTCTGCCAGTTATTCACCGTCGTTGCCATGTCATTTGCTTGCGTGTTGCATTTTATCATGTCATCATGTGCATCCCATTTTGCATACGTGTTCGTTTCTTGCATCCGAGCATTTTCCCCGTTGTCCGTTTTGCAATCTGGCACTCCCATGTCCTCCGGCGCCTCTTTTGCCTCTTTTCGTGTGCAGGTGTTAAACGTTCTCGGAATGGACCGAGGTTTGCCAAGCGGCCTTGGTATAGCACCGCTAGACCGCATGTCAAGTTTCGTGCCATTTGGAGGTCGTTTGATACTCAAACGGTTAACCGGGTAACCGTAGAAGCCCCCTTCTCTTTGCAGCCCAACACCCCTTTCAAAGTGGCCCAAAACCCATCCAAACCCCCTCCATGCTCTCGGTCGTTCGATCACGATCGCGTGGCCGAAAACCGCTCCTCATTTGGAGTCTCCTAGATCCCTCTACCTATTTAAACACCTCCTCCCCCGAAATTCCGAATCAAATCCACCCCTAACCCTAGCCCCGCTCCTCTCCGCGCCGCCGGACACGTCCGGTCCGGCCAGACAACGTCCGCCGCTGCCGCCCCGGCCAATCCGCGGCTGCAACATGGCGCCACAACGTGGCGCCGCCGCGCGCCTCCCGCCGCCAGCACGCCTGGCCCATGGGGAGCCCGCCCCCGGGCCGGATCGGGCCCGACCTCCACCGCCCGCTCGCCTCCGGCCTTCGCCGCCTCGTCGCCGGTGCTGCCCCGTCACCGGCGAGCCGCCGACCGCGGGAGCCCCGCGCCCGAGCCCCGCGGCTCCTCCTCTCCGCCGCCCGGTCGCCGGACCACGCCGGCGCCCTGCTCCCGCCGCCTCCGCCGCGGCACGCCGCCGCTGCTTGCCCTCGCCGGCCCGCCGCCCCGTTCGCGCGCCTCCCGAGCGCCCCGCCGCCTCCGTCCGCCTCCGCCGCCGCCCAGGACGCCGGCGCCGCCGTCCTCCTCTGCTGGCACCCCCCCGCCATCGCCCCTCCTCCAGCTCCGGCCGCCACGACCCGCATCTCCGGCGAGATCCGATCTGGCCACCTCGTTCCCCGTGCCGAAACCCTAAGGTTGACTTCCCCCCTCTGAAAATTCCAGTCCCCGAAATGTTTGCATTATCATGCCATGTTCATCGCATCATAACTCTGTGCATACTGCTCCGTTTCGTGCGTATAATATGTCAAATTGTTTGTCTCGACGAGTACTTCATTTCATTCCATTGCAGCATGTTCATTTGAGTCCATCTTGATGCCTGAATCACCGTTGCAAGAGTGCATGTTGCTGTTAATCTGCTGAAACTATTATAACTTGATGATTTGTCATTTTTGCCATGTTTGATGTGTGCATCCTATGAGGTTGATGTCTACATGTGTTTTGATCTATGTCATGCCATCTTCACAGAGGTGCAATCCATGGATTTTTGTGAGTTTTTTGTTGAGTGCATCAAGCTTGTTAAGGAGGGTATTTGCTGTTGCTGTTTTGCTAGGCTGATTTATTATATTTTGTTGCTATGTAAACCTGCTGATACAAGTCATTCTATTGCATAATCTGGAGATTTTCACAAAGGATGTTTTGTTATAAATGTCATTCTCTATCCATCCATGCCCTTGGTTGCATTTATAGCCTGCTGTAGCTTGTTGTAATCTTGCTCCAAAGTTGCTAAATAATGTTGCTGTCAGCCTATTAACATTAAGTTCAATGTTGCCATGTTTGTTGTTAGTGATCCATGCACCCTATGACCTTGCTCTTGACATGCTTAGCTTCATAAACATGTATTCTTACTGTTGGTTGCCTTGCGATGCCATGTATTGCTCTATAGTGAGTGGTTCAAGCTCACCAACATGTCTACTTATTGTTTTTCCTGCCATGTTTGAATCTGTCATATAACTTGCCATGTTTACATGGGTGCCATCATATCCTCTGATCCTTTTGGGCTCATGGTCAGTAAGGGACTTTTGTTCTATGCAATTAGTGGATTCATGCCATGGCTTTGTTTTCCATGATAGCTTCCTGTAGCATGTTGTTTGATAGATCTAAACTTTGCAACCTGTTGTTATTTCTGCTAAGCCTGAAACTGTTATTATTTGCAATCTTGCCATGTCCTTTGGAGCATGTTCTAGTGATTTCTGGAGATAGCTCAGTGTTCATGTTTTGTTATGCTTTACCTGTAATTCATGCCCATGCCTTTTGTTATTACGTTGAGATGCTGTAGAATATTGTTTTGATGCTTGCAATATGCCTAGTTGCTGTTTTGGACAGCTTGTCCTTTAAACTTGTATAGAGAGTGTGTGTTGAACCGTTACTCCGTTTTGAATGTGCTCTATATGAAACTTGCGTGATTTTGCATGTAGTTTCATATTATCATGTTGCATCCTTGTTTTGAGGTGTTTTCTTGATGTTTGGGTGCATTTTGCATCAATGCCATGTTTAACTTGTTTTGCTCATATCTTCTAGGCCGTAGCTCTGAATCTAATGAACTTTATATGTAACTTGACTAGAATTTCGTGTAGTTCATTGTGGTGCATCTTAAATTTCTGTTTAACTACTTGAACTTAAGGTTTATTCAGTTCTGGACCAATTTCTAAAGTTGCATATGAGGGCTTACCGGAATTGTTATATGTTGTTCCCGGCCTCATTTAAACTTGCTTTGATGTGTTGCTCTTGTTTGCATCGTCTTTTGCCATGAGTAGCCTCATCTAGCTTTCTATGCATCATGTCTTGTCTATGTGTGGTGTGTTTACTATCTTGTGTTCTTCTTTCCGATAGTTCCCGTTTCCTTGCAGTCGTGAGGATTCGCTCGTCTACGCTTGGTTCGTCTTTGTGGCTTCATCTTCTTCATGGACTCGTTCTTCTTCCTTGCGGGATTTCAGGCAAGATGACCGCTACACTGGATCTCACTACTATCATTGCTATGCTAGTTGCTTCGTTCTATCGCTATGCTGCGCTTCCTATAACATGTTCTTCAAGCCTCCCCAAATTGCCATGAACCTCTAACCTTTGACACCCTTCCTAGCAAACCGTTGTTTGGCTATGTTACCGCTTTGCTCAGCCCCTCTTATAGCGTTGTTAGTTGCAGGTGAAGTTGAAGATTGCTCCATGGTGGACAGGATTATGTTGGGATATCACAATATCTCTTATATTATTAATGCATCTATATACTTGGTAAAGGGTGGAAGGCTCGGCCTTATGCCTGGTGTTTTGTTCCACTCTTGCCGCCCTAGTTTCCGTCATACCGGTGTTATGTTCCCGGATTTTGCGTTCCTTACGCGGTCGGGTGATTTATGGGACCCCCTTGACAGTTCGCTTTGAATAAAACTCCTCCAGCAAGGCCCAACCTAGGTTTACCATTTGCCTCACCACCACCTACTTTTTCCCTTGGGAGTCGCTCTCTCGAGGGTCATCTTTATTTTAGCCCCCTCGGGCCAATGCTTGTCTAAGTGTTGGTCCAAACTAGAGCACCGTGCGGGACCATCCCTTGGCAACTTGGGTTACGTCGGTACCTGTATGCTTAGCTTATCCGGTGTTGCCCTGAGAATGAGATATGTGCAGCTCCTATCGGGATTGTCGGTGCATCGGGCGGTCTTGCTGGTCTTGTTTTACCATTGTCAAAATGTCTTGTAAACCGGGATTCCAAGACTGATCGGGTCTTCCTGGGAGAAGGAATATCCTTCGTTGATCGCGAGAGCTTATCATGGGCTAAGTTGGGACACCCCTGCAGGGTATAAACTTTCGAGAGCCGTGCCCGTGGTTATGTGGCAGATGGGAATTTGTTAATGTCCGGTTGTAGATAACTTGACACCAGATCCGAATTAAAACGCATCAACCGCGTGTGTAGCCGTGATGGTCTCTTCTCGGCGAGTCCAGGAAGTGAACACGGTTTCTGGGTTATGTTTGACGTAAGTAGGAGTTCAGGATCACCTCTTGATCATTGCTAGCTTCACGACCGTTCCATCTGTTCTCTTCTCGCTCTTATTTGCGTATGTTAGCCACCATATCATGCTTAGTCGCTGCTGCAACCTCACCACTTTACCCCTTCCTTTCCCATTAAGCTTTGCTAGTCTTGATACCCATGGTAATGGGATTGCTGAGTCCTCGTGGCTCACAGATTACTACAACAATAGTTGCAGGTACAGGTTATGCGATGATCATGATGCGAGAGCGATGTTTACTTGTTTCGGAGTTCTTCTTCTGCTTCTTCTTCGATCCGGGGATAGGTTCCAGGTCGGCAGCCTGGGCTAGCAGGGTGGATGTCGTTTGAGTTTCTATTTGTGTTTCATCCGTAGTCGGGTGTTGCTCTTATGTATGATGTATTGTTGTATTCATGTGCCATTGTATGCCTCTTGTATGTATCCCCATCTATTATGTAATGTTGATGTAATGATATCCACCTTGCAAAAGCGTTTCAATATGCGGGTCTATCCTTGGTGGGACCTTCGAGTTCCTTTTGGATAGGGTCGCATATTGGGCGTGACAAGTTGGTATCAGAGCCTCGACCGACCATAGGAGCCCCCTTGTTTGATCGTGTAGTTTGGCCATTGTCGAGTCTAGAAGAAAAATGTTTTCGGAGTCTAGTTATATCGGAGAGTAGGAATTCTTTTTACTCCTCAGCCCCTTCGTCGCTTTGGTGAGAAATCTTAATGTAGGTGTTTTGAACTACTCCTCTTCCTCTTCAAATTTTCTTTAGGTTCACGCAGTTGGTTTTCCGATCGTTGTTCCTTAGCTCTTTGCATCCGGTGCATATCTCGTTAAAGTGATTCGACCCTCTCGGTTTTTGCAAGTTCAACCCTCAGTTGTTTTCTTTTCCCACCCGCCCACCCTTCTTCCTCTCGGAACCGGAGCCTATAATCGAGTATCCATCCTACTTGTGCGAAGCTTTTGCATTCTTTCATCCGGTGTTTCCTCTTGAAGTTATTCATCGGTTTTTTCCCCTTCCAAGTTGCCTTTGTTTTCCCGCCCTCCCACCCTCTTCTTCCCGGAGCCTGAATCTCTTTCGAGCACCAATTTCATTTGTGCGGAGCCTCTTCAGTCTTAACTCAATTGTTTCAACCGGTGAATTCTCGTCTGGCTCATCAATGTTCATCTTGTTTTCTTTCCGCTGGGTCCAAATTCAAGTTTTTCGGGTTGATCATATTCTTTCCCTCGGCTCAAATATTCCCTTTTGCTTGTTCGCCTCTCGCCAGTTTATCCTTTCAGAGTGCTTAAGACATCTCTGGAGATTCATCTGTGTTTGAATTAATTTGAGGTTGTCACCTCATTCAAATATTTCAATTGTTCCGGTGCATCATTTATCTTTTCAACCATCCTTCCCAACGGTGTTTTTCTCTCTAGTGGGCCCTAACCCACAGGTCTTTTCCCAGGATCTTACCTGACTCTTCTAATTTCCCCGGAGTTATTCTCAATTCTTTTCAAGTGTGACGTAAGAATGGATCCCATCAGTCACATGCCCTCTCCAAGATCTCATTCAAATTCTTTTCATTGTTGGTTCAACCTTTTCGGTTTTCATTCTCACGGAGTATCTCAGTAATTGTGGTGGTGTTTCTCGTCATCATTTGAAGACCGAAGAAGAGTTTTTCCTCTAAATCTTGTCCGTTCTCTCGAAGATTCGCGGTTCTAGCTTCCTGTTATCCTCTCAAATTATTCCATTTGCCAGATATTCCTTTTCTCACCCATTCGGAGTATGTCAGAAGTTGTTTTCCCGTTTCTTTTCACCGGAGGCCATCGTCCCAGAAGAATTCTTCGTCCTCACATTTCATCTGCCGTTATCCATTTATCGCGATGCTTCGTGATCTCTTCGTTCTTTTGCATCTAAATCCCCTCAACATATTTGTTCTCCTAACAGTTCCCGGTGATTCTTTCTCTTTCGTCAGTCATTTTCGAATTCTTACGGTGGTTCTTTCAAGATTCTTTTTCTTTGATTATCATTTTAATTCATTCGTTCTTTCCAATCCTACCGGTGGTTCAGGAAGACTTTCTCAAGTTTTGTGCTATACCCCCCCTTAATCCTTTTCAAGAAGAATAAGTAATATGTAAATCCATTGCTTGTCATCAATTTAATTTGATGAAGGATAAGCATACAATAAAACTTATTCTTATTTCATCCAAGTGAGTAATCCCTTCCTTCGGAGTTTGTTCTTGATGAATAAATTCTAGTTCCAAGTGTTCTCATATTTTCTTTTCCGGAGTTCAAAGTTCCTCCGCCATTTTGTCGGAACCTCCATCTAAATCACCGCAGAGCCTTAATCTTATTATTTTCATTATTCAATTCTATCTCATCATCCTTTTGTTACCGGAGTTCTTCAAGGTGGTTCTTCATGATTTAATTCATTCCTCAAGTGTCCATCAAGATTTTTGTTGGTGGAGCTCAAGTATCTTTCCTTCTTGCTTTTTGAAGTGTAATTAATTCTCCGTATTCTTTTGAAATGGAGTTTTGCATTTCTTCCTTCTTCTCAGCTATTTAATCTTTTCCGCTTGTGGTTGGCGATCACCTCATAATTTTGAGATGTTATCTATAAGTCCACAACAAGCTTATTCTTTTCGTTGTTGATTTTTTCTCAACAACTCCGTTCAACCTTCCTTTTAAAGATGCTTTCAATTCCATTCGTGGCACAAGTTGTCATTTTCATCTTCGTTCTTTTCATTTAACTTTTTCAATTCTTTATGGAGGTTTTGTGTCATGTCTTTATCAAGTATCATTCCATTCTCTGAACTTCTTGTTCTATTCCTTCCATTTTCAGCCGGAGTGCTGCCTAAATCCTTTCAGTCTTATTCGTTTCTTATCTCGTTCTAACCGGAGTGGTTTCATAGTCTATCTGATTCCGTGAACTTTCGATTCTCGTCATTCTCGTCGTTCCTCTCTTCTTCTCGAGTGCTCTCGATTCCTTGCTTCTTCTCTCGAGTTCTTATCTCACCTCGTCCCTTTTCCCTTCCGTCTCGGTCCTAAGATCTCGGGAGGAGATCTCTTGTTAGTGGAGGAGAGTTGTAACGCCCCGGATTCGATGCGCCAGGTGTCTGCCAGTTATTCGCCGTCGTTGCCATGTCATTTGCTCGCGTGTTGCATTTTATCATGTCATCATGTGCATCTCATTTTGCATACGTGTTCGTTTCTTGCATCCAAGCATTTTCCCCGTTGTCCGTTTTGCAATATGGCACTCCCATGTCCTCCGGCGCCTCTTTTGCCTCTTTTCGTGTGCGGGTGTTAAACGTTCTCGGAATGGACCGAGGTTTGCCAAGTGGCCTTGGTATAGCACCACTACACTGCCTATCAAGTTTTGTGCCATTTGGAGGTTGTTTGATACTCCAACAGTTAACCGGGTAACCGTAGAAGCCCCCTTCTCTTTGCAGCCCAACAGCCCTTACAAGTGGCCCAAAACACATGCAAACCCCCTCCATGCTCTCGGTCGTTCGATCACGATCGCGTGGCCGAAAACCGCTCCTCATTTGGAGTCTCCTAGCTCCCTCTACCTATTTAAACACCTCCTCCCCCGAAATTCCGGATCAAATCCACCCATAACCCTAGCCCCGCTATTCTCCGCGCCGCCGGACATGTCCGGTCCGGCCGGACAACGTCCGCCGCCGCTGCCCCGGCCAATCCGCGGCCGCAACGTGGCGCCGCCGCGCACCTCCCGTCACCGGCCCGCCTGGCCCACGGGGATCCCGCCACCGGGCTAGATCGGGCCCGACCTCCGCCGCCCGCTCGCCTCCGGCCTTCGCCGCCTCGTCACCGGTGCCGCCCCGTCGCCGGCGAGCCACCGACCGCGGGAGCCCCGCGCCCGAGCCCCGCGGCTCCTCCTCTCCGCCGCCCGGTTCGCCGGACCACGCCGGCGCCCTGCTCCCACCGCCTCCGCCGCGGCACGCCGCTGCCTCTTGCCCTCGCCGGCCCGCCGCCCCGTTGGCGCGCCTCCCGAGCGCCCCGCCGCCTCCGTCCGCCTCCGCCGCCGCCCAGGACGCTGGTGCCGCCGTCCTCCTCTGCCGGCACCGCCCCGCCATCGCCCCTCCTCCAGCTCCGGCCGCCGCGTCCCGCATCTCCGGCGATATCCGATCTGGCCACCTCATTCCCCGTGCCGAAACCCTAAGGTTGACTTTCCCCCCTCTGAAAATTCCTGGCCCCGAAATGTTTGCATTATCATGCCATGTTTATTGCATCATAACTATGTGCATACTGCTCCGTTTCATGCGTGTAATATGTCAAATTGTTCGCCTCGACGAGTGCTTCATTTCATTCCATTGCATCATGTTCATTTGAGTCCATCTTGATGCCTGAATCATCGTTGCAAGAGTGCATGTTGCTGTTAATCTGCTGAAACTGTTATAACTTGATGATTTGTTATTTTTGCCATGTTTGATGTGTGCATCCTATGAGGTTGATGTATACATGTGTTTTAATCTATGTCATGCCATATTTACAGAGGTGCAATCCATGTATTTTTGTGAGTTGTGTGCTGAGTGCATCAAGCTTGTTAAGGAGAGTAATTGTTGTTGCTGTTTTGCTAGGCTGATTCTGTTATATTTTGTTGCTATGTAAACCTGCTTCTACAAGTCATTCTATACATAATCTAGAGATGTTCACTAAGTATGTTTTGTTATACATGTCATGCTCTATGCATTCATGCCCTTGGTTGCATTTATAGCCTGATGTAGCTTGTTATAATCTTGCTCCAAAGTTCCTAAATAATGTTGCTGTCAGCCTGTTAACATTAAGTTCAATGTTGCCATGTTTGTTGTTAGTGATCCATGCATCCTATGACCTTGCTCTTGACATGCTTAGCTTCATAAACATGTATTCTTACTGTTGGTTGCCTTGCCATGCCATGTATTGCTCTGTGGTGAGTGGTTCAAGCTCACCAACATGTCTACTTATTGTTGTTCCTGCCATGTTTGAATCTGTTATATAACTTGCCATGTTACATGGGTGCCATCATATCCTCTGATCCTTTTGGGCTCATGGTCAGTAAGGGACTTTTGTTCTATGCAATTAGTGGATTCATGTCATGCCTTTGTTTGCCATGATAGCTTCTTGTAGCATGTTGTTTGATAGCTCTAAACTTTGCAACCTGTTATTATTTCTGCTAAGCCTGAAACTGTTATTATTTGCAATCTTGCCATGTCCTTTGGAGCATGTTCTAGTGATTTCTGGAGATAGCTCAGTGTTCATGTTTTGTTATGCTTTACCTGTACTTCATGCCCATGCCTTTTGTTATTACGTTGAGATGATGTAGCATATTGTTTTGATGCTTGCAATATGCCAAGTTGCAGTTTTGGACAGCTTGTCCTTTAAACTTGTATAGAGTGTGTGTGTTGAATCGTTGCTCCGTTTTGAGTGTTCTCTATATGAAACTTGCGTGATTTTGCATGTAGTTTCATATTATCATGTTGCATCCTTGTTTTGAGGTGTTTGCTTGATGTTTGGGTGCATTTTGCATCAATGCCATGTTTAACTTGTTTTGCTCATATCTTCTAGGTCGTAGCTCCGAATCTAATGAACTTTATATGTAACTTGACTAGAATTTCGTGTAGTTCATCGTGGTGCATCTTAACTTGCTGTTTAACTACTTGAACTTAAGGTTCATTCAGTTCTGGACCAATTTCTAAAGTTGCATATGAGGGCTTACCGGAATTGTTATATGTTGTTCCCGGCCTCATTTAAACTTGCTTTGATGTGTTGCTCTTGTTTGCATCGTCTCTTGCCATGAGTAGCACTACTAGGGAAAACCTTATACACAGAAATTTAGCAACAGCGCGGGTCAAAAAAGTGCGCTAGTGCCATATAGCAGTAGCGATCTAAGAAAAACAACGCTACAGATACAAACTTAGCAGTAGCGCTTGTGGCCGAGAAAGCGCTACTACTAATATTCCCATTGGCATAATGCTAGGCTACGCACAGCAGTAGCGGGCTTCGCAGAAACGCGCTACCGCTAGAGCATAATTAGCAGCGCGTTTCCTGGGAAGAGCGCTACTACTAACGGAAATAAAATAAGATGAAAAACAAATAGAAAAGTAAATGATAATGAAAGAAATAGAAAAAGGAGAAAGGGAAAAATAAAATGTAAAGCAAAATAAACGAAAAAGCGAAAAATCGGAGGAAGGTATACCAGCAGCGTTTGTTTGTAAGAGGCGCTATAGCTAACGTAGCTGCAGCGCGTGTCCTAGACCCCCGCTATAGAAACAGAATAGGAAATTAAAAAAGGAAGAAATTTACATAGCTATAGCAGCAGCGCGTTTTGCAGAAACTGCTATAGCTATCTTAGCTATAGCGCATTTTGCGAAACGCGCTACCGCTAACTTTGACTTAGCCAAAAAACCGTTTCCCCACGGCCACCACTTCTCCCCCAAATCTCCCTCAACCCACCCCGCGCGCCGCCGTCTCCCCGATTCACCGTCGCCCCACTTCGCCGCCGCCGACGACGCCACCAGAGCCGTGCGCCGTCGACGACATCGGAGCCGCCCCCAACGCCACGGAGCCGCGCGGCCTCATCAACGCCACCGGAGCCGCCGTCGACGCCACCTTCCTCGCCGTCACCGGAGACGCCCCTGCCTCCCTCGCCGTCACCGGAGACGCCCCTGCCTCCCTCGCCACCACTGCCTCTGTGGCCACCACCGGAGCCATCATCTGTAAGCCCCCACCCCTCCTCTCTCTCATGCATAGGTTAGCCAGTTTAATTAGGTTAATTATCTAGGTTAGGGCAAAAATTTAGTTAGGGCATTGACAGAGAAGTAGTTAGGTTAACTAGTTTAATTAGGTTAATTATCTAGGTTAGTGCAAAAACTTAGTTAGGGCTTTGACAGAGAACTAGTCAGGTTAACTAGTTTAATTAGGTTAATTATCCATGTTAATTAGTGCAAAAATTTATTTTAGGCTTTGACAGAGAACTAGCTGCGTTAACTAGTTTAATTAGGGTTAATAATCTATGTAAACTAGATTAACTAACCAGGTTAAATAGGTAGGTTAATTAGGTTCGTTGGATTAACAAGCTAGGTTAAGTAGATTGGCAAAGGTTTTTGATTTTTGAGAAGACCACTATTTTTCAAGGAAAAGAATTTAGGCAAATTTTATTTTTCATTGAAGTGGTGATGTTATATCTTTTCATTGAAGTTGTTCGATTGTGCCCAAGTGGCTTTGTTGTTTCCAGGGAATGATGCTGAGTGACCTATGTTTTGCCGGAATGTTGATTCATTTCTGTTTCGGCAAATTTCAGGTTCTCGATTTGTCCACTTTTTAGCAAAGGTCATGCCGAAATTTCCCGTGAATTTCGGCATGACTTGTGCTACAAACTAGGATATATCGAGTGCCCGGGATTTGCCGCACCAGGAAGGAGTCAACATTCCTGCAAAACAATTGTCCTTTTTTATGTCATTATTCATTTTATTAGGTCTAGAATTAATTGACTAGATTTAATCATAGGAAACATGGCTAACAACGATGAAGGACACGGTTCTGGTGATTGCGATGACGTCTACCGGGCGGCAGACGAATTTTTTAGCCTTACCGACGATCAACAGATGTTGTTGTTGGGCCCACCGGTGGCATCGGGGACTGAGACCGACACGCAGACCGGTGCTGAGACCGACACGCAGACCGGTGTTGAGACTGAGAGCGGCGCTGAGACCGGTGCTGCCTCGGGGAGCGGAGCCGGTGTAGAACCGAAAGCAAAGAGGCAACGGGTTCCTAACAAACTCAGGAATACTAGACTGGTGGTCACGGAGGTGGACAACGGCAATTTTGAGCCAAAGGCGCCCGAGGAAGCGCGCGCGTGCTACGGCAATCAAATAAGCTGCATCATACGGACAACCGCCACCATCAACGATGAGAATCTAAAGAAGATAGAAAATATGAGGAGCTCCCTCCTAAAGAAGTTTCGCCAGATATTCTTGTTCCCGGGCCGGAATGAGAAGGATTATGAAGATCCAGACAAGGACCCGACAATGAAGAAGATAAACAAACACGCCATGACCAAGTTTAGCAACGCGTTGGCCGCCTGGAAAAATCGAGTGAAAGCAAAGATCAACGACGGGGAAACCTACTCCGAGATTGTAAAGGAAAGTCTGACAATCACGGAAGAGCAGTTTCAAATATTCAAGGAGGCTTGCGAGGCCGAAGCTGCCAAAGAAAAGTCTAAGTACATGAAGGGGCTTCAAAAGAGGAACATTGGGACCCACCACCTCGGAAGCCGTGGTTACGGCGGAAAGAGGTCCAAATGGGCCAAGGAGGACGCGGAAGCCGCGAGTCTGGGCATCCCAGACCCCTTGGAGGATTTCACCGTCCCGCGGGAGCGTGACGTCCTGAGGGCCCGCCACCTCGGAAGGTTTATGAGACAACACCGGTCATTACGGAGTTCATGAGACTGCTGGTAATTTTAGTTTCTGATCAATTCGACTGCACACGTTAGTCATATTTGTAAACGATCCTTGTGCCTTTTGCAGAGAGAGCAGCACCGGATTGCGGCCGAAAGCGACTCGCCGTCTGAGGCATTGGCGAGGCCCAAGTGGGACACTCCATTCAACCGGGCGTTGAACATATTGAAACAACAACCGGTGGATACTCGACCATCGTATGGACGCGTGCACGGTGTCGGAGATGGTGCCACATGGAAGAAGTACTACCGTGAGACCACGGAGGAGAAAAAGGAAAGACGGAGGTTAACTGAAGAAAGCATCGACAAGAAGGTTGAGATTGCGGTTGAGAAGAAATCATCTCAGATAGTCGCAACAGCGGTAGCTGCCGCAAAAACAGGCGATTGCAGATATATCTACTTCCTTGGTGACGGGCTTCACACTTGGACAAGGCAAAATCCAAAAAAAAATGCAGAGGACTTTCCCCTTGCTGACTTCTTGGCAGCACATGCTCCCGCACCGGCTCCCGCACCGGCTGCCGCACCGGACGTGCTCGGTGGTGCCTCCTCTTTGGCTGAGCTCGACGCCCTCACGGTATCTGCCACACTGGCCCCCTTCAATATAAATGTATAATCTCCTGTTTTCGTTGCCTTTCGGATGTCTCACGTCGCAGACTTTTCTTTGCAGGCCGACGAAACCCCGTGCACCATATTGTACACCATCGGCAAACAGAAGGTGGACGTGGGGAAGGGGACGATAATGGAGCCGAAGGAACCATTGTTCCACAGCCGGTCGATCCCCCCGAACGTCTTCAAGGTTTCCGTGGCCAGTGTCAAACCGGGCTACGAGAATTTGCCTCCTCTAATACTAGTTGGGGATGACGACGAGACCCCGCGGCGGCTTGGTGATTGTTGCAATGGGTGGGTCCTGTTGTGGCCAAAGAGTCTGCTTTGTCTGGAGGCGGCCGGGAGCACACCCACGAGCACGCAGCCTCAGCAAGGTATGAACATCAACACCCCACCTACCCAATTAGCGTCGGGTGTCGGGTTGGGTGATAGCGGACGGGGTAAGCAGGTGGCTCCATTAGTCACTGATGACGTCGCCATGGATGAGGATGAGGATGACGATGGCGCTGAACAGTATGTCTATACTGGCGCCTCCTCAGGGTTTGAGCATCATGAGTCAGTGCCTGAATTACCGTCTCAACGTGTTATTGACGACCATCCGGTGGTAAAGAAGCCTAGGAAGAGAGCGAGGAAAGGCAAAAAAGCTGATTCTATGATCCAGCTGCCTCAGCAGCCTCGGCTTCAGGACCGTGTAGATATTCCCGATGCGGATAAATGGCATATCCCCGGTCGACCAATCTTACATGAAACAGCGCTCCGGGCCAGATTCGGCGATCTAAGGAGACTTCATGACGATGTGCTGCGGGTAGAGAAAGGCCTCATCGCCTCGAAAGATCCAGGATACCCACTCTACGTTGTTAACGTTCCGCGGCAAATGTCGTACGTCGACGGCTTCCCTGCGGATAAGTTCTTCCTCCGATTCGATTACATATTCGACATGTTTCACGTGAAGAAGCTGGATTTTACTTTTGTCCGCCTTTATGCCTTGCACATGAACTACATCATTGGGGTTGAGCAGATACGATATATCTGTGTCGCTGACCCGTACTACATGCACGAGGGCTTCTTGGGAGTCTGTGCACAGCATCGTGAATACGCGAGGGATTACATCATCAGTTTCATGCTCGCCAATAAGGACAAGGAGGCGATTCTCTTGCCTTATCATCCCGTATAAGTCATCCGCGCTGCTATCCTTCCTTCGATTTCAATAATTCATTTGCACGATGGAGGCTAATTAATTTGAGGTGTACTTATTTTGCGCAGCGGCGGGCGCGCCGTCCTCATCATCCTCTACCCCCGATTCTCCCACGCTCTTTACTTGGACTCGTCGAAGAACATTCACAAAAAGGATTACACCCACATCAAAGATGTTCTCGACAGTGCTATGTTTTACTACCAAGCAAGGGGTGGAGAGGTTAGGGACAAGAAGAGAAGGGGCGGCAGGGCCGCCTTCAGCCATAAGACCGACTTCTGTTGCATCCAGCAACCAAACGATTCTCTTAATGATGGATTCTATGTCCTACACCACATGCTGGAGTACCGACGGGATCACCAGAACCTTCACATGGCACCTAGATCTGGCGATGCCCATATTCTGCAATGGGCAAAGGACATAGGAGATATCGAGGATCATCGACTTTGAGCTGAGATCTATACATCCAGCGCGAACTTGCCCAAATCATCATGAATGAGGTCGTCGGAAAAACAGGGATGTTCCATGCAGAAGGAAAAATGTCGCGGGAAGACGTCCAAACATGGATAGCCTCTCAGCGTCTCGACATGAAGCCTTTCACTAAGCTCGATGACTATCTCCCTGACTTGGATGGATGGCACGACATGATGGAGTGATTGTCGATATATGACAATGTGTCCGTTTAGTCCATACTTTCTTTTATGACAAAACTTTGAGTTATGCACGGTGAAACTTTATTTGTGATGTAATTAAACCGTCCTCCTCCTCGACTAGCGAAAATCACTCTAGTTAGGTCATTTTGGGTACGATGAACTTTGTTATTTATGCTTATGACATGTTGTTTCTATTTTTGCCAAGTCTGTCTCTTTCTGTTGCTCAACTATATATGTTGCATATCATCGACTCATGTGACGATGCAGGTGCATAGATCATAGATGGCGAAGAAGTGCTACGCCAGGAGTATATATACGACAAGTGGCCGGAGTGTCAGGCCCAGGTGTACCAGTTTTCGGTTTCCGAGCGACACGCAGTATTTAGTTTAGGTTCACGCTAATGCGAGAGAGGGATACGAACTCATGTACTCAAAGTGATAGCTATTCTCGCGTATATCATTGTTTAGATGGATGACGATGTATTTGCAAGTAATCGAGACTTGTATCGCTATATTCGAGATTGATGACGAGAGACCACTTTGTGTTGGATGATGATTATGATGATGACATGATTTGATGAGACTAATTGTATGTATATGCTATGATTACATTTGTATGTGGATGATATGCTAAAGATTATTGTATAAAGCCTATTCAAATGCAAAACAAATAAAAAACAAATATGCAGGGAAAAAACTAATAAAACTAGTAGTAGCGAGGGGGGGGGGGAATTTAGTAGTAGCGCCGACTTACCAGTAGCGCTTCCCTGTAAATAGCGCTGCAGATAATATTAGTAGCGCCCTTTTCAAAAGAGCGTTGCAGCTATTCATGTGTAGCAGTAGCGTGGGTCAACAGGCGCTACTGCTATACGTTAGCTGTAGCGCCTTATTAGTAGCGCCGGTACCCGCGCTACTGAGAGGGCCAAAACCCGCGCTGCTGCTAGGCTTTTCCCTAGTAGTGTAGCCTCATCTAGCTTTGTCATGCATCATGCTTGTTGTGCATCATGTATTGTCTATGTGTGGTGTGTTTACTATGTTGTGTGCTTCTTTCCGATAGTTCCCGTTTCGTTGCGATCATGAGGATTCGCTCGTCTACGCTTGGTTCATCTTCATGGCTTCATCTTCTTCATGGACTCGCTCTTCTTCCTTGCGGGATTTCAGGCAAGATGACTGCTACCCTGGATCTCACTACTATCATTGCTATGCTAGTTGCTTCATTCTATCGCTATGCTGCGCTTCCTATAACTTGTTCTTCAAGCCTCCCCAAATTGCCATGAACCTCTATCCTTTGACACCCTTCCTAGCAAACCGTTGTTTGGCTATGTTACCGCTTTGCTCAGCCCCTCTTATAGCGTTGTTAGTTGCAGGTGAAGTTGAAGATTGCTCCATGGTGGACAGGGTTATGTTGGGATATCACAATATCTCTTATATTATTAATGCATCTATATACTTGGTAAAGGGTGGAAGGCTCAGCCTTATGCCTGGTGTTTTGTTCCACTCTTGCCGCCCTAGTTTCCGTCGTACCGGTGTTATGTTCCCGTATTTTGCGTTCCTTACGCGGTCGGGTGATTTATGGGACCCCCTTGACAGTTCGCTTTGAATAAAACTCCTCTAGTAAGGCCCAACCTTGGTTTTACCATTTGCCTCACCACCACCTACTTTTTCCCTTGGGAGTCGCTCTCTCGAGGGTCATCTTTATTTTAGCCCCCCCGGGCCAATGCTTGTCTAAGTGTAGGTCCAAACTAGAGCACCGTGCGGGACCATCCCTTGGCAACTTGGGTTACGTCGGTACCTGTACGCTTAGCTTATCCGGTGTTGCCCTAAGAACGAGATATGTGCAGCTCCTATCGGGATTGTCGGTGCATCGGGCGGTCTTGCTGGTCTTGTTTTACCATTGTCGAAATGTCTTGTAAACTGGGATTCCGAGACTGATCGGGTCTTCCTGGGAGAAGGAATATCCTTCGTTGATCGCGAGAGCTTATCATGGGCTAAGTTGGGACACCCCTGCAGGGTATAAACTTTCGAGAGCCGTGCCCGTAGTTATGTGGCAGATGGGAATTTGTTAATGTACGGTTGTAGATAACTTGACACCAGATCCGAATTAAAACGCATCAACCGCGTGTGTAGCCGTGATGGTCTCTTCTCGGCGGAGTCCGGGAAGTGAACACGGTTTCTGGGTTATGTTTGACATAAGTAGGAGTTCAGGATCACCTCTTGATCATTGCTAGCTTCACGACTGTTCCATTTGTTCTCTTCTCGCTCTTATTTGCGTATGTTAGCCACCATATCATGCTTAGTCGCTGCTGCAACCTCACCACTTTACCCCTTCCTTTCCCATTAAGCTTTGCTAGTCTTGATACCCATGGTAATGGGATTGCTGAGTCCTCGTGGCTCACAGATTACTACAACAATAGTTGCAGGTACAGGTTATGCGATGATCATGACGCGAGAGCGATGTTTACTTGTTTCGGAGTTCTTCTTCTGCTTCTTCTTTGATCCGGGGATAGGTTCCAGGTCGGCAGCCTGGGCCAGCAGGGTGGATGTCGTTTGAGTTTCTGTTTGTGTTTCATCCGTAGTCGGGTGGTGCTCTTATGTATGATGTATTGTTGTATTCATGTGGCATTGTATGCCTCTTGTATGTATCCCCATCTATTATGTAATGTTGATGTAATGATATCCACCTTGCAAAAGCATTTCAATATGCGGGTGTATCCTTGGTGGGACCTTCGAGTTCCTTTTGGATAGGGTCGCATATTGGGCGTGACAGGGCTGCGCCCCCTCTAGGGTTCCCACCCGAAGGGGTGCGGCAGCCCCAGATCCCATCTAGGGTGGCGGCCAAAGGGGGGAGAGGGGAAGGCACACCTGGGGTGGGCCTTAGGGCCCATCTACCCTAGGGTTTGCCCCCGTCTTCTCTTGAGGCGCCTTGGGCCTTGGTGGGGGGCGCCCCAGTCCACCTGGGGGCTGTCCCTTCCCACTATTGGCCGGTGGCCCCTCCCGGTGGACCCCCGGACCCTTCCGGTGGTCCCCGTACATTACCGGTGATGCCCAGAACACTTCTGGTGGCCAAATCCCCACTTCCTATATATCAATCTTTACCTCCGGACCATTCCAGAACTCATCGTGACGTCCTGGATCTCATCCGGGACTCCGAACAACATTCTGTAACCACGTATATCTATTCCCTATAACCCTAGCGTCATCGAACCTTAAGTGTGTAGACTCTACGGGTTCGGGAATCATGCAGACATGACCAAGACAACTCTCCGGCCAATAACCAACAGCGGGATCTGGATACCCATGTTGGCTCCCACATGTTCCACGATGATCTCATCAAATGAACCATGATGTCAAGGATTCAATCAATCCCGTATACAATTCCTTTTGTCTACCGGTATAGTACTTGCCCGAGATTCGATCGTCGGTATACCGATACCTTGTTCAGTCTCGTTATGGCAAGTCTCTTTACTCGTTCCGTAACACATCATCCCGTGATCAACTCCTTTGATCACATTGTGCACATTATGATGATGTCCTACCGAGTGGGCCCAGAGATACCTCTCCGTCACACGGAGTGACAAATCCGAGTCTCGATTCGTGCCAACCCAACAGACACTTTCGAAGATACCTGTAGTGCACCTTTATAGCCACCCAGTTACGTTGTGACGTTTGGCACGCCCAAAGCATTCCTATGATATCTGGGAGTTGCACAATCTCATGGTTTAAGGAAATGATACTAGACATTAGAAAAGCTTTAGCAAACAAACTACACGATCTTGTGCTATGCTTAGGATTGGGTCTTGTCCATCACATCATTCTCCTAATGATGTGATCCCATTATCAATGACATCTTATGTCCATGGTCAAGAAACCATAGCCATCTATTGATCAACGAGCTAGACAACTAGAGGCTCACTAGGGACATGTCGTGGTCTATGTATTCACACATGTATTACGGTTTCCAGTTAATACGATTATAGCATGAACAATAGACAATTATCATGAACAAGGAAATATAATAATAACCATTTTATTATTGCCTCTAGGGCATATTTCGAACATTACGCTCATGTATTGCAAGAGATTTAAAAAAAGCTGAAGCGCGTTAAAAAGTATGAACGAATTGCTTGGCTAAAACCGGGGTTGTGCATGATGGGAGTATTTTGTGTGACGAAAATGAAGCATAGCCTAACTATATGATTTTGTAGGGATAAGCTTTCTTTGTCTATGTTATTTTGATAAGACATGATTACTTGTTAGTATGCTTGAATTATTACTATTTTTATGTCAATATGAACTTTTATTTTGAATCATTTGGATCTGAACATTCATGCCACAATAAAGAAAATTACATTGAGAAATATGCTAGGTAGCATTCCACATCAAAAATTCCGTTTTTATCATTTACCTACTCGAGGACGAGCAGGAATTAAGCTTGGGGATGCTTCATACGTCTCCAACGTATCTATACCTTTTGATAGTTCCATGCTATTATATTATCCATCTAGAATGTTTTATATGCATTTATATGCTATTTTATATGATTTTCGGGACTAACCTGTTAACCTAGAGCCCAGTGCAAGTTTCTGTTTTCTCCCTATTTTTGAGTTTTACAAAAAAGGAATACCAAACGGAGTCCAATTGACGTGCCAATTTTTGATGATTTTTTGTGGACTAAAAGAAGCCCCTGGAGTGAAAGAGTTGGGCCAGGAGAGTCCCGGGCTGTCCACGAGGGTGGGGGGCGTGCCCACCCCCTGGGCGCGCCCCCTGCCTCATGGACAGCCCGGAGACCCCCCTGACGTGAGACCTATGCCAAAAAATTCCTATAAATACTGAAACCTCCAGAAAATAACCTAGATCGGGAGTTCCGCCGCCGCAAGCCTCTGTAGCCACCAAAAACAACTCGGGAGCCCGTTCTGGCCCCCTGCCGGAGGGGGAATCCATCACCACTGGCCATCTTCATCATCCCAGCGCTCTCCATGACGAGGAGGGAGTAGTTCACCCTTGGGGCTGAGGGTATGTACCAGTAGCTATGTGTTTGATCTCCCTCTCTCGTGTTCTTGATTTGGCATGATCTTGATGTATCGCGAGCTTTTCTATTATAGTTGGATCTTATAATGGATTGAGTTTTCCCTTTGAAGTTACCTTATTGGACTGATTCTTTAAGGATTTGAGAACACTTGATGTATGTCTTGCATGTGCTGATCTGTGGTGACAATGGGATATTCACGTGATCTACTTGATATATGTTTTGGTGATCAACTTGCGGGTTCAGTGACCTCGTAAACTTATGCATAGTGGTTGGCACACGTTTTCGTCTTGACTCTCAGGTAGAAACTTTGGGGCACTCTTTGAAGTTCTTTGTGTTGGTTGAATAGATGAATCTGAGATTGTGTGATGCATATTGTATAATCATGCCCACGGATACTTGAGGTGACATTGGAGTATCTAGGTGACATTAGGGTTTTGGTTGATTTGTGTCTTAAGGTGTTATTCTAGTACGAACTCTATGATAGATCGAACGGAAATAATAGCTTCGTATTATTTTACTACGGACTCTTGAATAGATCGATCAAAAAGGATAACTTTGAGGTGGTTTCGTACCCTACAATAATCTCTTCGTTTATTCTCCGCTATTAGTGACTTTGGAGTGACTCTTTGTTGAATGTTGAGGGATAGTTATATGATCCAGTTATGTTATTATTGCTGAGAGAACTTGCACTAGTGAAAGTATGAACCTTGGGCCTTGTTTCAACGCATTGCAATACCATTTGTGCTCACTTTTATCATTAGTTACCTTGCTGTTTTTATATTTTCTGATTACAAATACTCATATCTACCATCCATATTGCACTTGTATCACCATCTCTTCGCCGAACTAGTGCACCTATACAATTTACCATTGTATTGGGTGTGTTGGGGACACAAGAGACTCTTTGTTATTTGGTTGCAGGGTTGTTTGAGAGACACCATCTTCATCCTACTCCTCCCACGGATTGATAAACCTTAGGTCATCCACTTGAGGGAAATTTGCTATTGTCCTACAAACCTCTGCACTTGGAGGACCAACAACGTCTACAAGAAGAAGGTTGTGTAGTAGACATCAGGGCTCCGCATACTCCCTCCACGCCCCCTAGGCCTAGAGCGTGTGGGCCCAGGGCAGTCCCCTCTATTAGTTCTTTGGCCCATGTCGTCCCTATTTATCCATATTACCAAATCAGTTTGCACAAAAATTGAAGTTGCATATTCGAATCTTGCAACTCAAACTTTGCCTATTCTGTATGTGCCACTAGAGGTTGCCAAGAAGTTTGGTGCATGCCCCTGTGCATCATCGCCACTTGTTGTCATCAACCTGTTATCTACTATGTTATGTTTCCTACTTTCCTTAGGTGTTGCTTTTTCTCCTCTATTGGACCCACCACATGTCACATCAACCACACCAATGATGAGACATGTTTGACCATAGGATCCATTTGTACTTTCTACTTGTGAGTTGCGTTGGGTTTTCCCCCGAAGAGGAATGGTGAAATAATATAGTAGTGGATAGTATTTCCCTTAGTGAAAACCAAGGTTATCGAACCAATAGAAGAACCAAGCAAATACCTAGTAAGTAGCACCTACACACACAAGAGAAAATACTTTCACCCAACCCCAGCAAGAGGGTTGTCAATCCCCATAAATGCGTTACTTACAAGGATTAAATTTTGTAATGGTAGATAGATAAATTAAAAAGTGAAATAAAAAGAGAAAAATTGTAGCAAGGTAATTTTGGTTGTAGTATTATGAATGTAGACCCGGGGGCCATAGTTTTCACTAGAGTCTTCTCTCTGGCAACATAGCATATAGTGGGTAGACAAATTACTGTTGGGTAATTGATAGAAAAGTGCATTATGACGATATTCATGGCAATGATCATGAATATAGGCATCACATCTGTGACAAGTAGACCAACTCCTACCTGCATCTACTACTATTACTCCACCAATTGACCGGCATCTATGGTATTAAGTTCATGAAAAACAAAGTAACACTTAAAGTAAGATGACATGATGGAGACAGAATTAAACCAAGCAATATGATTAAACCCCGTCGTTTTTCCCTTGATGGCAGCAATACAATACATGCCTCACTACCCGTGCTAGCACTAGGCGAGGACACCGCAATATTGAACCCACTACAAAGCACCTCTCCCACTGAAGATAAATCAATCTAGTTGGCCAAACCAAACGGATAGATCGGAGAGAAATTCAAAACTATAAAAATCATGCATAGTAAAGTTCAACGAAGACTCCATTACTTTCAATGAATATTCCAAATCATAAACCCACAATTCATCAGATCCCAACAAACATATTGCAAAAGAAGATTACATCGAATCGATTTTCGAAGAGAACATTGTATTGAAGATCAATGAGAGAGAAGAAGCCATCTAGCTAATCACTATGGACCCGTAGGTCTATGGTAAACTAATCACACATCATCGGAGGTGCAGCATGGTTGATGTAGAAGCCCTTCGTGATCGATCACCCCACCGACCGAGTACCGGAAAAGGCCTCTAGATGGGATCGTGGAAGAACAGAAGCTTGCAGCAGCGGAAATATTGTTTCGCATGGCTCTCTCATAGATCGTCTGGTCTCCTCCCGAAGCTTCTAGGGTCCCTTATAGTCCAGAAAAAGTCACTGTAATGTTTCATAGAGTTTGGACTTTGTTGGTATTGGTTTCTTGAAAAAACAAAAAACATGCAAAAAAACAGGAACTGGCACTGGGCATTGAGTAAATAAGTTAGTTCCAAAAAATGATATAAAATTAGATAAAAAGCATGTAAAGCATCCAAGATTGATAATATAATTGCATGAAACAATAAAAAATTATAGATACATTCGAGACGTATCAGTACTGGACGGGACAGAACAACCATAATTATAACTTCTCTATTCTCATGCCATGTCCATGCAACTTTGCATTGAATTTTGGCAAATCCAACTACGGTCGCCCCCCCCCCCCCCCCACAAAGGTCGATCGCCTCCCTTGATATTACGGTGAGTTATAACTACTATGTTGCCCCTACTGTTCGGCGCACCACTCACATGCATCCAGCTTCTCTCCCTACGCTCCTTCACCGCAACTCCAACAGCTTTCCCTAGTCATCGATCGTCATGGCGTTGCATTTCCCTAGCCCACGAGCCTTTCCACCACACGCAAAGGAGAACTATCCGCCATTCTGCGAGCTTGCTGCCACGGGGCGAGGAGTGTTGGGAAACGTAGCACGCAATTTCAAAAAAATTCCTACGCTCACGCAAGATTTATTTAGGAGATGTATAGCAACGATAGGGGGAGAGTGTGTCCACGTACCCTCGTACACCGGAAGCAGAAGCTTTAGCTTAACGCAATTGATGTAGTCGAACGTCTTCTCGATTCAACCGATCAAGCACCGAACGTACGGTACCTCCGAGTTCTTCACACGTTCTGCTCGATTACGTCCCTCGAACTCTTGATCCAGCAGAGGATCGAAGGATTGGAGTAGATGAGTTCCATCAGCACGATGGCATGGTGACGGTGATGGTGATGTGATCCACGTAGGGCTTCTCATAATCACTACGACAAATATGACCGTAGGAGTAAACAGTGGAGGGGGCACCGCACACGGCTAAGAACAATTGATGTCTCTAGAGGTGCCCCCTACCCCCGTATATAAAGGAGGGAGAGAGGAGGAGGTCGGCCCTAGGGCGCACCCCATGAGGGGGAGTCCTACTAGGACTCCTAGTCCTAGTCGCCCCCCCCCCCCCCGTTCCATCTAACGGAGGGGGAAAGGGGGAAGGAGAGGGAGAGGGAGAAGGAAAGGGGGGCTGTGCCCCCTCCCCTTGTCCAATTCGGACTCCCCATGGGGGGCGTGCCACCCCCTTGCGGGCTCCCTTGCCTCTCCCCTATGGCCCATGTGGCCCATTACTTCCCCGGGGGTTTCGGTAACCCCTCGGTACTCCGATAAATTCATGAAACACTTCGGAACCATTCCGGTGTCTGAATACCACCTTCCAATATATCAATATTTACCTCTCGACTATTTTGAGACTCCTCGCCATGTTCGTGATCTCATCCGGCACTCCGAACAACCTTCAGTCACCAAAACACATAACTCATATAATACATATCGTAATCGAACGTTAAGCGTGCGGACCCTACGGGTTCAAGAACTAACATGACCTAGACACCTCTCCGGTCAATAACCAATAGCGGAACCTGGATGCTCATATTGGTTCCCACATATTCTGCGAAGATCTTTATCGGTCGAACCGCAATGTCAACATACGTTATTCCCTTTGTCATTGGTATGTTACTTGCCCGAGATTAGATCGTCGGTATCTTCATACCTAGTTTAATCTGGAACCCTACCTTGGACCCGCATGGCAGCGTCTGGAACCCTTCGAAGTCCATGTCTTTTTCAAATGCAAACGTGCGCAATTTGACACGGGAGGGGGGGGGGCGTTCATCCACTTCTCATCCCCCTCCCGACCACATTTGTCCACCCTTGCTCCCTAACTAGCGCTTGCGTCCGCCAAGAGGTTCTTCAACAACAAGGACAAGGGCAAATGCAAGTTCGATACCGTCGCTGGCTCATCCCGCATGCTGCCACCGGATGCCTTCATGTAGGTGCTGGGTGCGGGTAGGGGTCACCGGCCACGGGATCAGCTCTACATCTCGGTGCACCATGTGCAGTTACACATGCCGTTGCCGTCGCCCAACATCAACCTCCCCCATGGCTGGCACCTTGACCTCAACCACAACCCGGTGTTGCGATCACCGCGCGCGCATGCGAAGGAGGTGCGGAAACATTGTGCCCTCATGACTCCGGAACAGGACTACGATCCGGCACGCCAGACTCCCTCAACTAGGAAGTCACTTTGCTACCGAGCACGATGTTCTCCGCCAGCGCAACATCTAGCTTGACGCCGGCTACGTACCGATGCCCCCGGTGTTGGTGCGGGAGGACAAGGCAACGGAGGCGGCATACTAGGCTACACTGGAGGAGGCGCCCCAGCGCGCCTGGAGGAGTCCCATCGCAAGGAGGATGTGCACTGGCCAGGTATGGAGGATGCGCTGCAGCTGCCGGCAGCGGGGGACTGCGTCTACCCTCTGCCACCGTCGCCGCTGCATGAACCAGCGCCAGCCAAGCCCAAGGAGGAGCCCATGGCGGCTGATTCGGAGAGGTATGCATGGACTGGTGGCCTACCTGAGTGGGTGAGCGTGCCGGCCATTTGGTGGCCTACCGAAATGCCGCCGCCCTGTAGGAACCTCGTTGGAACGCCGACACCGCCTCGTACGGCCCCTCGCTGGCAGCCACCACGCATCCGTGTCGGCGCCCGCCGGCGGCCACCGCATTGCCTCACGCCGCCGCCCGCCAGTGGTTGTCATGCCTGTCACTGACTGGCGAACCCTATACCATTTAATTAGTTTTGTTTAATGAAAAAATAAAACAAAAATAGATTTAGGGGAAGAAGTTTACTGCAACTGACAAAAGTTTCTTCGAGACAACTTCCCCTAAAAGTTACGAGAAACCTTAAAAACTGGTTTTACGGCAATATTTTTAGGGAAAACGTTGGAGTTGCTCTAAGAATATTTATTATAGCTCTGGACGAAAAACTATTGTGCATGCATCCCGTGACACGCGTGAGCGATGCGAATATTAATATGGCCTTGTCTACATTAATTAACTGTCCATGTATTTATGGAACTAGGACTAAGATGATGCATGACGTATGCTTCGATGGTACACGTTTAGTGAATTTTGCACATGATCTTACTCGGCTGGGGCGCATGCATAGTCCAACTTCACACACCACTCACTCGCTGTAGGATATCGACGCAGCTTCAACCCCTCCTATCCTCCTTCCTCACGTAGCAATGATTGTTCCGTTGTTGCGCCTCGATCGGTTCGGCATGTTAGTAGGGAAGCAAATTCTGTTTATGGTGCTAAGCTAGCTTAACACTCGATTCGACTGAGTGGTAGTTCTGTGAGAGGCCGACTTCCTTGCTCACAGCCTAAGGCCTTGTACGAATAAATCAGACTCTCTCTAAGCACCAGTGTTTATTTACAGGATAGGGCTTAATTAGTCGTCTCTCCTATAGAAAAAGATACTGGTGTTTTAGAAAAAAAACTGTTTTAATTTTTAAACACCTCACTAAGCATCTAGCATTGTACAAGGCCTAAGGGCAACTTCAACGCGCCGACCTAAATGATCAGAGAATGTCCGTTTGGGTCGAAATAAACGAAAACGCCGGTCCAATGCGCCGACGCAAACTCATTTGTCCGTTCGCTGTCCGTCTGAACGCATTCCCTGCCCATATTTGCGCCGGATTTGCGCCCACAAGGACAAGAGAGGGACGCGCTACGCGTCCCCTCTTGGCCGCCCAACTACCCACGCGGTCGTAGTCAATGCATCCACCTACCTTGGGCCCGCATGGCAGCGTCTGGAACCTCCGGAGTTCATGATTTTTTATATGCAAGCATGCGAGGGGGGCTCATCCACTTATCCTCCAGTCCCGTCCACATTTGATCACCCTTGCTCCCTAGCCAACGACAGAAAACCCTAGCAAGCGCGCACTTCTGCCAAGGGGTTCTTCAACAACAAGGGCAAGGGCAAGTGCAAGTTCGACGTCGGCGCTGGCTCATCCCGCGGCGGCGGCCGCCGGACACATTCTCACATGTGCCGCGTGCGGGGAGGGGTCGCCGGTAACGGGACCGGCTCAACATTCCGGTGCACCGCGCGCAGTACCACTGGCAGTATCGTGTGCCGCTGCCGTGGCCCGACATCAACCTCCTCTAGAGCTAGTACCTTGACAACCACCGCATACCGGTGTCGCGGTCGGCGCGTGCACATGGGGAGGAGATGCACAAGCATTGTGGCCTCATGACCCCGGAGCAGCGCTGCGACCCAGCATGCCAGACTTCCTGAACTGGGATTTTTTTTTTGCACTAAACACGATGTGCTTCGCCGGGGCGGCGTCCAGCTTGATGATGGCTACGTATCGCCGCACCCGGTGGTGGCGCAGGAGGACAAGGCGGCGGAGGCGACATGCTAGGCCACAGCGGAGGAGGCACCCCAGCGCGCCCTTGAGGAGTCCCAGCACGAGGAGGACGTGCGCTGGCTAGTTATGGAGGAGGCGCTGCAGCTGCCGGCAGCGGGGGACTGCATCTACCCTTCGTCACCGTCGCCGCTGCATGAACCATCGCCAGCCAAGCCCAAGGAGGAGCCCATGGCGGCTGATTCGGAGAGGTATGCGTGGACTGGTGGCCTGCCTGAGTGGGTGAGCGTGCCGGCCATCTGGTGGCATACCGAAATGCCGCCGCCCTGCAGGAACCTCGTTGGAACGCCGCCACCGCCTCGTACGGCCCCTCGCTGGCAGCCACCACGCATCCGTGTCGGCGCCCGCCGGGGGGCCACCGCATTGCCTCACGCCGCCGCCCGCCAGTGGTTGTCATGCCTGTCACTGACTGGCGAACCCTATACCATTTAGCTAGTTTTGTTTAATGAAAAAATAAAAGAAAAATAGATTTAGGGGAAGAAGTTTATTGGAACTGACAAAAGTTTCTTCCAGACAACTTCCACTAAAAGTTACGAGAAACCTAAAAAAATGATTTTACCGCAATATTTTTAGGGAAAACGCTGGAGTTGCTCTAAGAATATTTATTATAGCTCTAGACGAAAAACTATATTTGATTAGTACATGCATCCCGTGACACGCGTGAGCGATCTGAATATTAATCTGGTCATGTCTACATTAATTAACTGTCCATGAACTTATGGAACTAGGACTATCATGCATGACGTATGCTACGATGGTACACGTTTAGTAAATTTTGCACATGACTCGCCTGACTCGCCTGCGCATGCATAGTCCAACTTCACACACCACTCACTCGTTGTAGGATGGATCGACGCAGCTGCAACCCCGCCTATCCCCCTTCCTATAAATCTATAGGGCATGCCTGAATTCTCATACCCAAAGACATAGCAGCAGCAGCTACTTGTTCATCTCATATCACCCAGGTGTTCATCTCATATCACCCAGCCCACAGTTAACCAGTTAGCCTACTTAGTCGATCTATAACACGCCACACATAGCCAGTCAGCCCCACTAATTAAGCAACCGATGGCTGATGCGCATGTCTTCTTCTCCTTCTCCGTTCACCCACTACACCATTGGCCTTCACCGGTGGCTAGAAATGGTGGCCGGAGCGGACGCAACCGTGCCTTCTTCCGCCCGTCAACGGTGAGATGTCCCGGGCGGGAGCCTGCGTCACATGAGCTGCCCGATGATTTTGACTTCCAGGTATATATGGTTATCACCGTAAATGCAATTAGCATGCGTGTTTACGTCCTTTTTATAAAATTATTAGACAAGGGATCGAGTTCAAACCTATCAGAGCTATAATGTTGAGCCTAGTACAAGCCTGTCATCATAAACGTCACCTTCCACCAAAAGGAAAGAAACGACTTGGTCCTAGGAGGAACTACGAACCAGATTATCCCATTAATTTTTGAAAGATGTTTATAAAATATATAAATATACAGTACATTATGATGAAAGTATTTTTAATGGTAAATCTAAATATTGTAAGTGCTATCACCCAAAACCCTATATTAATAGTCAAAGTTCTGTAAACTTTGTATTCTTTTGAAGAAGAAGTTTGATGTCTTTGTGCAACACACCAGGAAAGCCTAAGGAATGTTCAAGCATTGCTGCATCACCATCCGACGTGTCGACGAGGCTTATTGACCACTGTTGATCACCTCAAGCGCCTCTGCATTGACCACTATTTCCAAGATGTGATTGACACCATCATGGACTCATGTGCAGATCTCATCCATAGTGACGATCTGCTTGATGCAACGCTTTCCATGAGGCTGATGAGAGAAGCTGGATATTATGTTTCGGCAGGTCAGTAAAACACAGGTTTGGTGTCTCGAGATGGATAAAAGAAACAAGTTGCAAATCTTGAGTGCAATTTGGTCTATGAAATGGATTTTATGCGATAACTTCGCTAGAAAAATATCTTAGAGTAGCCAAGTCTAAACTAAGGTTTAATGCTTCCTTGTGGACTGTATAAGCACCTCCCTCGAGATGTATTGTATTCATTATTTATGACAGATGCCTAAGACCCCTTCTCAACAAATTGGCAGACGACGTTCTTCGGAAGTTCAGAAATGATAATGGTGAATTCAACCTTGGGCTCTACAAAGACCTTAGAGGGTTGCTCAGCTTGCAGGACATGTCACACCTCAATGTGGGAGAATCATCCCTCTACAAGGCAAACGAATTCTCAAGCAAGCATCTTAGATTCGCAATTAAGTATTTGGAGCCAAACCTTGCAAGATATGTGAGGCAGTCACTAGACCATCCCTATCATGTGAGCCTGATGCAATACAAGGCAAGGCACCATCTGAGCTACCTCCAAACTTTGCCCACTAGGAACATGGCAATTGAGAATTTGGCAGTTGCAGAGTTTACGATTAAGAAGTTGCAACATCAGAGGGAAAAGCAAGAGGTTAAGAGGTATAAGTATAGTAAACTACTAGCCTCCCATGATTAATTTTGTAAAAAGGAGGAAAATATGTGCATTCTCATGATAAGAGGGAAACGCTAGAACTCTTGGCCAAATTTGATAAATTAACATTCTTGATTACTCACGTATTCCCACAATTAAAAGAGTGGTGGTTTTAACTATATGGAAATTCTTTTTCACACAGATGGTGGATGGATCTAGGATTGGCTCAAGAAATACCAGCCGCAAGGGACCAAGTTCTTAAATGGTACATGTGGCCCATGACCGTCCTCGAGGGTTTATCCTTCTCTAGATATCGGATTGAGATCACAAAGATCATATCTATGGTCTATATTGTGGATGACATCTTTGATCTTGTCGCCACACAAGAGAAGCTTTCCCTCTTTAATGAGGCTCAAAATGTGAGCATTGTTATTTCCATAATATATAAGGTTAATACGATTAGGGACGCAATATAGTTTCCTTTTTTGTAAGGAAATGATGTATTTAATATGTCCAATCATATATTCAAACTTCTTTAATTTTGACATATAATATAAGCATATGTTTTAATATTGGTTTGAAATCAACATTGTGTCTTCATGAGAAATATTTTTAAAATATTGATAGTTTTCTTATTATTTATTGTATATTCAAACAAAAAGAAAAATTATTTCATATTAGAGATTGCTTATGTCCAAAATGGCATCTACTTTGCTAATGGAATAAAAACTCAAGGATTACTTAAGCTTAAGACCTTACACATGATATAAAAATAGTGTTTTTATCGAAGTTTCACACAAAAATTGCACATTGTTGCCAGGTGGGATCTTGCAGCTATTGATTCACTCCCGAGCTACATGATATCATGTTACAAGGCTCTTTACACTGTCACACGTGATATCTCTGATATTGTTAGAAAAGAACATGGATTGAGCCCTATTAATCATCTCAAGAAAGCGGTATGTCTACTGAGGTGGTTCTTCATTTCTCTTTCATTTGATTTTTCCTAAGCAACTAAATAGAACAACAGTACCACCTCAAATATTTATGTCTAATATATATACATTCCTGAGTAATCTCTTCTACGTAAGGTTCTGTGATGTTCCTATCTTCCGTCCATCATCTACATCCTCACACCACCTCCTCCATTCCCCGTTTTACTGATTTTCCCAACCAAATTGCCTTGAATCTTCTCAACTATCCCACGTTTTATTGGTGTATCATATAAGGTCACATGGTTTTCTTTGGTAAGCCAACAAGTAATAAGTACTGATACAGTTATCAGCTAAAGTTATGTTTTTGTATGTAATCGCACTAACACTAAAATGGCATGTAAATCACGATGATTACATACAAAATATATGTGCCCCTGTTGCAACATACGTGCAATTACCTAGTAGTAGTTACAAAAATAATAGAAAATAAAATTACGGTGGAAGAATTAATCTTACTTGCCTGCCTTTTTTCTTATAGTGGGCAACTTTGCTTGATGGATTCATGATTGAGAGAAAATGGTTATCTAGTAATCAGATCCCTACATCCGAGGACTATCTAAGAAACGGGATTGTCACTTCAGGAGCTCCACTTGTATTCATGCATCTTTTCTTCATGTTGGGGCATGAATTACTAGAGGGCAACAATGACGACATCCATCTGGTCATCTCTTGCCCTGCAAAGATCATGAGGCTCTGGGACGACATGGGCAGTGCAAAGGTTAGAACACACCAAGAACTTTATCACATAAGAATATAGGATTAGCACTGACAATCATTTTAGATAAATTCATTCAGTTTATAGCATGCTGGAACAAAATTCACGTCAATACTGACCAAATAAGGCATGATCTAACATTTTTGTTCTTCGTCTCATGCAGGATGAATCGCAAAATGGGTTAGATGGATCATACAAGGAGTTGTACCAAAGAGAAAATCCTCATGGTGATGTGGAGAAGCACATGCTGGAGATGGTCAGGAATGAATGGGAGGGTCTGAACAGGGTATGCTTCTCTAGGACAAAGTCGACACTATCGCATAGCTTCATCATGGCATCACTAAACTTTGCAAGGATGGTCCGCGTCATGTATAGCTACGACGACGAGCAGAAGCTGCCCGTCCTTGAAGATTATACAAGGATGTTGCTCTTTTAAATCATGCATTCTATCACATATATTGTATATATATATCTAATAAATGTAGTGCATTAGTTTTTGGAAGGGTTGTCACGTAGGATGTTGAGTAACATCGTGCACAATTAGCATATGTGTTCCACGTGACAAGATGATAAACATACATGGAAAAAATAGTTTGCACGCGGTCATTTCATTGTTGCGTGGTAAAGTTCCATTGCAGCACCGGCCCCCCGCGATGCTTCATTGCAGCTCCATGTCTGCACCGAGCGGCGAGGCAAAGCTTCATCGCACCTCTACTGATGTCGTTGCATTGTAGCTTCCACCGCTGACGAAGAACCCTGCGGTTGAAGTGTCGGCTGCCGACTTGCAGCAGCATGAGCATGTGTTGAGATGATGCGCCGGTGTGTTTGAGGCTGGAGAGGAGAGAAGCGAGAGGAAGTGGGAGAGGACACTTGCATCGGTAGAGACGCGAAGGTGGCGTGCGGTGAGTGGCGGCTCCAGTGGTTGCCAGCCAGCCTGCAAGAGAGAGAGGCGAGAGCAAAGGGACGGGATAGGAGAGAAGAGGTAGGAGATGAAGAAGGGAAGAGAATGAGTGCTCTCCGTGACCGGTTGGAGATAAAGGAGAAGGTGCGTGGCCTGATGGACTCGTGGCGCTTGAGCGACGCAGTTGATTTCTCCGGAAATCAGTTGGATGTTTTTAACATTTCTCCAAAAAAGAAATCATGGCAGTTTGTATCCGGTTTATCATGGCGAATCATATTTGGCTCTGGAGGCGCCCATTAACGTGTATTGCGCAAACGGGCGCCTGCAACGCCCTGCGCTGGGCCCCGCCCCATGTAGCATTGTTTTCCCTGTGCTAAAGCACCTAAAAAAAGTCGCAGTGATAGAAGTCAAATTCGGGATCCGTGCACTCCTAAGGTCACAGCGCAAACCACTAAGCCAGCATCCCCAACTTGTGCAAACGTGCGTTTTACTTTCTTTTATTATTACGTTCAACCCCAGTTCGTTGTTCAGTTTTCACACGTTTTTATTCTTTTTCTTTTTTCTTGTTCTTTTTCTTTGTTTTTTCCTTTTTTTTCTTCAATGCGCGGATTCTTTTTTAAATTTGATGAACATTTTTCCAAAATCGGTGAACTTTTCTTAAATTCAGTGAAGTTTTTTCAAATTGGATGAACTATTTTTTCAAACTCAATTAACTTTTTCAAAACTCCATTAACTTTTTAAAATTTTGAACTATTTTCTCAAACGAATGAATCTTTTTTAAATTTGATGAGCTTATTTTCAAAGCCGATGAACTTTTTCCAAATTGGATGACCTTTTTTTCACCTTTGATGAACCTTTTTTCAAAATTAATTAAAAATTTCAAATTTATGAATATTTTTAAATTGGATGAGCTTTTTTTCAAAATTGATGAACTTTTTACAAAATCAGTGATCTTTTTTTAAAATTCAATGAACTTTTTCAAAATCGACGAAGTTTTTTCAAAACCATTGAACCTTTTTTCAAACTTCTGAATATTTTTTCATTTTTTGTGTTTTTCTCAAATTCGTAAACTGTTTTTCATTGATTTTTTTTTCAAATAACTTCTTTTGAATTCATGCACTCTTTCATTTTGGTGAAATTTTTTGCATGTTCGTAATCTTCCTTTGCAATATGTGAGCATGTTTCAGATAATTGAAAAATCTGAACGGTACTACCTAGTGCGCAATAAATAGCGTGTATAGCATTAGTTCTTAAAGATTTTGCACTGTAAAGAGTTAAATACAGATAGGTAGTGGTGTGGTTAGGCTTACAATATTGAAGGGCAACGGCCCTAGTTCGATTCCTCTTTGTAGCAATTTTTATGCGCCGGCCCACCCGGACGCGACTGTGAGCGCCGGTTGCGTTTCCGGTCACCGAAGGCGCGCAATAGGAGCTCCCGTTTATCATACGGCTTTCAAGTGATACATATCCCTTTTTCCGCAAGCCCATTATCTCTATTCCTCTCTTAATAAGGCCCAGTTGCTAAAGCAAACGTTTTCTAGAGTCTGACCAAATCTATCATGGCCACGCTCAATCTTAACCCAAAATAAGTAATATCAGGTAAAAAATCTCAAGATAAAAACATCTTTGCAGGAAAAAATTGTACATATTCCCACAAAAAAAATGTGTCTTTTTCAAAATCTATTATATTATTAAAAAAAGTTAAGCAAGCTACCATGTCAATCCACAAAACGTTAAAAATATGCTATGTTGATCTGCATAATAACGATTGAGATTAAAACATTAAAAAGTTAAGCATAATACCAACCATGTACAAACAAGACCCTTGTTAACACATTGATGTAAAATAAGAAGGGCATCATTGACATGTATCATGGACGTGCCGTTAAGAAAAAAATTATGTGGGCACGTCCATGATATATGCACGTACATGGAAGGCTCTTTTCGAGAAAAGAAACAGCCACAAAAAAGACATGCATGCGACATGCATACATAAATTGTTCACGTACAAACTGAGTTCAGTATGGGCCAGTATAAAGCCAGGCCACCTATACACACCAAAAAACGTGGGCAGCTCCTTTTTGAGGAAAAAATGGCCCGCCTAAGTATTTCAATCTATTAGGATTATACTACAAAATCAGATCACCAACACAAATTAAAAACCAACACCAACTTATCAACACATCTTATAGTATCAACGACACCAAATATATTGGAGCCAAGATAAACAGTGTAGCCATAAAATATTTAATTCTAACCTAAAATCTATGTACCGGTTTATCAAGATTTCAAGTTGTACGAAAACTACACCACCATTTATATATCAAGATCAAAATAATAAATAAGAAATTATCAGTTTTATTTAAGGTTCAACCATGAGTCAGTATAAATATAAAATTTAACAATACAACCAAATTTAATTTATTCCTCGCATGTATGACAATACAAAATTATACCCACAACAATTGAACATCGCATTGCAGAATTAAACCAAAGAGTTAACTAAACACCACAACAAATGAACCAAACATTAACTGAGCACCACATTGCACAATATATAACATACTTGAAAATCAGACAGTTTAGCAAACCAAGCATGCTTAACAACTTGGAAATGTAGTATTTGTTTCTCATGTATTTTGTACAGCCAAATTCGATTTATTTCTTACATGGAAGACAATACGAAATTGCACCACAACAATTGAACATAGCGTTGCAGAACTTAACCAAACAGTTAACTAAACACCACAACAAATGAACCACACATTAACTAAATACCACATTACACAATATATAACATACTAGAATATCAGACAGTTAACCAAACCAAACATGCTTAACAACTTTAAAATATAGCAATTGTATTTATTTCACATGTATTTTGTACAACCAAATTGGAGTTATTTCTTACATGCAAGACAATACAAAACTAAACCCACAAGAATTGAACATCACGTTGCATAATTGAACCAAACAGTTAACTGAATACAACAATAAACTAAACAAATAGTTAATAAGTGAGTACCACATTGCACGACATATAGAATATATATACTAGAGGATCAGATTGCATGTTAACAGTATATAGGACAATTCAATAGAATTTGTTAAGGAAAGACAGGAACAACACATGGAACAGGTAAACCGAACATGCTTAACCGGCATAACTAGCTAGCTCAACATAGATTCTTATAGTGAGCTAATAAGACCAGCCTGTACCGACTAAACAACGTTGAAAAATATACATTGGTAGGAGGCAAAGCAAACCATTGCCAACTTATCGACGCATCCCATACTATCAACGTCACCATATATATTGGAGCCAAGATGAACAGTGTAGCTACAAAATATTTAATTTTAACCTAAAATCTATATACCAGTTTATCAAGATTTCGAGATGTACAAAAGCTACACCACCATTTATAGATCAAGTCCAAAATAATAAATAAGAAATTACCAGTTTTCATCAAGTATGAGTTAGTATAAATGTAAATTTTAACAATACAGCTAAGCATCAAAAAAGTAATTGGTGATTTGATTCGATTCCATTCTGATTAAAACATAAGTTGATGAAGACTAACATGGGACCAAAAAATAACCTAATTGTAGATTCAACACGAGAGATAAGTTTTATATCATTCTTTATAAATATACGCCAATAATTACTTTACCTTAGATAAGCGGGCTACACAATGGTGAGGCAATACCACCGATTAGAGCATGTGACAAGCATATGCGACGAAGATCGAGAGGCATTATATTGTACTACATTCAAACCATGACTGCAAAACAAATAATGGCAGTACAACTAGAGGAAGAGGACATGATGTAAGACATTTAATTACTGTGAAGTAGTTTGGTGTGATAGGATGCTCACATAAGGCGTGAGTAAATGATAGAGAATATTTTTAGCAAATAAGGACCAACTCATGCCAAGTATGTAATGAATAGTCTTACTTTCCTCAAAAATTACAATTAAACGCGCAAGAAATTGGGCACCTTGAAAAGTCACATGCTCTAATCAGTGCCAGTGAGAGAAGAGTTTCCGATCACCGGTCATACTGTTTTAGACTGGTATAGTAAATGCATTAAGAAGAGAAGATGTGAAATCATATATACGTCAATAAAACCACAAGCAAAGTATGGGTAATGACAAGGATGATGATGAAACACATAACAAGATATGGGTACAAGTAATCAATGTTTATATATATATATTATCAACGAAACTTCATACAAATATAGTAAGTGCAAAGATATATGTTGAGGGATGAGAAAAGAGCAAACAATACTACAAAAGTATTTTGCATGGCGGGACACATACTCTGATTCTCTTGGTCTTCCAAGTCTTTACTAACAACTTTATACATATGATGGAAATATTTATACCCAAGTTTAATCACACTTTCATGTCTTCCAAGTCTTTTGCATGTCTATAAGTTTCTATGTAAACAATGATTAATATAATAAAAGAACATAGGAAGAAAAATTAACCAAAAGATAAATATACACATCATGTCACCTCCCCCAATTCTGTTCCGGCACGTCAGAGGAACACGTACGTGTGTTACAAACATGCCATCTGATGTAACTCGTCTTTGGGCTTTTAAGTAATATATTCAGGTGGGGACCCTCTCCACCATGATTGTTAAAAGAAATGTCGGTAGCAACAACGTATGCTGCTCAAGCTAAGCCATGCATATTTTCACACATACCTAGAGCCACCATGCCAAGGTATATATACACACATATATCACACATTTTCTTATTAAAGTGATTTCTTATAAAGAGTGTAGAATTAATATAGATAATAGACGAGTAGATGCTCTATAACTAAGCATCATAGTCCATATTAAACTAGATTCCACTTGAATGGAGCTAAAATGAGCTATATAAAGTTGACAATACACTAATCCAAGTCAAAGTCGAGATTGATCACCGACACCTTGTTAGAGCCTGATGCACCTGCTTTGTGGATGCCTTGCCATGGCACCGACGCATCGCTGGAGTCATTGGCTTCGAGCTAGTCAAAAGAGCGTCACACACTCACGCCGCCTCGATCAAGAATCGTCAGTTCGCCTGCACCTCATGTTCTCGGTGATGGATCCCTCAAAAACGAGCTGGAATGTCATCACCTCTGCTTCAGTGAGAAGCCGGCTGGGCAACCTTCTCTGTGATTTGCGCCTCCATCTTTTGGTGCTCCGCTCCTCGAGCAACGGTCGCTAATACTCTGTTTCTCCTCCGTTGCAATATAGTCGCCAGCGCGTCCTAGTTCTCAACTTCCTACGTCGTTGTCTCATCTCCTCCTCAGCCTCCTCGGCTTCCTCTACTATGGCGCTGCTAGCTGCGCCTCCTCGCACTTGTTGTCGGAATCGTCCTTCGAGGATGAAAAATCGATAGGGATGACATCCCTCGTGGGGACACCCCACCGCACTGCCCATAACAGGCAGCGAACCATGGCGATTATAGTGGTGGCTACCATGGTTTTTAATTTCGTAAACAAAACATTTTGGAGCCTTACCAAATTTGAGAAATTAAAAAAAATCAGATTTTGACATTTCAAATTTCATTGGATTTTAACCCAATTTGAATTTATTTTGAATCTAGCTCGAAATTTCAGGATTAAAAATAATTTGGACCCCACCAAAATATGCAAATTTCAAAAATTTCAAAGAAGTTTTGTTGAAATTTTAACCCCGGCAACAGCGACAGCGATTTGGGGCATTGGCGCTGGTGTGTTTGGGATAATGTGGGTACCCAGAAAGGGTTAGAGCAACTCTAGCAGACCCCGGATCCCGCTCTGACCACTAAAATAACCGCCAAAATGCGGGTCGGGGCCGAAAAAGCATCCCGATCAGAACCCGCATCCCGCCCCGGCCCGCAAAACATTTTGCGGGGCGCGGCAAATTATCCGCCCCAACCCGGGAAAACGCGGGTTTCCCCCCGCGGCTGCGGTGCCCTACATATAAGCGGGAAGCGGTTGGTAGGGGGACATTTCATCCCGCGCTTTCTCCCCACCAACCACCCCTCCTCCCCCTTCGCGCTGCCACCGGCCGCCGCCCAAGATGCCGGTGATAGCAGCCGGCAGGAGCACGCCGGAAGGCCTCCACGTGCACGGGGCCTCTTTTCCCTTCCTCCCTGCGTCGGCAGGACCGCCGTATCTGCAGATCTGCGGCGCTTCATCGCCGGTCGCCGGATTTGGCTTTTTTTTCGGCCGCCGGTTGCTGTCCCAGGCGATGGAGTGTTCGGCGAGCCTCTCCCGCAGCCCAGGCAAGGGCGCATCGCCGCATGCAGGCGCGGGTTTGTCTGCCCGCCGCCGCCGAAGGTTTGCGGGCATGGACTCGTCCGGCCGTCCACCGGGCTCAGTGCTCGCGCAGCGTCTTTGTAGCCTACCGATGCCGCTCATAAACTGCAACGACTGCCCGCGCCAAGTTCTGCGGCTCACTTTGGGCACGCCGAAGCACCCCGGATGGGTGTTCTACAAATGCGAAAACGACGGGGTACGTGCACTTGCGGTAGCTCATAGCTCATTCTTAAGTTCAAGTACCATAGCTCACTCCGAGATTGCTCAATCTTTTCTGTAGGACGATGGGTGCTCATTTTGGTTTTGGGAAGGCCAATACATTGATTTGTTGATAGAAAGAAACTTAATAGATGTTGGTGCACTTCTTAGTACAATCGAAGTCAATGATGCGGATGCATGTGCAACTAGAGGGGAAGCAACATCGACTTATTCGAAACCAAAGATGAAGAATGAAGAAAGCATCAAGAATGAACAAAACAAGATCAAGAATCCACAGATCAACAATGAGTGCATGGAGAAGATATTGCTACAACTAGTGGGAGCAGTTATGGAAGTTGGAAATCTTCTGAAATGCATTCTTGTGGTTCTTGTTTTCTTTAGATTTGCTATTCTAGCCAAGATTTGGTGATATATTTTGTATCTAATGTTGTTGCAAAAGCAAATAAAAGAATTATGATAGATCAATCTAAGTTTTACGGGCCGGGACGAGCTGCACCAGATCAGAATCCGCATAAGCCGACCCGTAAAAAAGTATATTCCGCAAATATGCTTTTTTACAGGTCCATTATGCGGGGTCTGCATCTGTGCCAGCCCGCGCCAGCCCCCAAAAGTTGTTTTGCGCGGACTGCAAATGAGTTATGCGGGTCGGCAAGATGCGGTGTCTGCTAGAGTTGCTCTAGGGTTTGAGTGGGGCACCAGCGTAGTTTTATAACCAGGGGAAAGGGTCAATTGTATGGCTTGCCGCGGGTTGAGCCATTTTTCCGGTGAGCGAAGCCGAGAGGAGATTTGAGGAGAATAGATGTATGCACTCATTCCTATGAAAACACACATACAACCCTAATTCATTCTTAAATTTAAGCACAAAAGGCATTTTTTGGGTTACCCGAGCGGAATCATACACGTCGTCATCGTCTTCACGTCCCCTGATTCTATTTTTCTTCCCAACACATTGGCATGTATACACGTCGCTGAAAGCAGCTGGCAACCGACGTCATACGCCATGTGGCCGTCCTGTCGTCACTTGAGACGCAAATACACGGTTGACGACGGTTGACGATTCGGGGCCACCTATCAAAGAAGATATCAAGAAACCAATAGAAGAGGAGACGCTCTTTATCCTCACTCCGTATGTTTATTTCCAACCAGGAATCCCCAGTTCCTACAAGATGGAGAGATATATAGCCCAGGGTGAAGAGGCCATATGTATTGCCAACGACGAGAAAATATCAGGTGTATCCGGGTTTGTGGTGCAACGTGCACTAAGGCAAGCTAAAATATCAGTAAAAGTTGTGAAAAATATCAAAGCTAAATAAACAGCGAAGGATGGAGATGCCATTTATTACCAAGGGCAAAAAATATTGGGTGCATCTGGGTTTGTGGTACAACTAATTGTATAATCTGACATATTTTAGTGACAAAAAGGCAATACAATCAATATAGAGTGTGTAAATTCCAAATTTGTCGCACGGCTCAAGAAACAAAAATGACCATTGACAGCGTGCATAGTTGGAAATTCATGGCTGATCTCAACAATAATGGTTTGGTACTATAACAAGCTGGCTTTTTATTCTGTTGCTATTTTAGATTTATTTTTTTTAGAAACAAAATTCAGATGCAGATGCTCACACCACGCTCACACTCATCCCTATGAAAACACACATGCAACCCTACCCTATGACATCTGAGAGACTGAGCCGACATATCTTATGATTGATGAAGTCGTCATAGGCACCATGTAGTTGACATCCACACCATACCACTGAAAGAATAGCGAATAAGAGCGTGAAATAAATCCAAGAAATATTAGAGCGCTCATGTCAAGTCTAGAAATAGAATCAGATTTGGTGTACTAGATGTCACAAGCCCGCCACAAACCATATCCAATGTTATCCCTTCCACTTTGGCCGCTACTTCGATATCTTGGGCCATAGGGAAGGGTATTACCGTTGTCTTGTTTAGTGCGTTCGTTAGTCCTTGCCATAGCTAAACTTAGTTATTTGGATGGCAGCGGTAAGATAGCGGGGTGATGGTGGCACATGCCCTCGAAATATGCTGGCCTCACATGGTTTTGGATTCGGCATAACTAAGATCAGGTCTTCCCTCTATGATGCAACCACATGGAAGCGGCGCGCCAAGATCGGTTTGAATTCAGCTCATATGGTAGTTGACCACCGATTTCAGTATTTTTGGGTTTTGGGCTAGACTTCAGGGGGAAAAGTAGAGCTTGAGCCCGCCAGAAGCAAGGCTTCATGCCTATGCTGCCCATGCTTAGGTCTAGTGTGAAGGGCTGGTCCTATGGATCGAGGCGTCGAGTTACTTATGGTCTCCGCAGTTCATATTAACAAAGCTGAGAAACAGACAGATGCCTCGGTGACGCCAATGGCAAGGACCCTGTTCCATTTTTTGCCAAACGTAGTACAAACACAGGCCTTCACATTTACGTACATAGATTGAGCCCTATGGACGCAGAAATGCACACCCCCTTGCTTTCAATGGTCATGTCGCTCACCACTGAAAGAATATTCCAGCATAAATCCAAGAAAGTGCAAGCAGGTATGTCAAATCTAGGACTTGAATCTAACTGGTAAGTTCTGCCAGAAAAAATAATCTAATTAGGACTTGAATCTGACTGGTAATAAGTTCTTCCACAGAAAACCTAATCGGCTGATGTTTGCTCTTTGTTCCTAGTGTATCCCTATTTCTAACACCTTTCTACTTTGTACTTATAACTTATAAGCTTTCGTCGACTATCTACGTGAGCGTATCCTTTTTTAAGAAAGTTTTTCACTCAGTGGCCCAGAAATTAGCTGGGATATGGCTCTGCAGCCAGTTTCCAGGATGGTTGGCCACTGAACGAACTGCACAATGAACCACATACTGTCCAGACAAGAATATATCTGAGGTCACGAGTAGCGACTCTAGTTGAGGCCAAACAATACTTTCCACACAGAGGTAGCTAGTCGCCTAGTCAGATGCTCCATGCATGATCACCATACATGTATACATCACTATACTTTTCACACACCGTTTGTCATCTTTGTACATGAAGACGACCGTCGCATGATCACCATACATGTATACATCAGTAGCTAGAACGTAAAAACACCATCGGATCTCACGGAGTACTACATTTGTAGTTTCCGGGAAATATCGCTTGGGGACCAGCTAACCAGAAAACATCCACCTGGGCAATATGCAATATTCAGGCACTCTTTCAAAACCTCCTTTCCTATGATTGTGTTCTTCGTAATCTATACATGTTTCACAAACGGAGGCTGGCATATTTTCTTTGACTACCCATGTGCTCAGAGTTCATTAAGTTATGTCTATCACCTTAATAACGGAGGCGCCAGTTGTTCCTTTCCCCATGGAGATTATTGCTTTTGTCACCTCGAATATTTAGCTGCCCCTGAATGACTTCATCTTCGAGGGATTCGTCCTGGACAAAAAAAGTTTCGTTCCCTCCAGCCCCTCCCGCGTCACCTCCAAATGGCGATGAGGAGGGAACCCTAGCGCGCCACCGTTGTTCTCCTCTCCTCCTCCCTCCATTTCCCTCGCTGTCGCTAGAGGGCTTCGTAGGGACAAGCTCGGCAGGAGCCGGTGGTGGAGGAGCTGCTACTTCCCCTCGCATGCGGGGTGGCTTTTGTGGATCAGCACGTAGAGCATGCGCTAGTTCTTATGGCACAGTGGCGCACAGGAGCGGTGGTGATGCAAAGGTGCGGCGTCTGGGTGTTGGGCGACGCAGCCGGTGCCGGAGCATGTTGGTGGTGGCTTTGGCGATAGTGTGGGCATCGTACCGATCTGCGGCGTGGCAGCCATTATCAATGAGGGCTGCGACGCACGCTGCTAGCCCGTGGCTGCTTCTATGCCTTCGGCATTGGTTGCCGGCGACGGTAGTGGTCTTGGGCCCGCACTTTGTTCATATCTGGGGTGAGACGGGTCGGTACAGTGTGGCGGTCATGTGGTGCCTACAACGTCCTGTCTGTTGAAATATATTGCCCGCCTCCCTCCAACAGTTTGGACTTTTGGATGAGTTGGCTGGAGCATGAATTCAATATGGTATCAAAGCCAAGAGGTCTTGAGTTCAAGACCCTGCTAGCGCAGTTTTAAATAAAACGATTCTGCGGCCTACATCGATCCCATGTCTAAGGACTAAAATAGCCTAGACGTGAGGGGGAGTGTTGAAATATATTGCCCGCCTCCCTCCAACAGTTCGGACTTTTGGATGAGTTGGCTGGAGCATGAATTCAATACTGTCCATTATCTTGTTGGAATCACATGGTAGTGTTTGCGATCTTCCTTCTCCTGGGTCTAGCCAACGATGGCAGTGGTCTTGGGCCCGCACTTGTTCAGATATGGGGTAAGACGGGTCGGTATAGCGCGGCGGTTCTGTGGTGGCTACAATGTCGTGGTTGTTGTCTTGTTGGAGGCACATGACAGTGTTTGCGGTCTTCCTTCTCCTGGGTTTGAGCCGGCGGCGTGCGGGTGTGCATGCAGCGGTTGTGGCTTTGACCTAGGGTCTGTGCTTGGACAGCCAGATATGGGCCCGGGGCAGCCAGATAAATAGGGATTCAAAATGGACACGCCCGACACTGACCAGGCGCGCGTTCGCAAACGTTTGGGGGGGGGGGGGGCAGATTTGCTAAATCCATACCCACGAATCAAAGGGTTCCGAAGAAAATTTTCCTATAAAATTTCTATAAATTTCCTGTAAAGCAAATTCATTGCACCAACTCCCTCTAACCAAAAATCGTTAGCATTGCCTACGTCTAAGGAATAGAATAATAATATGTGCGCTTGGTGATTGAAAACTGAATGCTCCAAAAGGTTGAACAAAAGATTATTTTTCTGGATGTGGATAGTGATTAGAGGTAGCAGCTGGGCCACTCCTTAGAGGCTTACTACATTGCAAGCAAAATAAATAAAATTAGAGGCAAGCATATGAAACCCACCTTAGAGGCAGGTTTAGATGTACAACCTGCATCATCGAATCCTTCTTAAAGCATCCGCGGACGCCCCCGGTCAATGAAAAAAGCGAGACAATTTGATCCATCATACAATCACGTCCGGATTGTCCACGAATCCCCATATTGAGGACAAATGTAGGGAGGATATAAACGCTCGCGGACGTGCCCGGTCGGTCCGCCATGTAGGACGCGGCTCACCCTGTACCACTTTCTCTCTTTCTTTTTTCATTCTTTTATTTCTCTCTCTTCATCTCCAACAGTCATGTGCAAGTGACTGGATATATGAGGAAAAAAATGAGAAGTGTGGTTGCATAAATAAACAGATAGGGGCTCAAAACGGAAACGTCCGGGATAGACGTAACGGGCGCATCGACAGACGTTTAGAGGGCTAGATTTGCTAAATCCGGCGGTAGATACTATTACACACCGATGATGCTCTTTTGTCAATTATTCTCTTTATTAAAAGTAATAATTCACCTCATGTTTCCCAAATAAAACGAATTAACCAGGTGCTCCACCAATAATAGTTTGGCACCACACGAGAAATGTGAGTGTGTTGATCTATTTTTTTTTGTGAGGAAGGTCTAGGTACACTCGCATTGCCAGTACCAAGCGTGTGCACACATGCTACGTATGTTTGGGGAATTCTTTTTATTTGACCGCTCTGTTAGTAGCTCGTTAGTAGCATTCACGGTTCAGACGAAACCGACCGGCCTAGATGGGGTCAAATTAAGTTGCCCTAGGGCATCTCCAATGCCGACCCCAAAATTACAGTATCCATTATGGACTGGTCTGAACCATTCCATGAACAGTGATATGGAAGCAGGCAATCCAACTGTGTCCACATATTTTTCAAATCGGATTTCAATAAACCGAACGAATTACATGCAAATCAAATGATTTTCATATAAGGCGGACAAAAAAAATTACATTTCTGACATATTTCTACTAAACTATAGCGGGCTAGACTATTTTTACCTAGTCTAATGATTGCGGGCCGCGACGGCGGCCATTTCCCGCGACATGTCTTCCCAAGGTTTGGCAGCAAGCTCACCGGCCGGCTGTGAACCCCGGAAGTGGAGCTCTAGCAGGAGGGAAAGAATAGTAGTTGCCTCCTTGAAGATCCGACAAGCTCTTCGGCTGTGAGGCCCGACAATGTCTGCCTAGGACCCAAGCAGTGGCGGCCTCCCATGTTCTACTCTGCCGCGCTATCAACGGGGACGGTCGTGGACATGTCGGCCTCGTCGTTGTGGAGGCACGGTGCGAACGGCGGCGGTGGCGCGGCCGATGCGCAGCTGGCGGCGTTGTCGGTGTCGTCCTCAAATTCCTCCGCCGCCGTGTCGATGTCCGTAAACAGAGCGTCTTTCTCCGCCCGCAGGATGCGCAACCGCAATCGCTCACAGATGATCTTGCAGCGGTGCGGTCAGACATGAACAACACTTTCTGCCCTTCCACGTCCGCTACCATGGCCATGAAGGCGTTATCGTTTGCTAGGTCACCGGTGATTTGCTCCTCTGCAAGCCAGTCCTCGTCGAGGAGCCAGAGATTGTACCTCTGGTTGGCCTGCGCCAGCCGGAACGCCACTTCCCTCTTGCGACATCTTGTCGGTGAAGTGCGTCTGGGCCTCGCCCATGGTGATGCCGAGCCTGACAATGTAAAAATAGCGGGCGTGGCCAGGCCAAGCGACGGGGTGTTTAATGTCGGCCAGGAGTCGAACAAATGGGTGACGTTCAGATGCGGGAACGGAAGTGGGTCTCTCGACAACCACGTTTTGTTTAATAGAGGGAGGCGGATGGACAGGTGGCGTTTGAATACGGAGAGAAGACAAGTACACCGAGACGCGGCGTGGGCGGCGCTCTCGTCCGCTGTCGGCAGTCATAAATGTGGCGCTGACACTCTGGAGCAGCGCTGACCGGCATGAATGCGAGGCAACTACTTCACGCCGAAATGGGCGCGGGCGAGGAAGAGAATTTCGGATAAGACCGGGGTGTCCGATGCGTGCGTGGCAGTGGTCTGGACGCTCAGAAAGCCCCTCGTCATTCGGTTTGCAGACAAAGGAGGCCCCAATCGGTCAACGGATGGATAAAGTACCGCGTTGAATAGCGAAACATGTCCGGACCGTCTAATCCACAGGAATATCGGGAAATTTAAAGGTGGAGATGCACCATCATACATAGTACGTCCTTTTTCTTTTTTTTGCGGGACATTAAACCCACTAAGCTACGCGCGAAGGCCAGCCAACCAGCTATGCCATGTGGTGCAAACTGGTTGTCCGCAGTGAAAAATCTTTTGTAGTTCTTATTAGATGAAGGTATGGATTATTTTTTAAATGTATTTATTTTTTTAGATGGAGGAGTGGACCTCTGGTATTTTTAAATGGAGGGTTATGCAAAGTGGCACTCGCAGGTAGGCTGCGGTGGTAATTTTTTCTTTTTACTTCTTCTTTTGATGAAGGTGAGGATTTTTTTTTTTGAGATGTGTTTTTAGACGAAGGTGAGGACTCTATGTATTTTTTAAAATGAAAAGATGTGCAAATTTTTTTTGAAGCGGCGCCACAGGATGACACCCCAACCACTACTACATAGTAGGTTCTGCGTGCATCGCTAGTTAGCTAGGCATCAACCGGTCGAAAACTCGCCCATCGGTAGACTTTTTCATGCCCCTCTCGACCAACCAAAACCCCCTTCCACCGGCCAGATCGAGACGCTCACGTACCCGTGACTCAGCATCATTTGTGGTGCTGCTACAGGAGCAGAATGCTGGAGTGTACGTATATACATATACATTATTTTTTTGTGAAAAATATGCATATACATGTGTGGCTCTAGGACAGCAGGGACGAACTCAAAAACCGTGATGTGTGCAGGATCTCGCGATATTTGTCGTCTCCATCAGTACCATCACTAACATGACGAACATTTTGCTCCTAAAAATATCACAAGAATACATATCTCTTTTTTTTACAAGTCCTTATAAACACATCCATACAAAAAAGATTCAAATTCTTGGGATGCCGTAGTCTTCTTCATCTTGCATCCGTTGACGGCCTTTTTATTAGTACGTATATGTGCATACTTTGAGGTAAAAAGATACATACATATACTTTATCATAATTTCTTCACGCTAGTTGCTGCTCATAGCAAGATGCATGGTGTATGAGGATGCAAGTGTGGTCCCGCTAGACCCACAAAGCACGATGAATTAATTGATATACTACACTAAACAGCTTCAAATTTTCCTAATGAACAATTCGAATGCTGGAAGCTAAAAAGCATGCCGGATCTTGCATCCAATGGTGTACCGGCCGGTCAAGCGAAGAATATAGTGAAGATACTGGATATTCGGCATGTTTGTTACTTGAAGATTCTCTTGTACTCCCTCCGTTTCTAAATATTTGTCTTTCTAGATATTTCAACAAGTGACTATATACGGAGCAAAATAAGTGAATCTAGATTCTAAATGTGTCTACATGCATCCGTATGCGGTAGTGCATTTGAAATGTCTAGACAGATAAATATTTAGAAACGGAGGGAGTAGTTAGTAAACTCTGCTTTATTCTTCTTCTTAGTTGCATGTTTTGGCCTCTGGCACTGACAGATTCTGTGAACTTGTTGGCTTCATTTTCAGTGCAACCGGGGAGGCTCTCTCTGTTACTCTAGAAAACATGCTTAGTGTGCATGCATGACGTGACGCGCGTGAGCAACGTGAGAAGTAATAAACTTGTCTTTGTATACATTAAGTAAATGACTACGAGAAATTGACTTAGCATGGAGTATCTAGCTAGCTAGTTCACTAGATAACAGACGTATGCTACAATCGCGCACGTTCAGTGAATTTTGCACATGACTCGCCTGGGGCGAACAGTCCACTCCTCGGTGGAGGATGGATCGACCCAGCGGCAACCTCTGCTCTCCTCTTCTCTCCCTGTAAATCTAGAGGGCATGTATGAATTGCTCTTCCATCCATCCAAAGACACGCAGCAGCAACAGCTACTTGTTCATCCCATATCGTCCAAGCTAGTTAGTTATCCAGTTAGCTAGCTTAGTCGATCTGTAACACGGCACACTTAGCTAGCCAGCCACCATTGATTCAGCAACCGATGGCTGCTGCGCATGCCTTCTTCTCCTTCTCCTCGGTCGAGCCACTGCTCCATTCGGCTTCACGGGTAGCTGGAAATGGTGGCCGGAGCGGCCGCAGCTGTAGCTTCTTCCGCCCTTCGCCCGTGATATGTCCCGGGCCGGAGCCTGCGTCCCATGAGCTGTCGGATGATTTTAATTTCCAGGTATTGAAGTATATATTGTTGTCGTACAAACAAAGAACATACATGGCAACAAAGGTACATGAATGCAATTTGAGCACATGCATGCTTATGTCCCTTTTGAATTAATTTAGGGATCAGTTTCATACATATTGGACGTAATGCCGAGACTAGTTCTCACCATAGATGCCTAGCCCTCAATATAAACGTCGCCTTCCACCAAAAGAATCTTTTAACCTGAGTTTAGAGATTCATTTTCTTTTCTTGGAAACAGTTTGGCACCTCAAGGTAACTTTGAATATCTTGTGGTGTGCTGGTTGTTCGTGCAACATCCTATAATGACATGTACTCAGGAACCAAGGAGACATAGAAAATATGTGTACTTCATTCATAATCTAATGTCGTTTTTTTAATCAGTACAATTTTTAAACTCTATCTTTGATTGTTGATTGTCATAAGATGTTAATAAAATACTCCGTCCGTCCGAAAATACTTGTTAGAGAAATGGATGTATCTCGACATATTTTAGTTTTAGATACATTCATTTTTTCCTATTTTCCCCACAAGTATTTCCAGACAGAGGGTATATAAACCTACCATACAATGAAAGTAGTTTTAATATGTTTTCATACATTGATAGTAAAATTTGGAGAAATTTTGGTTCATACTTCTTTAGGATGTCATAGACGACAACATTAGCATGTACTGTCGGTCATGGAAAAAACAAAGGTACTTGAATGTAATTAGCATGCATGTTTATGTCATTTTTCTAATTAATTACTTTGGAGTTTGGATTTCACACCTATCAGAGCTGATGCCATATTTGAGTCTCACCATGGATGTTCATTGTCGACATAAATATCGCATTCAACCAAAAAAAAAACTCTCTTAACCTCAATTTGGCAATTTGTGAATTGCTTTTAAAGATAACTTTGAATATTGTGTGTTGCTCTGGTAGTTTGTGCAACATCCTAAAGTGACATCTAGGGAGATAATGATGAGAAAAACAAGTTATACACTTCATTAGAAAATTGTTTACATATTTTGGAATGACCACAGTTTTAGATATACATATATATCTTTGATGTTAATTTCGAAAAGATGTGAACAAAAAATACGGCATCACTGGTATTTGTATTGAAAAAAATATTGTAAGAGCTATCACCCGGCCAGCCTGTGTATTTTATTCATATATTAATAGTCAAACTTGAAGAATTTTGGATGCATATTTTTTATGGCGTCATCTACTTTCAAACTGAGATAATATATGGTATTTGTTGCACTTCTGTAAACTCTGTATTTTTTATAAAAGAAGTTAGCTCTCTCTCAACACCAGGAAAGCATAAGGAATGTTCAAGCGTTCCTGCAACAACATCCGAAGAGTAGAGGAGGCATGTTGACAATTGTTGATCACCTAAAGCGCCTCTGCATCGACCACTATTTCCAAGACGAAATTGATACCATCATGGGCTCATGTGTGGATCTCATCCATAGTGATGATCTGCTTGATGCAACGCTTTCTTCGAGGATGATGAGGGAAGCTGGATATTATGTTTCGGCAGGTTAGTAACATACACGCTTAGTATGTTGAGTCAGATAAAAATAGAAGTATAGGAAGGTTGGGTGCGATTTGGTCTATGAAATGAATTTACACGATAACTTTGCTGGAAGAAAATCTAAGATTAGCCAACTCTAATATTTAACTTTAAAGGTTTCCTCGTGGAGCATTTAAGCACCTCCCTTCAGATGTATTGTTCTCATTATGTATGACATGTGCCTAATACCCTTCTCCACGATGTTGCAGACGATGTTCTATGGAAGTTCATGAACAATAATGGTGATTTCAACCTCGGGCTCAGCAATCACATTAGAGGGTTGCTGAGCTTGCAAGACATGTCACACCTCAACATGGGAGAACCATCACTCTACAAGGCAAATGAATTCTCAAGCAAGCACCTTAGATTTGCAATTAAGTATTTGGAACCTTGCAAGATATGTGAGCCAGTCACTAGACCATCCCTATCATGTGAGCCTGATGCAGTACAAGGCAAGGCACCATCTGAGCTACCTCCAAAACTTGCCCACCAGGAACATGGCAATTGAGAATCTTGCACTTGCAGAGTTTAAGATTAGGAAGTTACAGCATCAGAGGGAAGGGCAGGAGGTTAAGAGGTACAAACATAATAAACTAGTGTCCTTCCATGATTAATTTTGTACAAGATGGTCAATATGCACATTGTCTAGATAAGAGAGAAATGCTAGAACTAGTGGTCAAATTTACCGGTTCATATATTTTTTATTGCTCATGTATTCCCACGATTAAAAGATTGGTGGTTTTTACTATATGAAAATTTCCTTTTCTCAAAGATGGTGGATTGATCTGGGATTGGCTCAAGAAATACCGACTGCAAGGTATCAAGTTCTTAAATGGTACATGTGGGCCATGACCGTCCTTGAGGGTTTCTCTTTCTCTAGATATCGGGTTGAGATCACAAAGATCATCTCCATAGTCTACATTGTGGACGACATCTTTGATCTTGTCGCCACACAAGAAGAGCTCTCCCTATTTAATGAAGCGATAAAAACGTGAGCACTGATGTTCCCTTAATAAATAAGCTTAATGCATTTTGTAGAACCAACATAGTTACGTTTGTTCATCAAAAAGTGAAGTATTAAATATGTCCAGTCAAATATACAAACTTATTTAACTTTGATGTATAATAGGTGCAGATTTGTTAAGATTGATACAAATAAGCATTATATGCAATATTTTCATAGATTAATAGTTTTCTAATTATTTATTGCATATTCCTACAAAAAAAGTGGAAACCATTGCATGTTAGAGATTGTTTATGACCAAAATGTCATAACTTTGCTAATGGAATAAAACAATCATGGATTAGTTAAGAATTTATACATGATATAAAAATATTCCATTTATTGAAGTTTGAAACATAAATGCACATTTTGGCAGATGGGATCTTGCAGCCATTGATTCACTCCCAAGCTACATGATATCATGTTACAAGGCTCTTTACACAGTCACAAATGACATCTCCGACATGGTCAAGAAAGAGCATGGATTGAACCCTATCAATCATCTCAAGAAAGCTGTATGTCTACTGAAATGCTTCTTCATTTTGTTTAATTTGATTATCCTGAGCACCTAAATATTAACCCTAGCACCTAACATATTTTTATGTATTACATCATTTAACTATAATCTCTCTTAATTAAAAAACATGTGAGGATTTGTGTTAAGTTCCTTATTTTTGTATGTACTCTCCCTTCCTACCCCCACCTCCTATGTTTCTGATTTTGAAGGTCATCCCAAACGGTTTCCTTTAAAACTGTTCCAACCCCCAATCTTATTGGCTAACTAAATAAAATAATGTGTTTACTGATAAGTCAATAAGTACCATTTAAATACTAACTAAAGTTATCTTTTGCTACGTAATCATATTAACTAAAATTATAGGTAAATCATGGTGGCTACATACAAAATATGTGTGTGCTATTGCAATGCAAGGAAATTATCTAGTTGTATTTACAAGAAAATAGATAATACAATTATACTCAAATAATTAACCTTACATTCCTTCATTTTTTTCTTGTAGTGGGAAACTTTGTTTGATGGATTCATGATCGAGGGAAAATGGTTATCTACTAATCAGGCCCCTACATCCACGGCATTGTCACTTCAGGAGCACCTCTTGTATTCTTGCATATTTCCTTCATGCTAGGCCATGATTTAACAGAGGACAACAGAGAGCATATCCTTCGAATAATATCTTGCCCTGCAAAGATCATGAGGCTCTGCGACGACATGGGTAGTGCAAAGGTGATAACATACCAACAATTTGTCATACATATTCGTCTAGGTACTACCAATAATTTTACCTGAATAAATTCCATACACGTCAACATTCAAAAAATTGGCGTGATCATACTTTTTGATGAGAATTCAAAAAGAGCTCTTCTGAATCATGCATGCTACCACGTACGAACCCAATGTTTCTGTAATAGAAATTGGAGAGGAAGCCTATCATAGAAAAATGCATGCTAGCTCATTGTATGTAAGTCTATAAATGTACTGCAACATTTTTTTTCTATGGTATAGTGACATCAAGCATCTTCACCGTAATCCTCACCACAATCCATCTCCATCTCGTTGTTATACCGAACCCTTGTGGATCACTACGTGTATTACCCATTTGTTCCATCCATGTTTACCACCGCTATTCGTATGATGTTTGTCGTCTCCAAGTGTGAGTAGTTCCCTTAGCTCTCAAGGATATGGATGAAGCTTCGTATGTATGGGAGATGAAACATTAATAAGATTATGAGATTCTCTGTTGAATGTTTTATTTAGTAGCCTTAGTGAATTTTGTGAAGGGGGCCCACTCAGCATTTCCGCCGCAAGGCCACGAAGCATATCACTATCATTGTAAAGGTCATGATATTGCGGTAATTTGAGGTGACAGTAAAAGCCTCTCTACCTCGCCTTTGTAATTGATAGGGAAATAACGTAGAACCCTCGGTGAGGCCACATCCATGGGGAAGCCCTTAATTACCATAGTGGGAACTGGGGCGTGGAAACTATAGTAGTGGCGTGCATGGTATGAAGTCTACCTCGAGTAGAGCGTATTCTGTATCCGGATCTGCCCAATCACAAAAAGAAAAAGTGACTCAAGTATCCAGGTTAGAATTATGTAGTGGCATATTTTACGTTAGACACGTACCAATGGGAATTATGGACTCCCTAGGAAGACTTTAACCCTTAGTCAATTTCAACGCCTTATTCACCCTGTTGAGCTCTTTTAATTCTTTTTGCATTGTTTCATTAGTTCACACCCAACTTCAAATTCATTACAATCTTACGCCTTCAGCTTGCTTTGCATCTGCAACTAACTTGCAGGCACATCTCCATAAATCTCTACAAGGGAAAATTCTGATTCATGTTGTCCCTGTGGGACCAATACTCTTACTTTGAAAAGGTTACAAATAAACCCTATGCACTTGTAGGCCATCAAGCATTTTCTGGCGCTGTTGCGGGGAGCTTAGCACTTTCGGCTTTGTTTCAATTTTTTCTTCTGTTCTAATAGTTTTTGTAGTTTCTGAGCAACTATGGTTGCATATGAACGATTTCACTAGCTTGCCGCTATTAAAGTCTCTGGCCCTTGTTTTGGGGGTTCTTCTATATCTTTGGGGCCAAGACCCACTGGTGAATTTGGAAATTACCCTCGGCTACTCAGTATGTTGTAGGCTAAACCGTTCATAGGAGATGGTATTGGAGATCCGTACAAACATGCTCAACTTTTTGATGAGATATGTGGATATTTAAACTTAATGCTTTCTATTATGATGAAATGAAACTTAAGTTATTTTCTCAAACTTTGATCTAGAGAAATCATGGTTATGTGATCAGCCTGCTGGTAACTTTGACACTTGGGAGAAATTATCCACTGCATTTTCACCTACTATTATCCTGAAAGTAAAACTTATGAAGTAAGGCAAAAAATTGGAAGCTTCGCACAAAGACCAGGTGAAAGCTTAGTCAACATATATATAAGGTGTCACGCTCTTCTTGAAGAACGTCCTCATCATTATTATCCATCATTGATGGTGTTACATTTCTTTTATGGAGTACTTGATAGTCAGTGTGACAAAACCATTGGCCTCACATCTGGCAAAGCTTTTATGAAATATGACATCATCAAAGCTTGGGGGCTACTCGATAATATGAAATTTAACCATGAAACTTGGAGGTTAGATAAAGGAGATAATTAAAGGAGGTGTTGAACTTGATTATGATTGCAACAAAACATTCTCGAGGTCTAATTAGATGAAAGATATTAGTAGTGAACTGCACTTGGATTGACGTGGTTTTACAGGTTTGGAAGATTTTTTTCAGTTTATATAGGTTCCCATAGAGAATTTGCAACATTACATTAAGAAGGCCAAATCAACCAGATTGGTGTCGGCAATAAATAGAAGTTGTAAAATTGCTAATATTCTGTGTCCTACCCTTCCTCGGAAGAAACCACGGGTGAACGAAATGGACCTTCCGCGAAAGCGTAGGAAGAATGTAGAGGTGAAGCATTGTGGGATCAAACCCCACATAAATATCGTGAAGGAACTTTTTGTACGAACAACGGTAATGAATAATGATATCCAACTTGAAAAAGAAACTACCTTTTACATCATTGGTTGCATGGAAGGTAGGAATGCAGGTAAACCAGTACTATCGTGTTCCTTTGGAAGCACGATTTTGGCTTATGTGATCTTGGTTCTTCAATTAATATTATTCCTTACAGTCTCTATGCTAAAATCTTCAATGATATATCCCCTTCTGCCTTTGAGCAAACTGACATTGTCATTAAGCTTGCTTGAATTGATAGGGAACGGTATGGCAACCTTAGAAATGTCAGTGTTATTGCTGGCTCGTTTATTTACCTCATTAAAATATTTGTCTTGGGGCTCATTGTCAGATATTATTCGGGACAACTTTTTTGAATGGTGCAGGTGCAGAGATCCATGGATGGATCTCTAATATTGAATCTCTCAAGTTCGGACAAGAAAGGGTAGAATTTCTCTTTCTGCAATAATAAATAAACCTTATCTACCGGAATCTCAAGAAGAATAAGAGGGAGAATTAACTGAACTTGCCGAGATACACCTTCAAATCCCGAGAATGAGATAGAAAGCATGGGATGGTAGTCGAAAATGAAGAGAGACCGGAAGTTGAAAGAACTATGATGAAGAGCAAAATGTGTCAACCACCAAGAAGGCAATGAAGCTGGTTTGGTGAACCTATACAACGTGTCACACATTTGTTCCTTTAACCTCATTATATTTGTTGTTGGGATCAAGGAAAATCGATCATCATTGTTGCAGCCCGATCTCTTTCTCATTCTAGTGATGCCGAGCTCAAACCCGTATTATCTCATCATCCTTGTCGCATGGCCATGCTTGTCTAGGTCGGATCACGCGAGGGGGCCGAGATTATATCTCTCAAGATCAAAGGGACAAATCCCATCTATCTCGACAATCTCTCATGGTGTGAGTCTGGACAAGCCAGAAACTGATCTTTGTAACTACCCAATTACAGAGTACCGTTTGGTCGGCCCAAAGCAGGTGGGTCACCATGCTGAGTCCATGCGCCAACTCAGCTCTTAGGGCATGGAATATATGTTGTACTAGAGACTCGCAAAATGACCTATCGATGTGTGTCATGGTTGGGTTTATCCGACCTGATATCCATCCATCGGAGCTCGGATCCGATCAGGTCCATGCAGTCTTATTAGCATCCAATGCTCCATGGCTAGTGAGATTAAGCCATCCACCTATTGCATGCCGGTCTAGTCCAATGTGAGTCCAAATATCACTTTCTGACCAGGGACCTTTTAGAACATATCATACAATGTAAGATCTCATAGGCAAATCATGTACTTGCCGACATGCATCATTGATATCGTCCAAGGGTTATATTTATTCATAAACACATAGGAAATATCATTATACATGATTGCCTCTAGGCATATCTCCAACAAAGATAATTATCCATACCCTTTATTGATGAAATATTGGAAAGGATGGACAACAATTCTTATTTCTGCTATCTCGATGGATCAGATTTTTTTTCAAATACCCATTCAATAGGAAGATCAAGAGAAAACTACGTTACATGTCCTTATGGTAAGTATGCTTATCCAATGATGCCGTTGTGGAATGCATAACATTTTTTTGATACATGTTGAGCATTTATCAAATACATGATGAACATTTATTTTAATACATGTTTAAACATTTTTAAGTAATGTTAAACTTAAATACACGTTGAACATTTTTTGGAGGATCAATGTGCAAACATTGGTTTTACATTATATTAAAAACTTTTAAAACATGACGAGCATATATTTGAAACATTTGAACATTTTTTTAAATGGCACGTACATTATTTGAATATACTACACCCTCCGATCCAAAAAAAGTGTTGTGGCTTATCAAAGGATGTCGTTGCGGTATGTGTCACATTTTTTATACATGTTGAGCATTTATCAAATACATCATGATCATTTATTTTAATACATGTTTAAAAAAAATCAAATAAATGTTAAACCTTTTCCAAATATACGTTGAACATTTTTTTTGGAGTATCAATATGCGAATTTTTTTTACATTATATAAACAACTTTTAAAACATGGCGAGCATATTGTCGAAACATTTGAATATTTTTTCAGATGGCACATACATTTTTTGAATATACTACTCCATCCGATCCAAACAAAGTGTTGTGTCTTTAGTTCAGATTTAGTTTAAGTTTGAACTAAAGCCATGACACTTTTTTTTATCGGCGTGGGTAACATTTAAAAACTTACTTAAACATTTAATTGCATTGTAAAAACATTGTATGAAAATTTCAAGAACATTTTTAGAATGTAACTTACATGTTTTTCATTGGTACGAAACATTCTCAATAGATTACATGATCATTTTTTACATTGTATTAACATTGTTTTTTAAAATGTCACATTACATATTTTTTAATTGAACGAACATTTTGTAAATGTTACAAACATTTTTTAATGCTACTAAGAACTTCGATGTTGCGTCAACATTTAATTCACACTGCATGAACATTTTCTATATGTGAGATGGACACTTTTACATATTAAATAAATAAAAATTTCTAGAATACATGTATTTAGAATATTTCAAAAACATAAGCAAAGCTAAAAAAATTAACGAACCAACAAAGCGACATGTCGGCAGGTCCTACTGGCTGCCTACTTTAGTTTAGAGGCGGCGCTGAGCGAGCTGACGCTCTTTCTCACAGTAGGCGAGACAAAGTGCTGCCCGTAGACAACTAGGTGCTGCAGGAGCAGCACGTAGCCCACTTAGCCCTTTCTGCCGGCTAAGTGCATACAGTTTGGCTAGGTGTTCGACGCCTCAAAAAAAAAGGCTAGGTGTTCAATCCTCAAAAAAAAGTTTGGCTAGGTGTTCCAAAGGAGGGCCACTTTGTCACTACCAGTCCTGACGAAGCGCAGAAGCCGATCGCCGATCCCGATCCTCTGCAACTGCGGAGACATCATTCCTCCATGGTCACTCCGCGGCGTCGGTGTTTCTTTGTTTTCTGGTCCGCGGCCATCACCATTCGATCCTTCGCTCGAGACGGCAGGACCAGGAATCAATTCGATCTTGAAACTTGGACGTGCATCAGCAGGCATAGCTGAAGCCTCAAGGACCGGTGACCCCATAGCTTGGCTACTACTAATTTTGTTATTTTCATCTTCCATCTTTTGTATACTATAAGCGTCTAGTGTTCCAAGATCAAAGTCATCATCTATAAAATGTGAATCTAGTTGCCAAAAACGTAAAAACGAAGAAGCAAGCAATAGAGAATTCAAGTCAATCTCAAAGATAGGCTCCGTTAGAGTTTGACACAGGGCTCCGGATTTTCCTTCTGAGCAGTGCTATTGTAGAAGGATTTCCTCCCTTGCTTGTGTCCCTGCTACTGGAGGAGCTCCGCGGCTCCGCCGCTGCTTCTATCGGCGGCATAAGGGATCTTTGCCACCACCTCGGTTCTATGTGGGCGTGTTGCTGCTCTGTCTCTTTCCTCCGATGTGCCTCTGTTGGTACAGCGTTGTACATTTTTGTTCCCCCTCTATTTAATTGAGTGATTCCACAAATTTATTTATTGAAAAGTTGGGATCGATAAACTTCAAGGAGCTTGTGAAGCAGCAGCCATGGATTTCCACCTCAACGCTGGTTATCAAGCCTGACATGATGTTTAGGAAGCATGGATGGAGTGTCACTTGTGATCATCAACCTAGCCAATGCTCAAGTCAAGGAGTTTGTGCATTAGCACTTGGGAATCTGAGGTATTTTAGGATCACAATAATCATTTATGTGCTTCCGCATGATGTTATTTGTGATCAATCTTGGCATTTTAATTTATTCAGACTGAGATGGGTGGCTGTGATGTAGACATCTTTAACTTTTGTTCTCTTGCCCAAGTTTCTATTGGAAAGATGTTTCTTTCACTTGACCAAACAATTTGATTTCTCATTGCATTGTCTTGCAATGATGCTAATCATTATGTCATTGTCCTATAAGATATTATTCATACAAGAATTATTCCACTCCTCTCATATGTCTGTGCTTCCAATACAATGTTGTAAATCGCCCACAGATCGATCACAACAAAGTAGTCAAACACGCGCGCACGAAAACAAATCTAGCCGAAGGCCTTGTCGTGGCCAATTTTTCTCTTTATTTCTTCTCTTCTTTCCCCACGTTACAAATATCATGACCTTAGGAATGGTTGTATTTTTAACCACATCACCCAAGCTTGTATGGATGTAGAAGGAGGTTCAAGGAGGAGTTGCACTGGCTGGCTTTCAGGGTCAAAAGGAAATCTTTTGAACATCTCACTGATTGGGTCCAAATTTTCAGATGAGGCACAAGTGACACCCACACCTTGTGGCTGTGCTGGATATGCAGAGGCCCTTGTTTTTTGAACAGGCCATATCCTTCTCCTTGTTGTATCAATAGTTTAGCCTCTTTTCTTTTCTTTTTTATTCTCTTTTGTACAAACGTGTATCAAAAAATTATAAAATTTCATTGTGGGAAGAAATTCTCATAGTTTCGGGTAAAAAAACAAATATCATAACCTGCTTCATATGTATAACGCAACCTGACCGGTGGCTAGCAAACTGACTCAGACACGGACCATAGTACAACCCGGACTCGAACTACTACTAAACAGCTAATCCATCATGGACTAGACTTTGATGTAAGCATGTACGACAACACTCACACAATTAACCATCACGCTCATATGGGACTAGTTTGGATTAATTCCAACATATGCCATGTTTTGCCGGAGATTTAATTTTCTTTGCGTAGAATATCTCTTGTAGATACGTGATCCCATCTTATAATATATTTAGGCCTTGTTCATTTAAAACTCTCTTGGGGAGGATATCTCTTGTTGAAGATCCCCCCCCCCCCCCCCCCCCGGTCTACTCCAATTCTCTTAAAACAACTTCCAACCGAACAAGCCCTTAGTTAGTTTTCAACAACTTTTTCAAACTATAGGTCAAGTACAGTATTTGTAGTGCTTGTTTTCATGTGTAACTAAGGAAATGATGGCATCTTAAGTGGCCCTACTGATTAATTTCCCCTTCTCTAATTACCTCTTCACCAACTTGTTTCCACCAAACAATAAAGTATATGTAAGTAACACGACATCAGCTTGGAGCGAATAGCTGTGATTAGGGATTATGAAAGTTTAACTTTGGTAATTTGGAATATCATTGGAATACGATGTGCCTAGATTTACAATTATAAACCATCTGGTTAGCCTTTCTGACCTTCCATAACTTTCATGTGATATTGCATTATTAAGTCCCGTGATGTGTAAAGACAGTACATTTTCAGGCTCCTTATCAGCACATGTTACTAGCATTGTTTTGTTATTGCATCTGAATGTTTTGCATGTATGATATTACCAGAAGCGCAAGATTGTTTTGACTAGGCCTTCTTTTTGTGGACAACAATAAAGCATGCATCTCTCTTGAACAAGATTGTTTCTTGCACTCGCTAGGAGAATGTGTAAAGATGACAAAATGCATACAAAAACGAGACAAGCCATGGCCAACCAAACAAACAAATGAAAAAAAAAGAACTAAGGCTACTACATAAACAACAATTGTTAAAAAGCAAGAGTCGTCACATCTAGCTAGCCATGGTACAGACAGCGTTTGACAGCCTTGTGTGCCCACTTAAATACTCTTTTTTGCAGGAGTTCTGTGTAAATACTTGAATAAATCCTTTTGACAAATCTTCTCGTTTTGCAGGATCATTCTAGTATGCTTGCACCTGATATTTAATTATGTTTTCTGGTAGTAATAAATTGAAGTGATGCAGATGTTAACTGAAATGGCAACACTAATTATAGGTTTAAAAGAAGGCAAGTGCCAGGTCTGTTGTCAAGACTTGCATGACCCACTTTTGCTTGAGAAGGAGCTGGTTGTGATAAATAATGCAAGAGAAGGAATTTTCTATTGGCAACAATTTCTCCAAAATCTCCAATTTCCTTTAGCACAAGACAAATACTCATGCAATATAAATTCGCCAGAGGAAATTTCTTCGACTCACAAAGGTTAAACCAGAGGAGATTCAGAGGCCCAAAGTAAACAACAACTGTACAATCAATCAGAACACAGACTGTGCAGCGAAGTGCGCTTTTGCTTCTAGACTAAGCCTGAATATGGCTCCACTGCAGCCAGTCTAAGGGAGGATAGCTAGGTCACTGACCGAACTGCAGCCAATCTCAGAAGTAATTCGTTGAACCAACAGGCTCTCCAGACAACAACATAGCTGAGGCAGCGACTCTTGTTATGTCCAGCCAAATAATAATTTTCACACGTAGTACAAAAGAGGTATTAGCTCAGTGGAAAGTCTACTACGTGCGTGTTAAGCGGTGTGAGGTTGCTGGTACGACTCTTTGGGTCATTATTATTTTTTACTTTCCTACTTACCTGTTCTGAAAAAAAAACAAAAAAAGTGCGAGAAGACGAGCACTAGTGCAGAACCGGGCATTAGCACCGGTTCGTAAGGCCCTATAGTGCCGGTTACATAACCGGCACTAATTAATGGTCACTAAAGGCACGAACCGGTGCTAAAGGGCAACCACGTGGCACGAGCCAGCTCCGAGGACCTGGAGCCCTTTAGTACCGGTTTGTAAGACCAACCGGTACTATAAGGTTTGGAGGGTTTTTAGTTTTATGATTTCTTTTTCATTTAATTTTGTGTTTCCATTTTAATTCTTTTTCGTTTGCTGGTATTTTATGATACTACACATTGTACACGTTATATATATATATATATATATATATATATATATATATATATATATATATATATATATATATATATAATTTTTAGTAGAACCAATCATGCATATATATATCACATCAATGTCTCACAAATTAAACCACCATATTAATTAATTCACACATACACACATGTATAGATATATACAATTTCTCCTACATATGAATGTTGCCTTCGAAGCCAGTCTAATTGGTGCCTTCGGAGCACGATGACATTGAAAGTGGTTTTCATTGGGGCGGTAGCGGGTAATAGAATTCTCCATTCGGATTTATGACTTGGTCGAGCAAAAATCCCGCTATTTCCTCTTGAAGTGCTTCTACGCGCTCCGTTTCTATGAGCTTCTCCCGCACCTCTTTGAACTGTTAAGAAGGAGATCAATATGCATGTGTATTAGTTGTGTGACTAGCTAGATATCGATAATGGTGTAAAAATTGTGAATAGTGTTCTGACAAGCGTACCCATTGCTGTCTTTGAGATCTGCTCCTTTCGGACGCCATCATGCGAATGGTCTCGCAAACGCAGAATGCACACAGATCAGTCCCCTGCGCCTGCTTCAGGGCCTTTACGAGAATGGAATTTGATCAGATAAAAATTAATCAAGCATGATAATTAAAGAGATGGCAGCTAGCTAGCTAGCTAGCTAGTACTACTTAATTACTTACCTTGGGTCGAAACCATTCAAGCTTTTGTTTCCATTCGCCGGGCGTGACGCTGATGAATCTTGCCCAAGCCCTGCCCGCCGACAAAAAAAATGAATAAAGGGGTTATTAAATAGTTCATATCATGAAATGACGAACTAAATAGGCCGAGATATATAGTTAATAATGATTGAAATTACCTGTTGACTATCCCATACAAGATGTTAAAGTCAGTGTTTTTTGAGACTAGTGAGTCCAGTACTTCAACTGTTCCGGCGTCAACTTTAATGATACACAAGACCCAGTGAAATCTGCATGCACACACGTTTACATGTCTTAATTAAGCGGGCATATGTTAGCAAAAACATGTAGCTAGCTAGTAGGCAAAAACAGAGAATTTGTAGTACAAGACAGTGTGACTCACCCAAAGTGGTAAGGAAGTAGTATATCTTCATTGTATTTGAGGCGCTTCAAGAACTCTAGCATGCTGTCCTCTACTTCCTTTGCAAGACGTTCACTTATCTTCCATGTGAATTCATTAACGGTGTTTGGGTCAATGAACCCAATGCCATAGCGTCCACCTTTTCTCATTTCATATATCTTCATCCTGCATAATACCACAGAAAAGAATATAGTGAGGATAATTACAGGTAATGATTGATCTCAAAAGGATCACTACAGCTAGCTTGAGACTTAAATTATAGAAAGAAATCACTTACAGACAATAGCAACTGACGATAGATTTGTCGAGTGCTTCCTTATTGTATAACTGAAACAGTTCTAAATACTCAACGGACCCAGCTTTCTCATGGTAGTAATGGTCATTCTTGACATTCACCATGAGGGACACTCGATCTGAAATCTTGGTAATGTTCATGTACCATTGACACAATTCATACATTCTCGTTGGGAGGTTCTTGACCTTGTCTGGCGCGACCAAAGGTTGGCCCCGGACATATTTCCGTTTTACTTCATCCTCTCTAAGCAAAGGCATGGGCTCGATCTCGAGGAGTTGTCCAACAGTGATGTTGAGAACTTCAGCCTGCATTATATGCTCCTCCGTTATTACCACATTGCCCACCTCGGGAATATGCACTGTTTGCCCACAATAATATTGGGGGCGCGTACTGTCACCTGTTGTTGGCACAACAAGCGAGGGGATCGATTGCGCCGCCTGTTCTCCTAGCTGGGGAATGGTTTTCCCGCATTTTTTGGCAGCTGCTTCTTGTTTGCTCGATCCCGATGTAGACGTGCTCGCCTCCCTTTGTAGACGTGCTCGATTTAACTTCCTGATGTGGCGCTCATAGTCTGTGTCAACAGGCTTGGAAGCTGGTGGTTGAGCCATACGAATGAAGTGGTCAATCGTTTCCTCAGGCACTTTCTCCCTTGGCGGAGGTGGCGGTTTCGGTGCAAAATGGCCTTCCACCTCGGCCTTCGATATGGCTGTGATTTCCTCCTCGGACCTGTCATAAGACCTCTGCGGAAGAGCCTTGAGGCTTGGACCATATTTATACCGCTTGCCTCCGCCTGTACTTCCTGTACTACCTCGACTCGTACGGCTACGCACCAGAGCTGCGGGGTGTCTCTTCTGCGATTGCTGAGGCGGCGGAGACGGCTGACGGGACTGAGTTGGACGAGGAGGAGTGGCCTGAGGTTGTGCTGGACTTGGAGGAGGAGTGGATGTCTGACGTTGTGGCAGACTTGGAGGAGGAGGATTGTCCTGACACTTTGCCGGACTTGGAGGAGCGGGAGTCTGCTGACTCGGTGGCGGACTTCGACGAGGACTCGGGTGACGCAGTGTCGGTGGCCTTGGAAAGATGATGCAATCCTTTTTCCATAGGATGATACGATGTTTGGCCTCTCCGAGAAAGCGCTCGCCGTCACCTCCAGCAATGTCAAGCTGTAGCCCCGAATATGGTGGGTCCACCACCTCATCAACCACGACACGAGCATAGCCCGCTGGAATCGGGTTGCAATGGAAGGTTGCCTCGGGGGGATTTGTGAAAGCATAGCCGTCCACCACCTTCATGGATATGTTCTTCATTTTGACGTGTAGCTCGCAGTTAGTGTTCTCCGTGATGTCATCCACGGGGTATCTACCCAGCATTGGGTCGTCCGGGACGGAACCCACGCTGCTTCTCGGCATGGATGGGCCGGTGCTATCCAATGCTGGATCATCCGCTAGCTGCTGCAGCTGCTGAGACCCCCTTTGATGGGTATGTGAGTCGATCTGCTTCTGCTGCCGCTGGAATTTGACTGCCAATTCCGCTTGACTTGCTTCTAGGCCTTGAAGGCGTTCATAGTCCCGCTTCCTCTGCTCCTCCTCCATCTTCCTCTTCTTCTCCTCCGAAATCTTCTTTCTCGCACGGGTTCTGTAGTCGTTGTTCCAGTCTGAAAACCCCTCATACCACGGCAGAGCGCCCTTGCCTCGTGTTCTTCCCGGGTGTTCAGGATTTCCCAGGGCACGCGTAAGCTCGTCGTTCTCTCTGTTGGGATGGAACACCCCCGTTCGTGCCTCTTCTATTGCAACAAGTATCGCATCTTCGGCTCCCTTCAGACTTGCCCTCGTCGAAACATTGCCTCTCTCCCGATCCAACTCCCCCCCATGCGCATAGAACCAAGTCCTGACCCTGGGGGGTCAGCACTTAGTAGCCGGAGTGACACCTGCATCCTCCATCTCTTTCTCAGACTTATCCCACTTAGGCATTGCCACCGCATAGCCACCTGGCCCCAGCTTATGGAACTTATCCTTTTTTTCGGCATTCTTCTTGTTTATTATCGACCGTTCCTTAGCTAATTCCGAATCCTTGAATTTCACGAAATCGGCCCAATGATCATGTTGGTTCTCCAGTGTTCCCTTGAATACTGGAGTCTTCCTTCCTCCGTTAACGTACTTGTTCCATTCATCATTCTTGTAGTTCTTGAAAGCAGTCGCCATCATCTTAAGAGAAGCCTATTTGACTTTCTGCACATCTGCTTCTGTGAAGTGATCTGGTAGGGTGAAATGTTCCATGAGAGTATCCCAAAGTAGATCTTTTTGATTCTTGTCGACATAAGTAACATCTGGACGTGGCTTTGCTGGCGCTCTCCATTCTTGAAGTTTGATCGGGAGTTGGTCCTTCACAAGAACTCCGCACTGACGAACGAACTTGTCCGCAATCTTCTTAGGCGCCAATGGTTTGCCAGTAGGGCCGCATGCCTCGATATTGGACTTTACGCCCGGCTTCAACTTTTTGTTCGGGCCTCGTTTCGTCCTTTTGTCTGAAGATTTGCTCGATGCGGATTGCTGAAAGAACAAAGATCGATTCGTTAATATATCTTCAAGTCATTTAAAACATGTGATGATCACCAGATGCCTGCTTATATAAATATATATACCTCGTCGGTGTTTGTTGTTTCAGGATCATGTTCTTCGTCATCGTCATAATCATTCATGACTTCGTCGTGATCGAATATCATATCACCCTCTCCGGTGTTGTTTAGAAATTCGGAGCCATCATAATCTTCTTCATTTTGATTATCATCTGCCCCGCGTATCATATCGAACATGGTCTGTTCTCCCTCTCTGTCGGTATTGTCTGCCATAGCTTTTGTTTAACTAATCCAAAAGAAATATAAAACAATTTAGTATTCAAATCTCGAATAATAGATATAATCTCGAATACATCGTCCAGAATAATAGATATAATCTCGAATACATCATCTCGAATAATATATAATATTGAATAGTACATCACTGGCTATTAGCTAATAAAGATCGAATACTACAGAAGAATCTAGGACACTCGCGGTTCCTCCGGCGCGGGCAGTGGACACCCAAAGAGAAGGAACCCTCACAGGATCATAGCTGAAGTGAGATCCCCGAAGATACTGTCACGTATTGGAGAACCTGCCGCCCTCTAACGCAACCATGTAGCGATGGACGTGCTCGTCCTCCTCCCTGACACGGCGACGTACCACCTCCGGCGGGGCCGGGTCCCTCCGCACCGAAACTGGCCCACGCGAACGCCACCAAACGAGATCAGGGTCGACGACTGGACCCGCGGTCGGGTTCCTCGTCAAGCGGCGCGCCCCTCCAAGCAGCACCTCCCAGTGCCAGCCCGGCGGAGCCCAGTCCCGGACATGGGTCGGCTGGACGTCGTCGCGGACGGGTCGACGGCGAGGATGCGGGCGGGGCATCGTCGAGAACAAATACTAGCTATATGCCCGCAAAAAGTAACATTTTTTTAATGATTGGATTTTGATAACTAAAATTTCTAACATTTCTATATAACTAACATTTCTAACAATGCTATATATAACTAACATTTCTATAACATTTCTAATATTTCTATAACTAAAAAACAGAAAAAAAAATTATAACATTTCTATATATATAACTAACATTTTTATAACTATTTCTATAACTAAAAAACAGAAAAATTTCTAACAATTCTAACTTTTTTATAACTATATATTTCTATAACTAAAAAACAGAAAAATTTCTACAATTTCAAACATTTCTAACAAATCTGACAATTCTAACATTTCTAACTATTTCTAAAAAACAGAAAAATGTCTAACAATTTCTTAAAAACAGAAAAATCTATAACTAAAAATGTATATGTGTGTGTGCGCGCGCTCACCGGCCGGCTAGGCGAGAGGCGACGGGGGGCGCGCGGCGACGGGGACGGCGACGGGCGCGGCGACGACGGGGCGGCGACGACGGGGCGGCGACGACGGGGACGGGGACGTACGGGCCGGGGCGGCGACGGGGCGGCGACGGGGCGGCGACGACGGGGACGGGGCGGCGACGACGGGGACGGGGCGGCGACGGGGGCGGCGACAACGGGGACGGGGCGGCGACGGGGACGGCGACGGGCCAGGGCGGCAGGCGACGGTGCAGAGGAGAAGAAGCAGAGGGAGATGAGAAACTGACGAAATTTTGAAGTGTTTTCTTATATGGAAGGCACCTTTAGTACCGGTTGGAGCCACCAACCGGTACTAAAGGTCTGTTTTGGCCAGGCCAAGCGGCGGGAAGCGACCCCCTTTAGTACCGGGTGGTGGCACAAACCGGTACTAAAGGCACCTCCCTTTAGTACCGGTTTGTGCCACGACCCGGTACTAAAGGGGGTGCGCTGGCGCAGGTGCGGTGCGGAAGTTTAGTCCCACCTCGCTAGTCGAGGGGCTACCGCACTGGTTTATAAGCCCCAGTGCGGTAGCTCTCTCGAGCTCCTCTCCTAATCAGGCCTACTGGGCCTACCTGTCCTCCTCGCCTTGTGGGCCAACTGGGCCTTCGCGGGCCAGCATCCTGGCCCGATGAAAGGTTGTGTCGCTAGTCGTATGCAGGCCGCTTTGGCCCAGTTGGCGGGCTTTTTTTTCTTAATTTTTTTTTGCTTTATTTTTTTGTTTTATTTATTTTTGAGTTGTTTTTTGCTGTATTTAGAGTTTCTTTGTGAATATTTTTGCTTTAGATACAAAAAATTACAAACTTTCTGTTAGTGCCGGTAGATTTCAAATTTGAATAGTTTAAATTTTGAATTATTTGAAATTTGTGTGAATCACTAGTTTGTGAATAACTTAACTTTGAAAAAAGTTTTTTCAGTGATTCTTTTTTCTTATGTTCAATATTAGTGTGTTTTATCATTATATTCAATTTAGTAATGCTTAGGTTATTTAAAAAATGAAATGCCTTTGTAACAGTTCAGTTTTCGTCGGAAACCCTGATACTTCGAAAGTGATTGTCCATTTTGTACACGAAGTGCATCCAGTTTTTGCCATAACCCTCTCTACTTTCTTGCACATGCTATGAGTATGAAATTATGATACCATGCCAACTTTCAACCTTTTCTGAGTTCATTTGAATGGCTTTTCAATTTCAGGGTCATTTAGCTGGAAAAAATCAGTAAATGCATGAAAAGAATTTGTTTGCACATAAAATTTCTTCGCGTTTCAAATGCCAAAACACATAACTACCCTAACTATTAAAGACATTCCCTCCTGGGTGTGAAACACAGAAGAAAATGATGATAGTGAAGCCGATCACATCCCAGATCTTTGGGTGTGAAACTTTTTCTTCGCGTGTGTCCCTTTGCGACGTAACCATGGAAAATCTTCATCATTTAACGGGATGCTCGGGTCAATATTCACTGTGAATGGAGCAATTTCATCAAACTTTTCATAATCTTCTGACTTGTCTGTCTTGTCATCCACTCCCACGATGTTTCTCTTCCCAGAAAGAACTATGTGCCGCTTTGGCTCATCGTACGATGCATTCGCTTCCTTATCTTTTCTTTTTCTTGTCTTGGTAGACATGTCCTTCACATAGAAAACATGTGCCACATCATTGGCTAGGACGAATGGTTCGTCTGCATACACAAGATTGTTGAGATCCACTGTTGTCATTCCGTACTGCGGGTCTTCCGTTACCCCGCCTCGTGTCATATTGACCCATTTGCACCGAAACAAGGGGACCTTTAAACCACGTCGATAGTCAAGTTCCCATATGTCCTGTATATAACCATAATATGTTTCCTTTCCCGTCTTGGTTTCTGCATCAAAGCGGACACCACTATTTTGGTTGGTGCTCTTCTTATCTTGGGAAATCGTGTAAAATGTATTACCATTTATCTCGTACCCTTTGAAAGTCATTATATTCGAAGATGGTAACTGGGACAGCAAGTACAGGTCATCTTCAATAGAGGTGTCATGCATGGTACATGTCTGCAATCAGTTGACGAAACTCAGCAAATTCTTGTGTTCATCCATATACGGAGCCACCAAGGTGGAATTCTGTAGAACTGTGTAGTGTGCTTCAGTGAGAGAATGTCCGTCCATACATATTATTTGTTCCCCTCCTAGCGTGCCTTTTCCATCCAGTCTTCCCTTATGCCGCGATTTAGGAACACCAATCGGCTTAAGGTCAGGAATAAAGTCAATACAAAACTCAATGACCTCCTCATTTTGATGGCCCTTGGAGATGCTTCCTTCTGGCCTAGCACGGTTATGAACATATTTCTTTAAGACTCCCATGAACCTCTCAAAGGGGAACATATTGTGTAGAAATACAGGACCCAAAACGTTAATCTCTTCGCATAGGTGAACTAGGACGTGCGTCATGATGTTGAAGAAGGATGGTGAGAACACCAACTCGAAACTGACAAGACATTGCACCAAATCATTCTGTAACCTTGGTATGATTTCTGGATCGATTACCTTCTGAGAGATTGCATTGAGAAATGCACATAGCTTCACAATGGCTAATCGAACGTTTTTCGGTAGAAGCCCCCTCAATGCAACCGGAAGCAGTTGCGTCATAATCATGTGGCAGTCATGAGACTTTAGGTTCTAGAACTTTTTCTCTGCCATGTTTATTATTCCCTTTATATTCGACGAGAAGCCAGACGGTACCTTAATACTGAGCAGGCATTCAAAGAAGATTTCCTTCTCTTATTTGGTAAGAGCGTAGCTTGCATGACCCTGATGTATGCTGTCTTCTCCGTGCGTACGTTGCTGGTCCTCCCGTGCCTCAGGTGTATCTTTTGTCTTCCCATACACCCCCAAGAAGCCAAGCAGGGTCACGCAAAGATTCTTCGTGACGTGCATCACGTCGATTGCGGAGCGGACCTCTAGGTCTTTCCAATATGGCAGGTCCCAAAATATAGATTTCTTCTTCCACATGGGTGCGCGTCCGTCCGCGTCCTTCGGAACAGGTTGTCCGCCAGGACCCTTTCCAAATATCACCTTCAAATCCTTGACCATATCATGTACATCAGCACCAGTACGATGGCGAGGCTTCGTCCGGTGATCCGCCTCACCTTTGAAATGCTTGCCTTTCTTTCTTACGGGATGCCTGCTCGGAAGAAATCGACGATGTCCCAGGTACACATTCTTCTTACAACTATTCAAATATATACTGTCGGTATCATCCAAACAGTGCGTGCATCGGCGGTATCCCTTGTTTGTCTGTCCTGAAAGGTTACTGAGAGCAGGCCAATCATTGATGGTCACGAACAGCAACGCCTTGAGGTCAAATTCTTCCCCCATGTGCTCATCCCACGCACGTACACCTGTTCCATTCCACAGCTGTAAGAGTTCTTCAACTAATGGCCTTAGGTACACATCAATGTCGTTGCCGGGTTGCTTAGGGCCTTGGATGAGCACTGGCATCATAATGAACTTCCGCTTCATGCACAACCAAGGAGGAAGGTTATACAAACATAGAGTCACAGGCCAGGTGCTATGGTTGCTGCTCTGCTCCCCAAAAGGATTAATGCCATCTGCGCTTAGACCAAACCATACGCTCCTTGCGTCATCTGCAAACTCCTTCCCGTACTTTCTTTCGATTTTTCTCCACTGCGACCCGTCAGCGGGTACTCTCAACTTTCCGTCTTTCTTACGGTCTTCTCTGTGCCATCTCATCGCCTTGGCATGCTCTTTGTTTTGGAACAAACGTTTCAACCGTGGTATTATAGGAGAATACCACATCACCTTGGCAAGAATCTTCTTCCTGGGGCGCTCGCCCTCGACATCACCAGGCTCATCGCGGCTGATCTTATAGCGCAATGCACCACATACCGGGCAAGCGTTCAAATCCTTGTACTCACCGCGGTACAGGATGCAATCATTAGGGCATGCATGTATCTTTTGCACCTCTAACCCTAGAGGGCAGACAGCCTTCTTTGCTTCGTACGTACTCTCGGGCAATTTGTTGTCCTTTGGAAGCATATCCTTTATCATTACCAGCAAATTTCCAAATCCTTTGTCAGATACACCATTCTCTGCCTTCCATTGCAGCAATTCCAGTGTGGTGCCCAGCTTTTTCTTGTCACCTACGCAATTCGGGTACAACAATTTTTTGTGATCCTCTAACATGCGCTGCAACTTCTTCTTCTCCAAATCACTTGCGCAGTTTCTCTTTGCATCGGCAATGGCCCGACCTAGATCATCAACGGGCTCATCTGATGCCTCTTCTTCAGCTTCTTCCCGCATTGCCGGCTCAGCTTCTTCCCCCATTGTTGTATCATCGTATTCAGGGAACCCATGGCCAGGATAGCTGTCGTCGTCCTCTTCTTCTTCATTGTCTTCCATCATAACCCCTCTTTCTCCGTGCTTGGTCCAAACATTATAGTGGGGCATGAAACCGGACTTAAACAGGTGGACGTGAATGGTTCTTGACGTAGAGTAATTGTGACCATTCTTACAGACACCACATGGACAAGGCATAAAACCATCCGCCCGCTTGTTTGCCTCAGCCGCAAGCAGAAAAGTATGCACGCCCTCAACGAACTGGGGAGAGCATCGGTCATCGTACATCCATTGCCGGCTCATCTTCATTACACAACACCGAATAGACCAAATTAATACAAGTTCATACATAAAGTTCATACAACACTTAAATGCAACAAACAAATAACTCTCTAGCTAAAGCATTTAAATGCAACAACAAATGCGATCAAGATCGCAACTAAGGTAACAATTGATCCAACAGCATAATGATACCAAGCCTCACTATCGATGGCATATTTTTTAATCTTTCTATTCTTCAAGCGCATTTTCTCCATCTTGATCTTGTGATCATCGACGACATCGGCAACATGCAACTCCAATTCCATCTTCTCCCCCTCAATTCTTTTCAAATTTTTTTCAAGTACTCGTTTTATCTTTCAACTAAATTTAACCTCTCGACAATAGGGTCGGTTGGAATTTCCGGTTCACATACCTCCTAGATAAAAATATCTATGTCAACTTGATGGGCATAATTTGTCATAAACACGAAATGCAACTAATAGTTTTAAAAGAGAATATACCACATCCGAATCATAACAAGGACGAGGGCCGACGGGGACGGATATCAAAACCATGGCACTATGTATAACAAACAACGTAAGGGTGAGATAATTATTACATGATTAACTATATATCCAAATCACACAAACATCAATTTTTTATATAAAATTACATGAACAAGAGGCTCACCACAAGGTGGTGCCGGTGACGGGACGGTGCGGGCGATCGACGGTGGTTACGACGGAGATTTAGAAGGCACTAAGTAAACCACACCTACATATGCAAACTAAGTGTTATTTTTGACCTCAAATTGCATATAAATCAAATACTAGCACATATATATATTTCCTCCCAAATTACTAAACTCACAAATTAGTAACTATATAAAGCATTGCAAGAGCTAATCTAGCAATGAGAGATGAAAGGACAAAGTTGCTAACCTTTGTGATCATTTGAATGGATGGGGGCCTTCAAATCTTGACAAATTTTGGGCAAAATTTGTGAGGAGCTCGAGGGGAAAGGGGAAGAACAGAGGAGAAGTGAGGGGAAAGGGGAAGAACAGAGTGGCTCGGGTGGACGAAGGGTTTATGTACATCTACCTATAGTACCGGTTCGTGGCACGAACCAGTACTAAAGGTGCTGGAGGGGGCCCAGACTGACAACATCCTGCCACCATCCTCATTAGTACCGGTTCGTGGCACGAACCGGTGCTAAAGGTTAGCCACGAACCGGTACTAATGAGAGCGGCCCGGCTAGCCGTTGGAACCGGCACTAATGTATACATGAGTGCCGGCTCTAATACAAACCGGCACTAATGTGCTGCACGTTTGACCCTTTTTCTACTAGTGGAGTCCAACCAGCACCTCTCGATGCACAAAATAGTAGGTTACCACGACACCACAACTAAGAATTTTGATATAACTGCGAACTAGAGTGTTTTACTATACTTGGAGTGCTTAAATTTTAAAAATTGATTACTTTTTTTTGCTTGAGATGGGTATTTCTCGTGGGGCCGCGAGAAACGCGGATACTGCCTGGTATATGTATTTTTCAGGCAGTAAGCAAAACCTTGGTCATAGCCATGTAAAACCAAACGAAAAAATGTGGTTATTTACATTTTATGTCATGTTTCTATGTTTGTGATTTTAAGACGCATATACAATTTTATTAGTGTATATTATACATTTTCTTATGTTCTTTTTGACTTCCAACGTATGCAATGACGTATAAGTAGAAAGAGTGTGGAAAAGTAACAATTAATTCCTCGTCGTTAGTGTTAGTACCGAATAGCATGAACCTACTGCTGTTTGCTTGCTCATAGTCAAAGGTCACTATCCTCTACTTTTTTGTTTCCTCGGATATGGAAAATCTCTCATTGATACGAGATTCTCTTTCTTTTGGTGGCATGCTCCTATGAGATATCGATGGGAACTTTTTGTGGTGTAACTTCATGCTATATTTGTACCAGCATTTCATAATGCTGAGAGAGCTGAAATACTACCCATGTGGATGTCTTCTATCTATAGGCTGCTTTCTACGAGAAAGACAGTAAAAGATGCATCGACGGTATAAATTTTTTTGCGGGTGACATGGACAGTCTAAACATAACTGAGTGTTTTTCTAAATCTGTAAGGAACCTACCTGCAGACCGATAAATAGCTAGAAATACAAAATTGCGTCGAAGAAAAATTTGTTTTTTTGGTTGCGAAATGGTATATTCACTTAATTAAGTGGGTGATCAGTCGCTTCTGTAGGTGACGTCTCTCCTCTAAAAAAAAGGTCCTTCTTTAGGTTGCTGGTATTGAAGCGGTGCTGAGGGATCCACTAGATCAAGACTCAAGAGCTTTGACTCATTGCGGAGCCATGAGTCTCCGTGAAGACTCCACCCTTTCTGTCCCTTTTCTACTTTTTCCGTCTGTCTACCGTTCAACATCAAATTTACGTGGATGAACAGTGCTCTTTGTATGGAACGAACCAAAAGTAAATAAACATATAGAGGAGGGTCTCCACCCTTTCTGTCCCTTTTCTACCTTTTCTGTCTATCTACCGTTCAACATCAAATTTACGTGGATGAACAGTACTCTTTGTATGTAACAAACCAAAAGTAAATAATAACAATTTGACCCAAGAATTCCAGAAAGCACCACTTACATAGAGACAATGCCAACTGTACCAGTCGTTGTACACACACGTTACATTTTGGGGGTGGGGTAAATGTTTTTTGACCGCTCTACTAGTAGCTAGCTACTGTGAATGCATGGTTCAGCTGGGGGTCAAAGTTGGCACTGTCAGCAGTGGTTCAGTACGTACATTGTCGTGAGCTTGACAGGCAGCAACCGATGGAAAACTGGTCAATCTGCAGACCTTTCGTTGGACCCCTCTACTACCTAGACCCTTTTGTCCAGGTGTCAGAGTAGTACTTACGTGTGTGGCTGGACGTTCACGTGGCAGGACGTACAAATATAGCTATATAGAGTACGTACGTGTGTGGGCTCTTGCCACTTGTGGGTGCGGTGCAGGGAGAAACCGTGTGCACGATGCATGGTTCACTGTCCAAACAAAGAATGGATGGTGCACTAGCCCTAGACGAAAAACAAAACTTGATTAGCGCATGCATGACGTTTAGTGAATTTTTCAAATGGCTCCCCTAGGTCGCATGCATAGTCTTCACTCGGTGGACGATCGACGCGGCTGCAACCTCGTCTCCTCCCCTCCCCCTATAAATCTGGAGGGCATGCATGCATTGCTCATATCCCCCATCCATCCCAAGACATAGCAGAAGCAGCAGCCTGCTACGTACTCTTGTTCATCCCATATCATCCACGCTAGTTAGTTACCTAATTAATTAGGTAGCCTGCCTAGTCGATCAGCTGTAACACACCACATTATTTAAGTACGCTAGTGATGGCTGCTGCGCATGTATGCTTCTCCTTCTCCTCCTTCGCACCATTGCTCCATTCGGCTTTGCCGGTGGCCAGAAGTGGTGACCAGAGTGGCCGAAACAGTGGCTTCTTTCGCCCTTCGCCGGTGATATATCCCGGGCGGGAGCCTGTGTCCCATGAGCTGTCCGATGATTTTGACTTCCAGGTATATATTTTTACGGTACATATATAGACCGCAACATTAGAATGTACTTTGAATGCAATTAGCATGTTTGTGTGCCTTTTTCTGGCTAATTATACTGTCTCCGTCCCTAAATTGATGTCGTATAAATCGAGTCAAAAATTTAATCCTTCCTCAAGAATTTTATAACCACAGTCTAGCAATTCATGGATTGCCTTTTCAAAATAACTTTGAATAATGACTCCTCTTCAGGAACCAGCGAGACATAGAAAATGTGTGTTTCATTAAATAATTAATGATGTTTCTGGAAAGAGCAAAATTTCAATCTCTATCTCATCTTTTATTGTTAATTTCTGAACTATGTTAATAAAATATAAACCTACATTAGATGCACTATTTTCCTATGATATCGCCAATTGTTGAATGCAAATAATATATGATATATATTGCACTTATCTAGACTTTGTATTCTTTTTAAAAAGAAGTTTGCTCTATGTGCAATACCAGGAAAGCCTATTGAATGTTCAAGCGTTGCTTCATCAACATCCGAAAAGCAACAAAGGAATGTTGAGCACGGTTGATCACCTCAAACACCTCTGCATTGACCACTATTTCCAGGATGAAATCGATAACATAATGGAGACGTCTGTGGATCTCCTCCATAGTGATGATCTACTTGACGCAACCCTTTCCTTAAGGCTGATGAGAGAAGTTGGATATTATATTTCGGCAGGTCAGTAAAATACTAGTTTAGTGTGTTGGGATAAACACACCAGTTTGGAAACTTGAGTGCAACTTTGTCAATTATGATTTTATGTGATAATTTTGCTAATAATAAATTAGCCTTAGAGTAACCAAGTTCAATAATAAAAAAGAACAATCCCTTGTGTAGCATAGAAGCACCTATCATGAGACGTATTGTTTTCATTATGTATGACATGCACCTAAGACCCCTTCTTGTCGGTGTATGGCAGACGATGTTCTTCAGAAGTTCACAAACGATAATGGTGATTTCAACCTTAGGCATAGCAAAGACCTTAGAGGGTTGCTGAGCTTGCATGACATGTCACACCTCAACATGGGGGAAGCTTCACTCTACAAGGCAAAGGAATTCTCAAGCAAGCACCTGAAATTTTCACTTAAGTATTTGGAGCCTAACCTTGCGAGATATGTGATGAAGTCACTAGACCATCCCTACCATGTGAGCCTGAAGCAATACAAGGCTAGGCATCATTTGAGTTACCTCCAGAACTTGCCTACCATGCACACTGCAATTGAGAAGCTGGCACTTGTAGAATTTCAGATGAAGAAGTTGCAACATCAAAGTGAAATGCAAGAGGTTAAGAGGTATGAATATAATAAAATACACTCCTTCCATTATTAGTTGTTGCGGACATTGGCCCACCTGCATATTGATAAGAGAGAACTCACTTGGAATTAATAGATTAACATATTTTTTTGCTCATGTATTGGCACAATTAATGGTGTGGTGGTTTTTTACTATGAAAACTTCATTTTCACACAGATGGTGGGTGGATTTGGGATTATCTCAAGAAATTCCAGCTGCAAGGGACCAAGTTCTGAAATGGTACATGTGGTCCATGACTATCCTCGAGGGTTTCTCCTTCTCAAGATATCGGGTTGAGGCCACAAAGGTTATCTCAATGGTCTACATTGTGGATGACATCTTTGATCTTGTCGCCACACAGGAGGAGCTCTCTCTCTTTAATGAGGCAATCAAAATGTGAGCATTGATGTTCCCGTAATAACAACAACATTGAATTTAGGAATGAAGTATAATTACATTTGTTTGTAAATGAATGACATCTTAGATATGTCTAATTGCACATTAAAAATTCTATAATTTTGACACATCATGTATAAAGAGGTATTAGGATTGGTTTGACATAAACATTAGGCCTTTGCGAGAAATATCTTGATATACTAATAGTTTTGTAATCATTCATACAAAAAGAAAAAGTAGTGCATACTCAAGGCTGCTTATGCCCAGAATGGCATATTTTTGCTAATGGTATAATCAAACTCATTGGTTAGTCACGACCTTATACATGAACACATAATATAATTTTTATTACAAAAGTTTCATGTGCAAAGTGCATATTTTGACAGGTGGGATCTTGCAGCTGCTGAGTCACTGCCGAGTTACATGATATCATGTTACAAGGATCTTTACACCATCACAAATGATATCGCTGATATGGTCATAAAAGAGCATGGACTGAATCCTATCAATCATCTCAAGCAAGCAGTATGATTACTCGAATGTTTTTTCATTTTCTTTAGTTTCATTTGTCTAAGCAACTAATAAATATATTAATAGTACCACCTCACGTATTTCTATGTGCTATATAATTTGTGATTAATTGTAATGAAATAAAATATAAGAAAATAACAATGGAAGAACTAATATTACATTCATGCCTTTTTTCTTGCAGTGGGCAACTTTGTTTGATGGATTCATGATCGAGGGAAAATGGCTATCTACTAATCAGGTTCCTACATCGGAGGACTACCTAAGAAATGGTGTCATCACTTCAGGAGCACCACTTTTATTTATGCATCTTTTATTCATGCTTGGGCATGATTTGACAGAGGACAACAACGACTACATCCTTAGGGTCATCTCCTGCCCTGCAAAGATCATGAGGCTCTGGGATGACATGGGGAGTGCAAAGGTCAGAACACACCGAGAAGTTTATCGCACGACTATGTTATTAGTAATACTAATTATTTACATGAGTTATTTCGTACCATATCCTGGTGGGTGTGCATTCAAGTTCACATTGACAACATTAGGCATGATCTGAAAAGAAATTATGTGTCCCATGCAGGATGAGTTGCAGGAAGGGCTCGACGGATCATACAAGGATTTGTACCAGAGAGAAAACCCTCATGCTGATGCGGAGAAGCACATGTTGGATATGATAGCGGGTGAATGGGAGCATCTAAACAGGGAATGCTTCTCTCAGACAAAGTCCACACTACCACCTAGCTTCATCGGGGCGTCTCTCAACTTTGCAAGGATGGTCAGCATCATGTATGGCTATGACGATGAGCAGAGGCTCCCCGCTCTGGAGGATTACACTAGGATGTTGCTCTTTTGAATAATGCATGCTATTGTTGTGTATGTAAGTCTTATATATGTAGCACACCAATTTTGTAGGGTTGCCCTGTTGAAACGTGGACTAGTATGATGCGCCATTAGCTAATGTGAAACTGCTCCACAAACGATACTTGTGGCCGAGCTGTGCACAACATGCAAATCCAGCGGCTAGTGCCCTTCTCACTCATATGCATGTCCAGCAGTATTCAATCTTCGTGTGTGAATCGTTCAAAATTTGTCCTGTGCATAGCACGACTCTAGCGGTTGTGTTCCTAGTTGCTAGTGGTTAATTATATAAATATACCCCCTCCGTCTGGAAATACTTGTCATCAAAATATATAAAAGGGGATGTATCTAGATGTATAGATACATCCTCTTTTATTCATTTCACTACTAGGGAAAAGCCTAGCAGTAGCGCGGGTTCTAGGTATATCAGTAGCGCGGGAGGCGGCGCTACTAATAAGGTGCTACAGCTAACCCGTAGCAGCAGCGCGTGCGCGCCCGCGCTACTGATATACAAGTGTAGCAGCAACGTTCTTCGGTGGAGCTCGCTACTGCTAATAGCTATAGCGCGCTTCTCCTGTGCGCGCTACTGCTACTATCGCGCTGTTGCTTACTTTTCTCCACTCGCTACTGCTAATTTTAATAGTTTTTGTTTTTTTTCTGCATATTTGTTTTGTATTTGAATAGGCTTTATAGAAGAATCTTTAGCACATACAAATGTCATCATGATACACATACAAATGTCTGCGAGACCACAAATGTAATCATAGCATATATATACAAATAGTCTCATCATAATCATCATCCAACACAAAGTGGTATGTTGTCATCATCTCGAAAATAGCGATACATGCAAGTCTCGAATACTTGCAACTACAATGTTATCCATCTAAACAAAGGTATAGGCGAGAAGAGCTATCACTATGAGTGAGAGTGGAACTATACAGTACATGAGGCGGCGGTTACGAGTCCTCTCTCGCTCTAGCGTGAACCTCAAGTAACTAGCTTCTCCTTCTTGTCTGCTTTTGAAGCCTTTATGGCTGGCGCCCGAGAACCCATTCACTTGTGCCTGACACTCAGGCCACTCGTCGTACACCCCCGGAACCTTCCCTTTGTACACGACATAGCACTTCCATCTCGCCATCAAGAAACTAGGTACATGTTAGACATGCATCTTCATGAAGAGGATGTACAATCATATGCAACAAAATATACTAGAGCAACACGAAAAAGAAAGGGTTAGCAACTAGATGCAACATACAGTACGCAAACTAATTAAATAGAGGTACGCAGGTCATCGTACGCAAACTAACAAAGTAGCGTTACGCAAGTTCGGCAGGGACCGTAGACATCACAAAGTTTCATCGCTACAAAAAATATACAAGTTCAACCGACACATATCATCATAGTCGGCATCATAAATCACTAGAAGTTCCATCCTTCCATATCATCGAGGATGGACCCTAGGTTCTTGAACGGCATGAGATCTAGACGTTGCATGCCTATGCGAGTTTGGACGTCAGCTCGCGATATAGGGCCGTGGTGGAACATCCCCTTCTCATCGATGACTTCTTTCATGATGATCGTCGCAATGTCCCTTTGGATGCGAAAGAAGTCATCTCTAAGTTTATAATCCGCTTCTCCATGAGATTCTAGCCACTTGTGGATATGATCATCATTTCTACTTGTCATGCGAAGCTTTTGGTGATCCGTGTTGAACTGAATCATGAGATGGACGATGTAGAATCCATCCTTCTTTCTTGGTTTTGGGACATGGATGCAGGAGAAGTTAGTTTTATGTGCGAAACCCATCTTCTTGTTCCTTTGTTTCATGATCTGCATGTGGCCACCTCTAATGTTGAAGCCTTGGAGAGCATCATCTAGAATATTCATTATGTGGGTGTAGTCCTTTTTCTCGTAGTCTCCGGAAGGGTCAAAATACACGGCATGGGAGACTTGCGGGTAAAGAACGATAAGGACGGCGCGCCCGTTGCTGTGGGGAAAAGACACCTCAAATTATTCTCCGTATGAGCGAGAAGGAATGATTGAAATGTACGAAAGGGTTGTCCGAAACTGACTTACTTTGGATGATAAGGCACGAAGACAATTTCCCGATCCTTATTCTGTACCATGAAGTTTTGGAGGTAGTCCCTAGCAGTTTCACGCTCAAAGTCGCCGAGACTCAAGAAAGACTCATGCATGTAGTACGGATCTGCCACACAGATTTGTGAGACTTCTTCACTTTTCATGATGGAGCTCATATGTAGAACAAAAAGGCGGACAATTGTAAAATCGAGCCGCCTTGTTAGAAACATCTCAAAGATATGGTCAAACCGCAGGAAGAACACCTCCGTGGGCCGTGTCTCGACGTAGCACTTCCCCTCAGGCACACGAGCCGCGCATGTCGGATATCCTGGATCCTTTGAGGCTAGTAGGCTTTTCTCAGTCGACAGCACATGGTCGTGCAGTCTCCTGAGATCCCCTGGTAGTGCCTCCAGCAGTTTCGGCGGTAGCATCGGCTCACCCGTGAGATGGAACATGGCCGCACCTTTCACGGGTACACGCTCTTCAGAATCCATCGTCTGGCTGCTATGTGCTCTGGCTTGTTTGGAGGCAGTTATCTTCCCCGATCTCTTTCTCTCCTTTTTCTTGGGCACACCTTCCAGACCCTTCCTTAACCCCTGCCCCAGGGTTCCCGGGCTAAGCACTGTACGACCCCCGGCTAGTTGAGCCTGTGTTGACGCGGCATCTTCAGGCGTGTCCTATGAGGAATTCATGAAGAGAGACTTTTTGCAATCCTTCCAATGACCTTCTTGCCCGGGCATATCATCCATATCCTCATTAGCATGCTGATAGCCCGATTCGTCATATGGTTGACTCATCATATCTACGTCACAGTCATACACGTTTGTATTGAGGAAACCCATAGGGTCGACCTCCGTCTCATCATCCATTCTCTGTTCTACAGGACCGATTACATCAGCCAGTACTATTGCACCCCCTTCATCACATCATCTGCCGCTCTCACCCAGCACTACAAGAGCTGGTAATTGCGTAGGCGGGGTGGTGGTCTCCGCACATGCTTGTTGATGTGTGGTTATTGTTGTGTTCTCGGCCGGCTCCAGATGAATAAGATTATTCGGCCATAGGAGCACCCAACCCTTGCAGCTTCCAATCCACGGCGGGGTCTCATCGTCCTCTCCCACATGCTATACTAGAGGAGACAAAGCCTCGTGCCCCGATTTCACACTGGACAAGCTAACCCTGAAGTTGACGAGATTGTTATTCTGGGGGCCGTATTTCTACACAATATGTACCCCTTTGAGAGGTTCATGGGATTCCTAAAGAAATATGTCCGTAACCGCGCTAGGCAAGAAGGAAGCATCTCCATGGGCCATCAAACAGAGGATGTCATTGGGTTTTGTGTTGACTTCATTCCTGGGCTTAAGAAGATAGGTCTCCCTAAATCGTGGTATGAGGGGAGATTGACTGGAAAAGGCACGCTTGGAGGGGAGACAATAATATGCAGGGACGGATATTGTTGGTCTCAAGCACACTACACAGTTCTACAGAACTCTACCTTGGTGACCCCTTATGCCGATGAACACAAGAACAGTCTGTGCTCCAAACACCCGGAGCAGTGCGACGACTGGATTACATGTGAACACATCCGGACTTTTAGCAGTTGGTTGGAAACACGTCTCAGAAGTGAAAACACTGTTTGTGAGGAGTTGTACTTGTTGTCCAGGGGACCATCTTCGACTGTAATGATTTGGAAAGGATACGAGATAAATGGGAATACATTTTACACGATCGTCCAAGATCAAAAGAGCACCAACCAAAACAGTGGTGTCCGCTTTGATACAGCCACCGAGAGAGGAAAGGTTACATATTATGGTTACATAGTGGACATATGGGAACTTGACTACGGAGTAGATTTTAAGGTCCCTTTGTTTAAATGCAACTGGGTCAATCTGTCAGGAGGCGGGGTACAAGTAGACCCATAGTACGGGATGACAACAGTGGATCTGCACAATCTTGGGTACACTGACGAACCGTTCGTCCTAGCAAATGATTTGGCACAGGTTATCTATGTGAAGGACACGTCTACCAAACCAAAAGAAAAAATAAGGAAGCGAATACATCATATGATGAGCCAAAGCGCCACATAGTTCTTTCAGGAAAAAGGGACATCGTGGGAGTGGAGGGCAAGACAGACATGTCCGAAGATTATGAAAAGTTTCATGAAATTCCTTCCTTCAAAGTCAAGGCTGACCCAAGCATCCTGATAAATGATGAAGATTATCCATGGTTACGGCGCAATAAGGAAAGGAGACAAGCGAAGAAAAAGTGAAGACTTTCTCCACAACTATTATGATGATACCATGCCAACTTTCAACCTTTTCATAGTTCATTTGAAATGCCTATTGTAACAGACAAGTTTCCGTATGAAATCCTGATACTTCGAAAGAGATTGTCCGTTTTATGCATGAAGTGCATCCAGTTTTTGCCGTAACCCTCTCAACTTTCTTGCACATGCTATGTGGATGAAATGATGATACCATACCAACTTCCAACCTTTTCAGAGTTCATTTGAAATGCTTTTAAATTTCAGGGTCTTATAGCTCAAAATAATCAATAAATGCATGAAAAATAACAAATGAAGTCAGAAGGGTTGAAAATTGATGATGTGGCTTTGAATGGTGCATTTTGAACACACAAAAAGTCAGGAGTTCAAATAAGTTTAAAAAAATGAAATCCCTGTGTAACAGATGAGTTTTCGTCTGAAACCCCGATACTTCGAAAGAGATTGTCAATTTTGTACACGAAGTGTATCCTGTTTTTCCATAACCCTCTCAACTTTTTAGCACATGCTATGTGGGTGAAATGATGATATCACGCCAACTTTCAACCTTTTCAGAGTTCATTTGAAATGCTTTTCAATTTCAAGGTCTTATAGCTAAAAAAACCAGTAAATGCTTTTATAAAACTCTAATAGCAAAAGGAATCAACTAAAAAGCTTTTATAAACCTCTAGTATTTTTTAAACTAAAATTATATAAAATTTATGCAACTAAAATTATCAAAGTATTTTCTGTTCAAAACATGAAAAGCAGAAATAATTATCATAAAGAATTTTTTGTTAGAAACTTTAGTAGCAAAAAGAATTGTCGTAAAGATTTTTTTGATAGAAACTAAACTAACAAAATCTGTTTTTCAATATAATGATAAAACGTAGTAATATTAGATAGAAGGAAAAAGAATCACTCCAAATATATTTTTAGTTGCATAAAGATTATAATTATTCAAATTTGGAAACTAATGGAGTAACAGAAAGATTATAATTATTCTGAGCTAAAAGAAAAAAGAATAAAAAAATAAAGCAAAAATCAAAAGAAAATAAATAATTCAAAGCAAAAAATAAAACAAAAAAAATAAAAAAGTGCCACCTAAAGGGCCACCAGGCCTGAATACGACTAGAAACCCAACAATGGGCCAGGATTCAGGCCCGCAGTAGGCCCAATAGGCCCACAGGCACATATAGTGCGTTTAGTCCCGTAAGCCTGCATTTGAGAGGAGCTCGAGAGGGCAGCGGGACTGGGGCTTATAAACCACTCTCGAGCTCCCTCAGCTAGCGAGGTGGGACCAAACTTTCGTGCCGCGACGCGGGCAGCACAAGACCTTTAGTCCCGGTTGGTGGCACAAACCAGGACTAAAGGGTTGCATTGGTCCCGGTCGGTGCCACAAACCGGTACCAATGCCCCACCTTTAGTCCCGATTGGTGCCACCAACCTGGACCAAAGGCCTCTGCTTCCCGCCCTTTGGGCTGCTGAAAAGAGGCCTTTGGTCCCGGTTGGTGGCACCAACCGGGACTAAAGGTCGCATTAGTCCCGGTTTGTCTCATGAACCGGGACCAATGCGTCGTCTATATAACTGGCACTCGTCAAAATTTCGTTCAGTTTCGTTCTTCCCCACCCCGACGCCGCCAAGCTGCCCATCTCCGCCTCGCCGTCGCCGTTGTCGCCCCGCGCCGTCCCGCGCCGCCCCGACGCCGTCGCCGCCCCCCGCCCCACGCCCCGTGCCCCGCGACACCGTCGGCCCCTGCTTGTCGCCACCCCGCCCCGCGCCGCCCCTCACCGTCAACCGTCACCGCGCCGCCCCTCACGCACCGTGGCCGTCGCCGTCGCCCTCGCCCTCGCCGCGCCCCTCATGCCGTCGCCACCCCGTGAGCAAATTTTTTGCTAATTTAATTTGATGTAGTAGTTAATTTGGATGTGTAGTATAATTTAGATGTGTAGTTAATTGAGTTACATTTTGTTAGATTTTTTTGTTAGATGTGTAGTAATTTAGATGTGTAGTTCATAGATTTTTGGGTTAGATTTTTTTCATATTGTGTAATTTGTAAATATTGTGGTAGATTTTTCTATTAATAGATTTTTTTGGTGATATTATTGTTGAATATGCATGTTTGTATGTTCATATACATGCAAAGATCGAATATGTCAATTTTTTATGATTTTTTCTGTTCATAGAATTTTTATGATTTTTTTCTGTTGTAATTTTGTTCATAGAATTTTAATGATTATTTTGTTCACAGAATTTTTTTGTCAATTTATGTATATGTTCATATTTTGTATGTATAGGAAATTGTGCATGATCAAAGTCATTTATGAATATGTTCATATTGAGAATAGAGGAAAAAGGAAAATAAGAAGAGAAAGTGTTTAATATAATTAGTTAGAAAAATAATAGAACTATAGTTAAACTAGTTTATTTTTAGTAAGTACTACTTTATTTTATTTATAGTAAGTGCTTAATATATAGTTGAACTAGCTAGTTGATTTAATAAACTACTTTATTTTACTATATATAGAAGTAGTTTATTTTTAGTAAGTACTACTTTATTTATTTATAGTAAGTGCTTAGTAGTTGAACTAGTTGATTTAATTAATAAAACTACTTTATTTTATTATATATAGAAGTAGTTCCCGCATCGACGTCGACGATGCCTATCCCGCTTCCTCGTCGTCGACTCGGCGGTGGAGGCCTGCTTGATCAGGGCCATGTCCAGGACTGGGCTCCGTCGGGCAGGTATTGGGAGGTGCTACCTTCCGAGGGACGTAGGTTGGTGAGGAGCCAGCCCGTTGTTGACCCGATCCTTATTTGGTGGCGGTCGCGTGGGCCAGTGACGGTGCCGAGGCTTCCGGACACCGTGGAGGTGATACGTCACCGTGTCAGCGAGGAGGACGAGCACGTCCGTCGCTATATGGTTGCGTTGGAGGGCAGGTTCGACAATACCTGGCAGGTTCTTCAGGGATCTCACTGGAGTTATGATCATGTGATGGTTCCTTATCTTTGGATGTCCACCGCCCGCGACGATACCCGTCGGGCGCTACGGTTCTAGTTGTATTAGTGATGCTATATGTATGATATTATTCGAGGAGTATTAGTGATAATATTTGACGATGTACGGACACAAGAGATGATGTACTTTTGGTTATAATTGAATGCATGCTAATTGGAATACTGTTTTTTTTTACGATTTGGTTTTGCTTATTGAATGCTCATATTGGAAAAGTACTCCTACTTTGAATGCTAAAATTGAGGAGCACTCTATGCAGAAATCTAGGAGCCCCCTCCATCATCCACGCCGTCGTGGGGGTAGCTTCTCCTTCATTCCCGTGTGCTAGACAATTTGGTGTAATAATCCCGATAGTCAACCCGATAATAATAATAATGATCTAATTTAGGTTTTTTAGTACATATATTTAATTGTACAAGTTTAATATTTGAATCATGAACATAGGCCGGAAATGTCGTACTCGGACGACGAAAATCGCTCGGGGGAGTGCGACTAGTGCCACGACGACCGAGGTATGTGCGACAGGTTCCTTGAGCTAGACGAAGATCGGCGCTTCAGCATTAGGCTCGAGGAGGCCTTCGATGTTCATACGATACGCAACGACGACAATAGTTTTTTTCGTAATTAAGCACGACTTCAACTATTTAAACGTGTATTTTTCATCTTTTCCAATTCGACTAGCTTATCCCATGCTATGCAAGACGATATGTCTTGGAGAGGATGGGTTTTGAAGACCATGAAAGTATGGAAACCAAAAAATTCACCTAAGGACCCATCATGGTGTGGATTTTGAAGTAAAGTTGTACAATGCTGAGAGTGTAACCCATTTTGGTTGCAAAAATTGAGAAGCACTTTGCAAGATGTATGGTTTTGATGAGGGTATGCTTGTCACCATGGATCTTGGTGATCCTACAATCGAGCAAGACAATATGGACATTTGGGTCCTTGTGGATACACTTCCAATTCTTCCCCCATGTGAGCTTCTCAAACATAGTTATTAAGTAATTTATATTGTTTATTTCAAAATAGTTGACAGCTTATTTCCATTGACAGCTTATTTTCATTCTTCAAAGAATGTGCGGAAGATGGTAGACAAAACCCACTACACCGATGGCTCCGAATTAACTTATAAGGAGAAAAATCATCTGATCGCATTTTGTACTGATCTTGAGAATTACAATATCTACAATCGAACTCCTCAACATTATGGTCAATACGTGCCACTAGTGCACGTGTTGAACTACGGTAACTACCATGGAGATACCCTGGTAAGATTTTTTACTATTACGACATCCGTGCATCTTTTTGCATACTTCTAAAACTAGTACATCATTGCTAACTACGAAGTTATTACTATGTTTTTCAACAGATAATCCCGAATGATTGTGTGCCTCATCTGATGTATACGCACGGTCGCCTTGATGTTTTGAACATACAACCAGGTCGTCCTACGAATCTCAACTGTCCATACCGGATTTCTAAAAGAAGTGGAGACATGACAATCAAAGAATGGAAAAAATGTATGGACAGTCGTAAGGAGCTTCTTGGAAGCAAAAGGAAGCGAAGCGCAAGAATTGGAGACAGGATGATCTCCATTCTTCATAATGGAGAGTCAGGGTCTATATTGTTTTATGCTATTTTACCTTAAGGGTGTTTAGGTCCTACCTGATACTGATGATCATGTGCTAAGAACAATTATGTAGGGTTGGGTTCGATGACTATGAGGATGATGATCGTATGACTTGTTATTAATAACGAGTAGAAGTTGTATGATGATGCATGATTAGTAGGACTTGTTATTATATATGATGATGTATGATGCGAGCATGAGTTATTATATATCAGCGGGTGAAATGAACATAGCAGTAGCGTTGGTAAACCAAGGACGAAGATATAAGAGAGGACACTTCTCCCTATTAGCTATCTAATAACAACCTAAATTAACCCCAAAACCCCTAAACCAGCCACTTTTTTTTTTAAAAAAAGAAAAACCTCAGCTCCAGCCAGCTGCTGACGCGTGGAAGCCTTTTGGTCCCGGTTCATGTCACCAACCGGGACCAAAGGCCCCCTTGTCTGGGCTGCCCGCAGTGGCCACGTGGAGGCCCATCTGTCCCGGTTCGTGTAAGAACCGGGACTAAAGGGGGAGGGCATTAGTACCGACCTTTTTGTCCCAGTTCTTAAACCGGGACAAAAGGCCCTTACGAACCGGGACAAATGCCTGTTTTCTACTAGTGTAAAGTTAGTACAAAGTTGAGTCATCTATTTTGGAACGGAGGGAGTGCGTGCTAAGCGGTTTGAGGTTGCGAGTACGACTCTTTGGGTCATTATTATTTTTACTTTTCTTACTTACCAGTTCTGAGAAATGAACAAAAAAAAGTGCAAGAAGGCAACTCCAACCAGCTACCTCTCGAGGCACAAAAGAGTAGGTTACCACGACACCACAACTAAGAATGTTGATGTAACTGCGAGGTAGAGTGTTTTACTAAATTTTAAAAAATGTATTTTTTATCTTTTTTGCTTGGGATGGGTATTTCTTGTGGAGCGTCGAGAAACGCGCATACCGCCCGGTATCCAGATTTTTTGGCAGTACCCAAAACCTTGGTCATAACCATGTAAACCATACCAAAAAATGTCATTATTTACATTTTATGTGTTGTCTTTTTACGTTTGTGATTTTAGGATGCGTATACAATTTTATTAGTGTATAGTAATGCATTTTCTTTTGTTCTTTTTGACTTCCAACGTATGCAATGACGTATTAGTAGAAAGGGTGTGGAAAAGTAACAATTAATTCCTCGCCGTTAATGTTAGTACCGAATAGCATGAACATACTGCTGTCTGCTTCCTCATAGTAAAAGGTCACTCTCTATGTTTATTTCCTCGGATATGGAAAATCTCTAATTGATACGGGATTCTCTTTCTTTTGGTGGCAAGCTCTTATGAGATATCGATGGGAACTTTTTGTCGTGTAACTTGATGCTATATTTGTGCCACCATTTCATAATGCCGAGAGAGCTGAAATACTACCCACGTGGATGTCTTCTATCTATAGGCTGCTTTCTACAAGAAAGACCACAAAAGGTGCATCGACAGTATAATTTTTTTGCGAGTGACATGGACAGCCTAAACATAACTGAGTGTTTTTCTAAATCTGTAAGAAAGTTACATGCAGACCGATAAATAGCTAGAAATAAAAATCTGCGTTGACGGAAAACTTGTTTTTTAGGTTGCAAAATGGTATATTCACTTAAGTGAGCTGATCAATCCCTTCTGTACGTGTGACGCCTCTCTTCTGAAAAAAGAACCTTCCGTAGGTTGGTAATGAAACAGTGATGAGGGATCCACTGGATCAAGCGCATTGAGCCATTGACTCATTGTGGAGTCATGAGTCTCCACGAGGAGTCCACCCTTTCTGTCCCTTTTCCAATTTTTTCTGTATATCTTCCGTTCAACATCAATCTTACGTTGCTGAACATTGCTCTTGTATGTAACAAACCAAAAGTAAATAATAACAATTTGACCCAAGAATTCCAGAAAGCGCCACTTACGCACGAGACAATGCCAGCTGTACTAGTGGTTGTACACACATGTTACATTTGGAGATGGGGATTGGGATTGAGCACCGCAAGATCGAACCCATTGCAAACCACCTCTCCCATTGCAAGAAAAATCAATCTAGTTGGCAAAATCAAATCAATAGATCGGAGAGAAATATAAAGGTACAATAATCATGCATAAAAGTGTTTAGAGAAGACTCAAATAATACTTGTAGATAATCTGATCATAAACTCACAATTCATTCGATCTCAACAAACACACCATAAAAAGTGATTACATCGAATAGATCTCTAAGAACATCAATGTGAACATTGTATTGAAGATCAAAGAGAGAGAAGAAGCCATCTAGCTACTAGCTATGGACCCGTAGGTCTGTGATTAACTACTCACACATCATCGGAATAGCGGCAAGGTTGATGTAGAGCCCCTCTGTGATCGATCCCCCCTCCGGCAGAGTGCCCGGGGATGGCCTCTAGATGGGATCTCGCGAGAACCGATACTTGCGGCGGCGGAAAAGGTATTTCGGGTGACTCTTTGATGCAGGGGGGATATTTCAGAATTTATAGTGCTAGAATTAGGCTAAGAGGTGCCACGAGGGGCCCACAAGCCTGGGGGCGCCTCCCAAGCTTGTCGCACCCTCGTGGCTTGTCAAGTCTTCTCCCGAAGCTTTTAGGGTCCCCTCTGGTCCATAATCAAAAAAAAATATTCTCCATTTGGACTCTTTTTAATATTGATTTCCTGAAAAGCTAAAAACATGAAAAAAAATTGCAATTGGCACTGGGCACTAGGTTTATATGTTAGTCCCAAAAAATGATATAGTTACATATAATTGCATAATAAACATCCAAGATTGATACTATAATAGCATGGAACAATCAAAAATTATAGATAAGTTCGAGACGTATCACTTCATGCTATATATTATTACCCAATGATGTATGACCATCCTATGATGTTTGATTAGATTCGTTTTATCATATGGGTTGATTGATGATCGTGATTGGTTTGAGTTGTATGTTTTATTCCTATCTCCTGTTCAACAGCAATCTTACGTTGCTGAACAGTGCTCTTGTATGTAACAAACCAAAAGTAAATGATAACAATTTGACCCAAGAATTCCAGAAAGCGCCACTTACACACGAGACAATGCCAGCTGTACCAGTCGTTGTACACACACGTTACATTTGGGGAGGGGGGGCGGGGGTAAATGTTTTTTGACCGCTCTATTAGTGGCTTGCCACTTGCGTGCATGGTTCAGCTGGGGGTCAAAGTTGGTAATGGCACCAGTGGTTTAGCACGTAGGTTGTCTTTTATATATAGGCTGCTTGCTAAGAGAAATAATGTAAACTAGCAAGATGCTCGTGCATTGAATGGGACATGAAGATGCTTTTTTTACAAAACACCTGTTGTGCTTGTCCTATGTGAGAATAATCTCATGTGTAAAACTAATGATATCTCAAGAAAGAGAAGAGATAAGGTGATGAAGAGTGGGGCCTGGTGGTGATTGGTCGTCGGACTGAGCGGAGGCATGGGGATGGACGACGCCGGCAGCGGCCGCCATGCCAGATTGTTTCAGATGCTTTCTTTTTTAATTGCTCAATAATGAGGTTGTGAGAGATAAGGATGAACGAGGGAAGTATCTGCAAATGTGGAGAGAGGTGCGGGTAAGATATAGATCGGACGGTCTATATTGCAAGATGGTAGGCACACCCTTATCACCAACTTAATTTTTTATAAGAATAGAGAAGATGCATCAACAGTATAATTTTTTTGCGGGTGACATGGACATAACTGAGTGTTTTTTTAAATATGTACGAAAGCTACCTTCAGGTCGATAAATGGCTAGAAATACAATTTCGTGTTGAATAAAAACTATTTTTTAGGTTGCGAAATGGTATATATTCACTTAGGTAGCCTGACCAGTCCCTTCTGTAGGTTGCTAGTAATGAAGCAGTGCGGAGGGATACACTGGATCTAGAGCTTTGACTCGTTGCCAAGCCACCAGTTTCCGTGAAGACTCCATCCTTTCTGTCCCTTTTTCTATTTTTCAGGTCTATCTTCCGTACAACATCAATCTTACGTGGATGAACAGTACTCTATGTATGTAACAAACCAAAAGTAAGTAAATAATGACAATTTGACCCAAGAATTCCAGAAAACGCCACTTAAACACAAGACAATGCCAGCTGTACCAGTCGTTGTACACAAATACTTCCTCCTTTTTTTTAGTCTGCATATAACTTTTGTCTGAAGTTAAAGCATCTCTAGTTTGACCAAACTTATAGAAAAAAGGATCAAATATTTACAATGCCAAAGGAATATTTTTAGATTCATTATGAAATGTAGTTTCATATTATGTATATTTTGATATTGTAGATGTTGATATATTTTTATACAAATTTGGTCAAAGTTTCAAAAGTTTGACTCGACAAAAATCTTATACGTGGAGTAAAAATGAATGGAGGGAGTATTACATTTGGGGAGGGGGTAAATGGTTTTTGACCGCTTTATTAGTAGCTAGCTACTACATATGCATGCATAGTTCAGCTGGGGGTCACGTTGGTAATGCCGGCAGTGGTTCAGTATAAGTAGGTTACATATGTGGCATGCGTACATTGTCGTGAGCTTGACAGGCAGCAACCGATTGAAAACTGGTCAATCGGCAAACTTTTCGCTGGCCTTTTAATTTCTCCAGGTGTCAGATCTTGACGTTCACATGGCAGGACGTACAAATATAGGTATATAGAGTACTTACGTGTGTGGCTCTTGCCAGTTGTGGGTGCAGTGCATGGAGAAACCTAGACATCAGAGTTCTGTCTTCAGAGCAAGGTGCATGGTGCATGCATAAACCTGAGAATAGTTTGGTCTCGAACCATAGTTCCAATTTGGTTTACCTGTTGGGCTGCTTTGGTTCGGTTGAAATGGATTGAGCCTCTATCGTAATTTAGTTTGGTGTGGACTTTTGTAATTAATAGATTGGGTTGGTTTGGTCTGGACAGAGATAAATTGGTCTCAGACCGTTTTAGTCCACGGATAAAAACCAGTCTAGCGACCGTTTAACCACACACCGTCAGCGTAATGTGAGACCAACGCTTGGTTTAGGTGCAACCGCCGCCTGAGATGAGTGACATGAGCGCACGTACCACCTCGCCACCACCGAGATCTCTGGTGACAATAGTCAACTCCATGCAGAACACGAGGAACTCAAAGACGAGGCCTTCGACGACGCTGTCACCATGAAGATGGTTGTGAGCTCGACCTTGCCGATGTGGCCGACGAAGGTGATGGTCACGAAGCCGATGAGAATCTGGAAGCCAAAGGGTCTTGCACACGTCCGGATAGGTCCTGCAGCCGGCCATGGGCCACCGTGCCGGCGCCGCCATCTGCTCTTACGGTGCACGCACACGTATACTGAAGCTCCTGACACCAAGCTAGCCGCCGTTGGTAGGAGCCTCACACCTTTCGTAGTTCTGTACATACAGGTTAAGTTTGGGGTTGTTCCAGTTGTTGTTGACTGACCCATGGTTTGAAACTTTGGGTTCAAATTAAACGTAGAGAAAGGTCTGGATGGATTTGGCTTGAAAATACATTCAGTTTGGATTGGTTTGGATTGTAGCATTTGCAATTTGGTCTGGTTTGGATGGATCGCTGGACTTATACATGTATTGGTTGGCCTGGGTTTAGTTTGGATTACAAACTATTCCCAGGTTTATGCATGCATGGTTCACTCTCCAAACAAAGAATGGATGGTGCACTAGAAAACTCTCTCATGCAATATAAATTCGCCACAGGAAATTTCTTTGACTCACAAAGGTGAAACCAGAGGAGATTCAGAGGCCCAAAGTAAAACAAGTGTACAATCAATCAGAACACAGACGGTGCAGCGAAATGCGCTTTTGCTTCTAGAGTAAGCTTGAATATGGCTCCACTCCAGCCAGTCTAAGGGATGATAGCTAGGTCACTGACCGAACTGCAGCCAATCTCAGAAGTAATTCGTTGAACCAACAGGCTCTCCAGACAGCAACATAGCTGAGGCAGCGTCTCTTGTTGTGTCCAGCCAAATAATACTTTTCACACGTAGTACATAGCTAGTCGCATACTTCATGCATGACGACCATACATGTATATATATCACGATACTTCACCACACACGGTCTCTCATGTCTGTACGTGAGACGACAACCATCGAATAAATGTACGAGATCCACAAGTGCAGTGCCAGCTAGCGAATAGCTAAAAAGTAAAAATATCATTGGATGTCAATGTCATGCAGAACATTTGTGTTTTCCGGGAAATATCCCTTCGGACCATCTAGATAGCGACCCCATGATATATATGTTTCTCTAGAAGGAAGTTCTTTTCGTCTCCGCTCTCCGTATCAAGGATGCATATATATATAACCAACGCACTTATCACAAAACTTAATACGTACGGTCACAACAAATGTAACCAGATTATAGAAGTGGGGCAGGCTACACTGAGAAGATATAGCAGTATGAAGTCCACTGGCAGCACGGAACCCAAACCAGAACATAAATTCCCTAGTAAGCCACTTGAGTTTCTTGGGGCAATGTGTCAACTGATACAGAATAGTAGCAAACACACATGCACGCAAAATGTATTTCACAGTGTAGGGTGTAGATTAAGTTATTTTCAAACCATGGTTTTATTATGTCCTTGCATTTCGAATATACAAATATTTACATACAAGCAGACTCACAACGAAAAATCAGCATCAGAAACGCAAGATACAAGTCATAACCAAGGTTTGGATTCCGAATGGACAAATTTTCTCGTGGGGGGCAATACTCTCGATTACCACGGTTACCGAGAAATACCAAACATATTTTGAACAAATTCAATTGAATTTTGAATTCAAATTCTTCTAAACTAGATATTGAAATAACTTGAACGAATATCAATCATAAAAGCGGTATCAGCTCAGTGGAAAGTCTACTAGTCCCTCCGTTTCGAAATAGATGACCCAACTTTCTATTAACTTTGTACTAACACTAGTAGAAAACAAGGCTACCGTTCGGACCCATGGGGGGTATTAGACCCGGTTCGTGAGCCCAGGGGGACGGCCGGGGCCTCGTGGGTATTGGTCCCGGTTCGTGTGGAACCATTTGTCCCGGTTCAAGCCACGAACCGGGACCAATGGTCCTCGCTCCTGGCCCACAACCATTGGTCCCGGTTCATGGCTTGAACCGGGACAGAAGGGGGTGCTTTAGTCCCGGTTCATGCCATGAACCAGGACAAATAACTTGCCTATATATACCCACCGCCGCGGCAGAGCACTCCAGTGCTATGTTTTTTCAATCCGGCGATGAGAGGGCATTTTGGTGCTCTAGTTCACCTCCTATGCACATGAGGTGTTCGATGAAATGCCCGAGCCACACTAGTTAAGCTTTCTCCTCTCGAAGATCGACCTCGGAGCTTCATTTTTTTCGAGATTTGTCTAGATTTAGCGGTTCGTCACGCCCCGTCCCCGTTTTCACCGCCGTTGATCGCCCGCGCCGATCTCGTCGCCGGCACCACAGTGGGGAGTCTCTTGTTCTTATCTTCTTTCTGATACTTGTCTGATTTTCTTACTTTAGGTAGATATTTGTCTGATTTTCTTACTTTTGACACACATAATTATATATAATGCACGCAGATGAACCGGCAATGGATGTATGGTGATAGACACACCTCCGAGTACATTAAGGGCGTGCATAATTTTCTCGAAGTGGTTGAGGTGTCGGGGGTTGGGTGCGACATATGCCAATGGATGGCTTATCATGGTGGAAGCGAGTAGAACGTCGCCGGTGCCTGGAAGCGGGATAAGGCGTAGACACGAACGCCGGCGTACTTTACCCAGGTTCGGGGCTCTCCTAGGAGATAACACCCCTAGTCCTACTCTGCGAGGTCTCCGCATGATCACTAAGGCACAAGTGATACAATGGTGCTCCTCGAGCTGTATGCTAGACGCAGAAGGTGGCAAGGCTAGCTCTCTTCCTGCACTAGGGGGTGGCTAGTTCTAATGGTGTGGGAACCCTTTGCATGGGTGGCCTGGGGGGTTTATATAGGCCTACCCCCCAGGGGTACAATGGTAACCTCGCCGGCCGCTGGGCCCGGCTGTCAGTGTCTCCAGCCTCCGGCTTCTCCGTCGACCGCTGGGGCCCGCCGCCTGGTGGGCCCCACCGACTGATTGGCGGCTGCTCGCTGTAGCCGTGTCGTTGGCGGTGGGGGCTTGGTCATCCTAGCGTGGCTACAGTCCCGCCGCCTGGTGGGAGGACACTGTAGCCACACCTGGTCTTATCAGCTTAATGGCGTGCTCGTCTCGGGACAAGGGACGGCCGCCTGCTGGAGGCTGGCCCCTCTCTAATCCGCCTGGTTGAGCTTCCGCCGTCTTCCCTGGGGTCACTGCCCGATAGGGCCCGCCTCTGGCCTGCCGTACCGACAGGCCGTCGTGGTGAACAGGGCTCCGCCTGCCCGGAGCGACGTCAGGGTAGATACGGCACAGTGCTCCGTCGTGCGGAGATCTCCGTCTGTACGGAGCACTGTAGCCACGCCCGTCTCGAGCGTGGGAGGCGTCGTTCCTCACTGTAGCCATGCTTCGTCTTGTACTCTTGATGGGAGCTCGGTCGCCCCGTAGTCGTGTGGTGGCTGCTTGCCTGTTACCGCCCTCTCTGGAGGGCGGCCGCTAGGAGCCGGCCACCCGGAGCGCTGCAGTCTTGGGACGGCCGCCCTCTGGCAACCGGCCGCTGAGCCAGCCGGCCCCAGAGGGCGGAGCTTCATCTTGGGGCCCAGCTAGGCGGAGATGGCCAAAAGTTTTGATGAATCCAGGGACTCGGGTGAGCCTGTACGTGATGATAGCTAGGTCACTGACCGAACTGCAGCCAATCTCAGAAGTAATTCGTTGAACCAACAGGCTCTCCAGACAGCAACATAGCTGAGGCAGCGACTCTTGTTGTGTCCAGCCAAATAATACTTTTCACACGTAGTACATAGCTAGTCGGATACTTCATGCATGACGACCATACATGTATATATGTCACGATACTTCATCACACGGTCTCTCATGTCTGTACGTGAGACGACAACTTGAGATCCACAAGTGCATTGCCAGCTTGTCAATAGCTAGAAAGTAAAAACATCACTCGATGTCAATGTCGTGTACATTTGTGGTTTCTGGGAAATATCCGTTCGGACCATCTAGCTAGCGACCCCATGATATATAATTCTAGAAGGAAGTTCTTATCATCTCCGCTCTCCGTATCAAGAATGTATATAACCAACGCACTTATCACAAACTTAATATGTATGGTCACAAAAAATGTAGCCAGATTATAAAAGTGTGACAGGCTACAATGAGAAGATTTCAGCAGTATGAAGTCTACTGACAGCACACAATCCAAATCTGGACATAAATTCCCTAGTAAGCCACTCAAGTTTCTTAGGGTCAAGTTCCACATTATCCCATGATCACCATCAACTGATACAAAATATAGCAGCAAACGCATACGCACACCAAATGCTGTTCAGTGCCTAGGGTCCGGAATACGTTACTTTCGAACCATGATTTTGGTACGTCATTGCATTTAGAATATACAAATAGTTACATAAATCCTGACCCCTGACGAAAAATCGGCATCAGAAATATAGAATATACAAATAGTTACATAAATCCTGACCCCTGATGAAAAATCGCATCAGAAATGCAAGATACAAGTCATAACCATGTAAAACCACAAAAAAATGTCTATATTTATATTTTATGTCATATTTTTACGTTTGCAGTTTTATGCCACGTATACAATTTTATCAGTTTATACTACACGTTTTCTTATGTTCTTTTTGACTTCCAACGTATGCAATGACGTATAAGTAGAAAAGGTGTGGAAAAGTAACAATTTATTCTTCGTCGTTAATGTTAGTACCGAATAGCATGAACCTACTAGTGTTTGTTTCCTCGTAGTGAAAGGTCACTCTCCTCTACATGTTTGTTTCCTCAGATATGGAAAATCTCTCGTTGATACGAGATTCTCTTTGTTTTGGTGGCATGCTCCTACCAGATATCGATGGTGACTTTTTGTGGTGTAACTTGGTGCTATATTTGTACCACTATTTCATAATGTTGAGAGAGCGTGAAATACTACCCACCTGGATGTCTTCTAGCTATAAGCTGCTTTCTAAGAGAAAGACTGTTAAAAGATGCATCAACGGTATAACATTTTTGCGGGTGACATGGACAGCATAAACATAATTAAGTGTTTTTCTAAGACTGTAAGAAAGCTACATACAGATCGATAAATAGCTAGAAATATGAATTCACGTCGAAGAAAATCTTTATTTTTTAGGTTGTGAAGTGGTATATTCACTTAAGTGGGCTGATCAATCCCTTTTGTAGGCGTGACGCCTCTCTTCTAAAAAAAAGACCCTTCTGTAGGTTGGTAATGAAGCAGTGCTGAGGGATTCACCGGGCCATTGACGCATTTGGGTCATGAGTCTCCGCGAATACTCCGCCATTTCTGTCCCTTTCTCTAGTTTTCCCGTCTATCTTCTGTTCAACATCAATTTTACGTGGATGAACAGTGCTCTTTCTATGTAACAAACCAAAAGTAAATAATAACAATTTGACCCAAGAATTCGAGAAAGCACCACTTACACACGAGACAATGCCAGCTGTACCAGTCGTTGTACACCCACATGTTACATTCTGGGGGGTAAATGTTTTTTGACCGCTCTATTAGTAGCTAGCTACTGTGCATGCATGGTTCAGCTGGGGGTCAAAGTTGATAATGGCAGCAGTGGTTCAGTAGTACGTAGGTTGTCTTCTATATATACCTATAGGCTGCTTTCTAAGAGAAATAACGTAAAAGATGCATCAACAGTATAATTTTTTTGCGGCTGACATGGACATAACTGAGTGTTTTCTAAATTTGTAAGAAAGCTAACTTCAGGTCGATAAATGTCTAGAAATACAGTTTCGTGTTGAATAAAAACTTTCTTTTAGGTGCTGAGAGATACACTGAATCTAGAGCTTTGACTCATTGCGGGGCCACCAGTCTCCGTGAAGACTCCATCCTTTCTGTCCCTTTTTCTATTTTTCACGCTTATCTTCCGTTCAACATCAATGTTACGTTGCTGAACAGTGCGTTTGTATGTAACAACCAAAAGTAACAATTTAACCCAAGAATTCGAGAAAGCGTCACTTACACACGAGACAATGGAAGCTGTACCAGTCGTTGTATTGTACACACACTTTACATTTTGGGGGTGTGGAGGTGGGGTAAATGTTTTTTGACCGCTCTATTAGTAGCTAGCTACTGTGCATGCATGTCATACTTACATTGTCGTGAGCTTGACAGGCAGCAACCGTTGGAAAACTGGTCAATCTGGAGACCTTTCGATGGCCCCCTCTACTACCTAGACCCTTTTGTCCAGGTGTCAGAGTACTTACGTGTGTGGCTGGACGTTCACGTGGCTGGACGTACAAATATAGCTATATAGAGTAGTACTACTTACGTGTGTGGCTCTTGTGGGTGCAGTGCAGGGAGAAACCGTGTGCACGAACGATGTCGCGGTATTTGTCTCCTAACGACGACCAGACTAGACATCAGAGTGCAGAGCAAGGTGCATGGTGCGTGGTGCATGCATGGTTCACTCTCCAAACAAAGAATGCATGGTGCACTAGCCCTAGACGAAAAACTAAACTTGATTAGCGCATGCATGACGTTTAGTAGTAAATTTTCCACATGGCTCGCCACTCGGTGGAGGATCGACGCGGCATTGCTCAACCTCGTCTCCTCTATAAATCTGGAGGGCATGCATGCATTGCTCATATCCCCCATCCATCCCAAGACATAGCAGAAGCAGCAGCCTGCTACGTACTCTTGTTCATCCCATATCATCCATGCTAGTTAGTTACCTAATTAATTAGGTAGCCTGCCTAGTCGATCAGCTGTAACACACATCACATTATTTAAGTACGCTAGTCGGCTAGTGATGGCTGCTGCGCATGCATGCTTCTCCTTCTCCTCCTTCGCGCCATTGCTCCATTCGGCTTTGCCGGTGGCCAGAAGTGGTGGCCAGAGTGGCCGAAACAGTGGCTTCTTTCGCCCTTCGCCGGTGATATATCCCGGGCGGGAGCCTGTGTCCCATGAGCTGTCCGATGATTTTGACTTCCAGGTATATATTTTTACGATACAAACATACTTCCAGGTATATAGACCGCAACATTAGAATGTACTTTGAATGCAATTAGCATGTTTGTGTGCCTTTTTCCAGCTAATTATACTGTCTCCGTCCCTAAATTGATGTCGTATAAATCGAGTCAAAAATTTAATCCTTCCTCAAGAATCTTATAACCACAGTCTAGCAATTCATGGATTGCCTTTTCAAGATAACTTTGAATAATGACTCCTCTTCAGGAACCAGCGAGGCATAGAAAATGTGTGTTTCATTAAATAATTTATGATGTTTCTGGAATGAGCACAATTTCAATCTCTATCTTTTATTGTTAATTTCTCAACTATGTTAATAAAATATAAACCTACATTAGATGCACTATTTTCCTATGATATCGCCAATTGTTGAATGCAAATAATATATGATATATATTGCACTTATCTAGACTTTGTTCTTTTTAAAAAGAAGTTTGCTCTATGTGCAATACCGGGAAAGCCTATTGAATGTTCAAGCGTTGCTTCATCAACATCCGAAAAGCAACAAAGGAATGTTGAGCACGGTTGATCACCTCAAACGCCTCTGCATTGACCACTATTTCCAGGATGAAATCGATAACATAATGGAGTCGTCTGTGGATCTCCTCCATGGTGATGATCTACTTGACGCAACCCTTTCCTTAAGGCTGATGAGAGAAGTTGGATATTATGTTTCGGCAGGTCAGTAAAATACTAGTTTAGTGTGTTGGGTTAGATAAACACACCAGTTTGGAAACTTGAGTGCAATTTTGTCAATGGTGATTTTATGTGATAATTTTGCTAATAATAAATTAGCCTTAGAGTAACCAAGTTTAATAATAAAAAAGAACAGTCCCGTGTGTAGCATAGAAGCACCTCTTATGAGACGTATTATTTTCATTATGTATGACATGCACCTAAGACCCCTTCTTGTGGTGTATGGAAGACGATGTTCTTCAGAAGTTCACAAATGATAATGGTGATTTCAACCTTAGGCATAGCAAAGACCTTAGAGGGTTGCTGAGCTTGCATGACATGTCACACCTCAACATGGGAGAAGCTTCACTCTACAAGGCAAAGGAATTCTCAAGCAAGCACCTGAAATTTTCACTTAAGTATTTGGAGCCAAACCTTGCGAGATATGTGATGAAGTCACTAGACCATCCCTACCATGTGAGCCTGAAGCAATACAAGGCTAGGCATCATTTGAGTTACCTCCAGAACTTGCCTACCATGCACACTGCAATTGAGAAGCTAGCACTTGTAGAATTTCAGATGAAGAAGTTGCAACATCAAAGTGGAATGCAAGAGGTTAAGAGGTATGAATATAATAAAATACACTCCTTCCATTATTAGTTGTTGCGGACATTGGCCCACCTGCATATTGATAAGAGAGAACTCACATGGAATTAATAGATTAACATATTTTTTTGCTCATGTATTGGCACAATTAACGGTGTGGTGGTTTTTTACTATGAAAACTTCATTTTGACACAGATGGTGGGTGGATTGGGATTGTCTCAAGAAATTCCAGCTGCAAGGGACCAAGTTCTGAAATGGTACATGTGGTCCATGACTATCCTCGAGGGTTTCTCCTTCTCAAGATATCGGGTTGATGCCACAAAGGTTATCTCAATGGTCTACATTGTGGATGACATCTTTGATCTTGTCGCCACACAGGAGGAGCTCTCTCTCTCTTTAATGAGGCAATCAAAATGTGAGCATTGATGTTCCCGTAATAACAACAACATTGAATTTTAGGAATGAAGTATAATTACATTTGTTTGTAAATGAATGACATCTTAGATATGTCTAATTGCACACTAAAAATTCTATAATTTTGACACATCATGTATAAAGAGGTATTAGGATTGGTTTGACATAAACATTAGGCCTCTGCGAGAAATATCTTGATATACTAATAGCTTTATAATCATTCATACAAAAAGAGAAATCATTGCATACTCAAGGCTGCTTATACCCAGAATGGCATATTTTTGCTAATGGTATAATCAAACTCATTGGTTAGTCACGATCTTATACATGAACACATAATATAAAAAAATTATTACAAAAGTTTCACGCGCAAAGTGCATATTATCTTGCAGCTGCTGAGTCACTGCCGAGTTACATGATATCATGTTACAAGGCTCTTTACACCATCACAAATGATATCGCTGATATGGTCATAAAAGAGCGTGGACTGAATCCTATCAATCATCTCAAGCAAGCAGTATGTCTACTCGAATGTTTTTTCATTTTCTTTAGTTTCATTTGTCTAAGCAACTAATAAATATATTAAAAGTACCACCTCACGTATTATGTGTACTATATAATTTGTGATTAATTGTAATGAAATAAAATATAAGAAAATAACAATGGAAGAATTAATATTACATTCATGCCTTTTGTCTTGCAGTGGGCAACTTTGTTTGATGGATTCATGATCGAGGGAAAATGGCTATCTACTAATCAGGTTCCTACATCGGAGGACTACCTAAGAAATGGTGTCATCACTTCGGGAGCACCACTTTTATTTATGCATCTTTTATTCATGCTTGGGCATGATTTAACAGAGGACAACAACGACCACATCCTTAGGGTCATCTCCTGCCCTGCAAAGATCATGAGGCTCTGGGATAACATGGGGAGTGCGAAGGTCAGAACACACCGAGAAATTTATCGCACGACTATGTGATTAGTAATACTAATTATTTACATGAGTTATTTCATACCATATCCTGCTGGGTGTGCATTCAAGTTGACATTGACAATATTAGGCATGATCTAAAAAGAAATTATGTGTCCCATGCAGGATGAGTTGCAGGAAGGGCTCGACGGATCATACAAGGATTTGTACCAGAGAGAAAACCCTCATGCTGATGCGGAGAAGCACATGTTGGATATGATAGCGGGTGAATGGGAGGATCTAAACAGGGAATGCTTCTCTCAGACAAAGTCCACACTACCACCTAGCTTCATCGGGGCGTCTCTCAACTTTGCAAGGATGGTCAGCATCATGTATGGCTATGACGATGAGCAGAGGCTCCCCGCCCTGGAGGATTACACTAGGATGTTGCTCTTTTGGATAATGCATGCTACTGTTGTGTATGTAAGTCTTATATATGTAGCACACCAATTTTGTAGGGTTGCCCTGTTTAAACGTGGACTAGTATGATGCGCCATTAGCTAATGTGAAACTGCTCCACAAACGATACTTGTGCCCGAGTTGTGCACAACATGCAAATCCAGCGGCTAGTGCCCTTCTCACTCATATGCATGTCCAGCAGTATTCAATCTTCGTGTGTGAATCGTTCAAAATTTGTCCTGTGCATAGCACGACTCTAGCGGATGTGTTCCTACTTGCTAGTGGTTAATTATATAAATATACTCCCTCCGTCTGGAAATACTTGTCATCAAAATGAATAAAAGAGGATATATCTATACATCTAGATACATCCCCTTTTATTCTAGATACATCCCCTTTTATTCATGCACGTGTTGCAATGTATGTGATGCATGTGCAGTTTTGCACTCTAGGAAATAGGATTTGTATTCAAAATTCACTAGAGTGCAAATTTGTTATACCATTTGGCATCAGCAGGCAATTACGCGTTACATCCTTCAAGCAAACATAGATGTACTAGCTAATCGTTTGAACATCCACATTATTTCTTATGTCCCCTGATTTAGACTATGCACACAACTTATATGTAAAAACAATAACCATACAGAAATACGAGGTGTATAAGATCCCAATCCTCCTCTATCTCGTGTATTTTTTAATGTTAGCATTACTGCTAAATTCATTGAACAGGAGAAGAAGATTGGTCCAGTTTATGAGGAAAACCAGACCCAAAACCATACAAACATCGCCTTTTGGCAAACAACACACACACATCCACACGACCCAGAGATCCCTCTGACCGGATCCACCTCCAGGACAATGCCCCCAAGAGGAACGTGACGCCGGATAGCGCCGTCATCGTATGGTCTAACTAGATCGAGGGTTTCCCCCGAAGCACGGCAGGAAAGGTAAGGTGGGAGCAGCTACATCGACGCCTCTAGCGAGGGAGCGACGCCAGAAGGCGCCATCGACTACTCCGGCCACAACCGGAGTACCACTTTCGTCGACCATCTCACCTACACAGTTTGAGCCCTGGATCCGATCAGCCTACACAACAGGCCACTACCCCTGCCTCCACAGCAATCCACGCATCCCCGGCAAGCTCAACATGCTTCTAACCTTGCATCCGCGTCCTCCACTGGGCGGAGGATGCAACCCGCAGCGGCGCCGTTCTTATCCCATCAGAAGGATGCAACCAAGCACGACGCCATTCGTCTCCTTGAGGATGCAACTCCTGCCGGCCATTCTTCTCCCGACGAAGGATGCAACAACCATAGCAACGCCATTCATCTCCCTCTAGCCACCACCATCTTGTCCTCCCACCTGCAGCAGCGTCAAGTTTTCCGAACCATCATCAGGAGGATGCAACACCGAGTGAGGGTGCCATTCCTCTCCCATTGTTGGGAATCATTGCATGGGAAAGCAAAAAAAATTCTAAGCACACGCAATGATCTATCCATAGAGATGCATAGCAACGAGGGGGAGAGTATGTCTACGTACCTGAGGGAGTCCTGGACTAGGGGGTGTCCGGATAGCCGAACTATCATCATCGGCCGGACTCCAAGACTATGATGATACAAGATTGAAGACTTCGTCCCGTGTCCGGATGGGACTTTCCTTGGCGTGGAAGGCAAGCTTGGCAATACGGATATGTAGATCTCCTACCATTGTAACCGACTCTGTGTAACCCTAGCCCTCTCCGGTGTCTATATAAACCGGAGGGTTTTAGTCCATAGGACGAACAACAATCATTCCATAGGCTAGCTTCTAGGGTTTAGCCTCCTTGATATCGTGGTAGATCCACTCTTGTACTACTCATATCATCAATATCAATCAAGCAGGAGTAGGGTTTTACCTCCATCGAGAGGGCCCAAACCTGGGTAAAAACATCGTGTCCCTTGTCTCCTGTTACCATCCGCCTAGACGCACAGTTCGAGACCCCCTACCGAGATCCGTCGGTTTTGACACCGACATTGGTGCTTTCATTGAGAGTTCCTCTGTGTCGTCACTCATAGGCCCGATGGCTCCTTCGATCATCAACAACGACGCGGCCAAGGGTGAGACTTTTCTCCCCGGACAGATCTTCGTATTCGGCGGCTTTGCACTGCGGGCCAATTCGTTTGGCCATCTGGAGCAGATCGGAAGCTACGCCCCTGGCCATCAGGTCAGATTTGGAAGTTTGAACTATACGGCCGACATCCACGGAGAATTGATCTTTGACGGACTCGAGCAGAGCCGAGCACGCCGCACTGTCACGATGGGCATGATCTAGCTCTGCTGCCGGACAGTGCCCTGGAGGCCGCACGAGAGTCCACTCCGACCCTTAACTTGGAGCCGACTGCGGCCGATCGAGGATGAGTGGCTAGACACCGCCTCGGGGGCTGCTACCTCTACGGCGATGGAGCCGAATACCAACCCTGTCCCTCGTGAACCTCGTGACTCCAAGGTGCCGGACTCCTCGCCGGACTCCGAACCTCCCGCGCCCCTTCCAATCGAATCCGATTGGGCGCCGATCATGGAGTTCACTGCTGCGGACATCTTTCAGCACTCGCCTTTTGGCGACATCCTGAATTCGCTAAAGTATCTCTCATTATCAGGGGAGCCCTGGCTGGACTACGGTCAGGACGGTTGGGATGCGGACAAGAAAGAAATTCAAAGCCCACCCACCACCCACTTTGTAGCCACTCGATGACCTAACCGACATGCTAGATTTCGACTCCGAAGACAACGATGGTATGGACGACGATGCCGGAGACGACCAAGAACCAGCGCCCACAGGGCACTAGAAAGCCACCTCAACTCACGATGTATACATGGTGGATACAACAAAAGGAAGCGATAACGAGGAACAACGTGACGCGGCGAAGGATTATTCCCCCGAAAAACAGCCAAAACGGTGACGCAAGCGCCGCCCGAAGTTCCGCCTCGACAATAACAGCACCCATACAGACCCAGCCGTAGAGCAGGGCGAACTAGTAGACGACAAACATGCCACCAAGCAACCGTCCGAACAGGATGAGTTGGACGAGCAACCCATCCCCGGCAAAAACAACGGTCCAGACGATCTCACGCCGGACACATCACCGGAGCATAAAGACCTCCACAAAAGGCTCGTCGCCACTGCAAGAAGTTTGAAGAAGCAGAAGCGGAAGCTCAAAACAGCAGAAGACGTAAAGTACTCAAGACCGCAGATAAATACGGTGATAGTCACCAAGCAAAGAGCTACCCGAAGCGCAAGCTGTTGCCCGAATTTGACGAGGAGGTCGTAGAGCCCCCACAGTAAAAAACAAAGAGGCCGCCTGGTCGGATAGACGACTAGATGACAAGCTAAGAGCGGCAAGCGGCGCCGCACACAAGCCGGCACACGATCCACATAAGGATCCCCGTAAAAAGGATGGCCCAGTCAGGTCCATCTATGGGCCAATAAAGAAGGCTCCAGGGAGCAACACAACACGTCGAGTGTTTGAAAATAACGGTACACCTAAATACAGGGGCGCCACACACCCCCTATGTTTCACCGATGAGGTACTGGATCATGAATTTCCAGCGAGATTCAAGCCCGTAAACATAGAGGCATACGACGGAACAACAGACCCCGGAGTCTGGATTGAGGATTATATCCTACACATACATATGGCTAGAGGAGATGATCTCCATGCCATAAAATACCTACCCCTCAAGCTCAAAGGGCCAGCCCGGCATTGGCTCAAAAGCCTCCCAGAAAATACAATTGGAAGTTGGGAGGAGCTCGAGGATGCGTTCCGGGCAAATTTTCAGGGGACTTATGTCCGGCCTCCAGATGCAGACGATTTAAGTCACATAACTCAACAACCCGGAGAGTCAGCCCGCAAATTCTGGAACAGGTTTCTCACCAAAAAGAACCAAATAGTCGACTGTCCGGACGCCGAAGCCTTAGCAGCCTTTAAACATAACGTCCGAGACGAATGGCTCGCCAGACACCTCGACCAGGAAAAGCCAAGGACAATGGCCGCGCTAACAAGCCTCATGACCCGCTTTTGCGCGGGAGAAGATAGATGGCTGGCAAGATGCAGCACCAGCGACCTGAGTACATCCGAAGTCAGGGATGGAAATAGGAAATCACGACGCAGAAAAGATCAGGCCGGACTAAGGAAAATGGCCTAAAGAGCACGGCAGTCAACGCCGGGTTCAAAAGCTCTCGTCCGAACAGCAAAACACTGCCTCTTAAAGACAACAGTGACGAGCTATCCAACCTAAACAAAATCTTGGATATGATATGTCAAATCCACAGTACCCCCGGGAAGCCTGCAAACCATACCCACAGAGATTATTGGGTCTTCAAGCAGTCCGGCCGACTTAACGCCGAACACAAGGGGCTCGACACACCAAGCGAGGACGATGACGAACCCCACAAGCAGAGCGCCGGAAAACAAAAGAACTTCCCACAAGAAGTCAAAACAGTGAATTCACTTCAAGTGATAACAAGTAAAAATAGGGCGGCACCTACTAAAGTACGCGCCGCACGGTCCACCCCAGCAGAGTCCCGAAACTGGATGTCAAAACCAATTACTTTCGACCATCAGGATTACTCCAGAAGTATTCGAAACGTAGGATGGACTGCTTTGATATTGGATCCTATAATTGACGGACTACAATTTACACAAGTCCTAATGGATGGTGGCAGTAATATAAACCTGCTATACCAGGACACCATCCGCAGAATGGGGATAGACCCCACCAAAATTCTCCATAGCAGCACTTCCTTTAAAGGAGTGACGCCAGGTCCTTACGCCAATTGTACGGGCTCCTTACTACTACAAGTTGTGTTCGGATCATCCGACAACTTCCGTCGCGAAAAGCTAATCTTCCATATCGCCCCATTTAAAAGTAGCCATCAAGCACTATTGGGACGCGAAGCTTTCGCCCGCTTTAACGCAATACCGCATTACGCGTCTCTTACACTTAAAATGCCTGGTCCACGCGGCATCATCTCATTAAAGGGTAATTTCGAGTGTTCCTCGACCACGGAAGAACGTGAGACTGTCTTGACAGCCACACACTAATCCGGCCTTGCTGATGAAAGCCCCTAAAACAGGTCATTCAGACCTCGGACACGATTAGGCGAGTCCGGTATAAATAAACAAGGGGCTTCCTAGCCGCGTACCCCTTTACAAGGGGCTGCACGAACGAAGAATGAGAGCCAATAAATCTCAATTTTATTCATTTCTTACATCATACTCTTTTTTATATACATTTTTCGCACGATCTTTTTTCAAACTAAGTTCTTCTCTTTTACAGATGAGCAACGTGCTACACCCGTCCAGGATACAGCACAACTGAGACACAGGCGCAGACGTGCAACAGGGACCCGTTGCACGGATTCTTTTCAGATTAAGACCCTGCGTAAACCTTTTTACTGTCTCTTGTTGATACACATCCCCCGGTTTCTTACCATAACCAAGGAGGAGGCTGGCGTTTTGGCATCGGCCGCGTCAGAAGATTTCGCGTGTACCTGGACACTAAGGGCTTAGGGCATCGTTCTGCCCGTTTTCATAAAGACCGAATACCTTAGCGAGTGTTCGGCGTCTCGAGTTAGGCCTTATATGCATCAGCTCCGAATCATGTCTTTGGTCAAATGTTGGGTTTGCCCGGCTCCTGTGTTTTCCTGCCTTACGTTCCGTTTTATCGGCTAACGCGGCACCAGGAGAACTACTGCGATTGTGCCCTGGTTCGGCCTGGTGAGCACCTCAGTAGAGAAAGCCGAAAACTGACTGTCATGATACAGTGAAAGACTGGTCAACCACTCGATCGACTACCGGAATGTCTAGAATTCCTCCGCTTTGACGAAGGACCGTTTCCCGGTCAGGCACACACGCGCCCCGAATTTGGAGAGCGCGGTGCCCCTAGGGGCTATATCGTAGCCTCACATTCGAACTCCTATGGCTAAGTGAAAGTGATAAAGCATTATAGTCTGGTTGCCTAGTTTGATACGCTACCACCTCCTTCACAGGACCAAGACGTTGGATTAAGTGTGAAAATGCGCTTTTTTGCAAACACCCCCGCACCATGTGCGTGGGGGCTGAAGCCGAAGACGGCCATCTTTCAGGTTATATATACATATACATTAATGGCCGCACAGGAGATATTTCAATACTTGAACGCACAAGTATAAAAAGCTCTTGTATTATAAACATGGTCTCATAAATCATACATGTCATTTGAACATAACGTTTTTCGAGCACTGCGACTCTATTAAACGAGCGCCCTGCAGGACTTCCTCAAAATAGTGCTCGGCGGGTAATCGGCTTCTGTCCGAATCCCGGGATGCAACGTTGGCGGCATCCATCTCTGCCCAGCATGTTTTGACACGGGCGAGAGCCATCCGTGCACCCTCTATGCATGCCGACCGCTTCATCACCTTGATATGCGGCACCGCATCAAGGAATTGCTGCACTAAGCCAAAATAACTATCTGGTTTGGGCCTTTCCGGCCACAGATGAGCCACGACATCCTTCAATCGAGCAAGACAAAATGGACATTTGGGTTCTTGTGGATACACTTCCAATTCTCCCCCTATGTGAGCTTCTCAAACATAGTAATTAAGTAATTTATATTGTTTATTTCGAAATAGTTGACAGCTTATTTCCATTGACAGCTTATTTTCATTCTTCAAAGAATTTGCGGAAGATGGTAGACAAAACCCACTACACCGATGGCTCTGAATTAACTTATAAGGAGAAAAATCATCTGATCGCGTTTTGTACTGATCTTGAGAATTACAATATCTACAATCGAACTCCTCAACATTATGGTCAATACGTGCCACTAGTGTACATGTGAACTACGGTAACTACCATGGAGATACCCTGGTAAGATTTTTTACTATTACGACATCCGTGCATCTTTTTGCATACTTCTAAAACTAGTACATCATTGCTAACTATGAAGTTATTACTATGTTTTTTAGCAGATAATCCTGAATGATTGTGTGCCTCATCTGATGTATGTGCACGGTCGCCTTGATGTTTTGAACATACAACCAAGTCGTCCTACGAATCTCAACTGTCCATACCGGATTTCTAAAAGAAGTGGAGACATGACAATCAAAGAATGGAAAAAATGTATGGACAGTCGTAAGGAGCTTCTTGAAAGCAAAAGGAAGTGAAGCGCAATAATTGAAGACAGGATGATCCCCATTCTCCATAATGGAGAGTCAGGGTCTATATTGTTTTATGCTATTTTACCTTAAGGGTGTTTAGGTCCTACCTGACACTGATGATCATGTGCTAAGAACAATTATGTAGGGTTGGGTTCGATGACTATGAGGATGATGATCGTATGACTTATTATTAATACTAAGTAGAAGTTGTATGATGATGCATGATTAGTAGGACTTGTTATTATATATGATGATGTATGATGCGAGCATGAGTTATTATATATCAGCGGGTGAAATGAACATAGCAGTAGCGTTGGTAAACCAAGGACGAAGATATAAGAGAGGACACTTCTCCCTATTAGCTAGCTAATAACAACCTAAATTAACCCCAAAACCCCTAAACCAGCCACTTTTTTTTTTAAAAAAGAAAAACCTCAGCTCTAGCCAGCTGCTGACGCGTGGAAGCCTTTTGGTCCCGGTTCATGTCACCAACCGGGACCAAAGGCCCCCTTGTCTGGGCTGCCCGCAGTGGCCACGTGGAGGCCCATCTGTCCCGGTTCGTGTAAGAACCGGGACTAAAGGGGGAGGGCATTAGTACCGACCTTTTTGTCCCGGTTCTTAAACCGGGACAAAAGCCCTTACGAACCGGGACAAATGCCTGTTTTCTACTAGTGTAAAGTTAGTACAAAGTTGAGTCATCTATTTTGAAACGGAGGGAGTGCGTGCTAAGAGGTTTGAGGTTGCGAGTACGACTCTTTGGGTCATTATTATTTTTACTTTTCTTACTTACCAGTTCTGAGAAATGAACAAAAAAAAAGGGCAAGAAGGCAACTCCAACCAGCTACCTCTCGAGGCACAAAAGAGTAGGTTACCACGACACCACAACTAAGAATGTTGATGTAACTGCGAGGTAGAGTGTTTTACTAAATTTTAAAAAATGAATTTTTTTTTTCTTTTTTGCTTGGGATGGGTATTTCTTGTGGAGCGGCGAGAAACGCGCATACCGCCCGGTATCCAGATTTTTTGGCAGTACCCAAAACCTTGGTCATAACCATGTAAACCATACCAAAAAATGTCATTATTTACATTTTATGTGTTGTCTTTTTACGTTTGTGATTTTAGGATGCGTATACAATTTTATTAGTGTATAGTAATGCATTTTCTTTTGTTCTTTTTGACTTCCAACGTATGCAATGACGTATTAGTAGAAAGGGTGTGGAAAAGTAACAATTAATTCCTCGCCGTTAATGTTAGTACCGAATAGCATGAACATACTGCTGTCTGCTTCCTCATAGTAAAAGGTCACTCTCTATGTTTATTTCCTCGGATATGGAAAATCTCTAATTGATACGGGATTCTCTTTCTTTTGGTGGCAAGCTCTTATGAGATATCGATGGGAACTTTTTGTCGTGTAACTTGACGCTATATTTGTGCCACCATTTCATAATGCCGAGAGAGCTGAAATACTACCCACGTGGATGTCTTCTATCTATAGGCTGCTTTCTACAAGAAAGACCACAAAAGATGCATCGACAGTATAATTTTTTGCGAGTGACATGGACAGCCTAAACATAACTGAGTGTTTTTCTAAATCTGTAAGAAAGTTACATGCAGACCGATAAATAGCTAGAAATAAAAATCTGCGTCGACGGAAAACTTGTTTTTTAGGTTGCAAAAATGGTATATTCACTTAAGTGAGCTGATCAATCCCTTCTGTACGTGTGACGCCTCTCTTCTGAAAAAAGAACCTTCCGTAGGTTGGTAATGAAACAGTGATGAGGGATCCACTGGATCAAGCGCATTGAGCCATTGACTCATTGTGGAGTCATGAGTCTCCACGAGGAGTCCACCCTTTCTGTCCCTTTTCCAATTTTTTCTGTATATCTTCCGTTCAACATCAATCTTACGTTGCTGAACATTGCTCTTGTATGTAACAAACCAAAAGTAAATAATAACAATTTGACCCAAGAATTCCAGAAAGCGCCACTTACGCACGAGACAATGCCAGCTGTACTAGTGGTTGTACACACATGTTACATTTGGAGATGGGGATTGGGATTGAGCACCGCAAGATCGAACCCATTGCAAAGCACCTCTCCCATTGCAAGAAAAATCAATCTAGTTGGCAAAATCAAATCAATAGATCGGAGAGAAATATAAAGGTATAATAATCATGCATAAAAGTGTTTAGAGAAGACTCAAATAATACTTGTAGATAATCTGATCATAAACTCACAATTCATTCGATCTCAACAAACACACCATAAAAAGTGATTACATCGAATAGATCTCTAAGAACATCAATGTGAACATTGTATTGAAGATCAAAGATAGAGAAGAAGCCATCTAGCTACTAGCTATGGACCCATAGGTCTATGGTTAACTACTCACACATCATCGAATAGCGGCAAGGTTGATGTAGAGCCCCTCTGTGATCGATCCCCCTCCGGCAGAGTGCCCGGGGATGGCCTCTAGATGGGATCTCGCGAGAACCGAAACTTGCGGCGGCGGAAAAGGTATTTCGGGTGACTCTTTGATGTAGGGGGGATATTTCAGAATTTATAGTGCTAGAATTAGGCTAAGAGGTGCCACGAGGGGCCCACAAGCCTGGGGCGCCTCCCAAGCTTGTCGCACCCTCGTGGCTTGTCAAGTCTTCTCCCGAAGCTTTTACGGTCCCCTCTGGTCCATAATCCAAAAAAAATTCTCCATTTGGACTCTTTTTAATATTGATTTCCTGAAAAGCTAAAAACATGAAAAAAAAATTGCAATTGGCACTGGGCACTAGGTTTATATGTTAGTCCCCAAAAATGATATAGTTACATATAATTGCATAATAAACATCCAAGATTGATACTATAATAGCATGGAACAATCAAAAATTATAGATAAGTTCGAGACGTATCACTTGATGCTACATATTATTACCCAATGATGTATGACCATCCTATGATGTTTGATTAGATTCGTTTTATCCTATGGGTTGATTGATGATCGTGATTGGTTTGAGTTGTATGTTGTATTCCTATCTCCTGTTCAACAACAATCTTATGTTGCTGAACAGTGCTCTTGTATGTAACAAACCAAAAGTAAATGATAACAATTTGACCCAAGAATTCCATAAAGCGCCACTTACACACGAGACAATGCCAGCTGTACCAGTCGTTGTACACACACGTTACATTTGGGGAGGGGGGGGGGCGGGGGGTAAATGTTTTTTTGACCGCTCTATTAGTGGCTTGCCACTTGCGTGCATGGTTCAGCTGGGGGTCAAAGTTGGTAATGGCACCAGTGGTTTAGCACGTAGGTTGTCTTTTATATATAGGCTGCTTGCTAAGAGAAATAATGTAAACTAGCAAGATGCTCGTGCATTGAATGGGACATGAAGATGCTTTTTTTACAAAACACCTGTTGTGCTTGTCCTATGTGAGAATAATCTCATGTGTAAAACTAATGATATCTCAAGAAAGAGAAGAGATAAGGTGACGAGGAGTGGGGCGTGGTGGTGATTGGTCGTCGGACTGAGCGGAGGCATGAGGATGGACGACGCCGGCAGCGGCCGCCATGCCAGATTGTTTCAGATGCTTTCTTTTTTAATTGCTCAATAATGAGGTTGTGAGAGATAAGGATGAACGAGGGAAGTATCTGCAAATGTGGAGAGAGGTGCGGGTAAGATATAGATCGGACGGTCTATATTGCAAGATGGTAGGCACATCATTATCACCAACTTAATTTTTTATAAGAGTAGAGAAGATGCATCAACAGTATAATTTTTTTGCGGGTGACATGGAAATAACTGAGTGTTTTTTTAAATATGTACGAAAGCTACCTTCAGGTCGATAAATGGCTAGAAATACAATTTCGTGTTGAATAAAAACTATTTTTTAGGTTGCGAAATGGTATATATTCACTTAGGTAGCCTGACCAGTCCCTTCTGTAGGTTGCTAGTAATGAAGCAGTGCGGAGGGATACACTGGATCTAGAGCTTTGACTCGTTGCCAAGCCACCAGTTTCCGTGAAGACTCCATCCTTTCTGTCCCTTTTTCTATTTTTCAGGTCTATCTTCCGTACAACATCAATCTTACGTGGATGAACAGTACTCTATGTATGTAACAAACCAAAAGTAAGTAAATAATGACAATTTGACGCAAGAATTCCAGAAAACGCCACTTAAACACAAGACAATGCCAGCTGTACCAGTCGTTGTACACAAATACTTCCTCCTTTTTTTTAGTCTGCATATAACTTTTGTCTGAAGTTAAAGCATCTCTAGTTTGACCAAACTTATAGAAAAAAGGATCAAATATTTACAATGCCAAAGGAATATTTTTAGATTCATTATGAAATGTAGTTTCATATTATGTATATTTTGATATTGTAGATGTTGATATATTTTTATACAAATTTGGTCAAAGTTTCAAAAGTTTGACTCGACAAAAATCTTATACGTGGAGTAAAAATGAATGGAGGGAGTATTACATTTGGGGAGGGGGGTAAATGGTTTTTGACCGCTTTATTAGTAGCTAGCTACTACATATGCATGCATAGTTCAGCTGGGGGGTCACGTTGGTAATGCCGGCAGTGGTTCAGTATAAGTAGGTTACATATGTGGCATGCGTACATTGTCGTGAGCTTGACAGGCAGCAACCGATTGAAAACTGGTCAATCGGCAACTTTTCGATGGCCTTTTAATTTCTCCAGGTGTCAGATCTTGACGTTCACATGGCAGGACGTACAAATATAGGTATATAGAGTACTTACGTGTGTGGCTCTTGCCAGTTGTGGGTGCAGTGCATGGAGAAACCTAGACATCAGAGTTCTGTCTTCAGAGCAAGGTGCATGGTGCATGCATAAACCTGAGAATAGTTTGGTCTCGAACCATAGTTCCAATTTGGTTTACCTGTTGGGCTGCTTTGGTTCGGTTGAAATGGATTGAGCCTCTATCGTAATTTAGTTTGGTGTGGACTTTTGTAATTAATAGATTGGGTTGGTTTGGTCTGGACAGAGATAAATTGGTCTCAGACCGTTTTAGTCCACGGATAAAAACCAGTCTAGCGACCGTTTAACCACACACCGTCAGCGTAATGTGAGACCAACGCTTGGTTTAGGTGCAACCGCCGCCTGAGATGAGTGACATGAGCGCACGTACCACCTCGCCACCACCGAGATCTCTGGTGACAATAGTCAACTCCATGCAGAACACGAGGAACTCAAAGACGAGGCCTTCGACGACGCTGTCACCATGAAGATGGTTGTGAGCTCGACCTTGCCGATGTGGCCGACGAAGGTGATGGTCACGAAGCCGATGAGAATCTGGAAGCCAAAGGGTCTTGCACACGTCCGGATAGGTCCTGCAGCCGGCCATGGGCCACCGTGCCGGCGCCGCCATCTGCTCTTACGGTGCACGCACACGTATACTGAAGCTCCTGACACCAAGCTAGCCGCCGTTGGTAGGAGCCTCACACCTTTCGTAGTTCTGTACATACAGGTTAAGTTTGGGGTTGTTCCAGTTGTTGTTGACTGACCCATGGTTTGAAACTTTGGGTTCAAATTAAACGTAGAGAAAGGTCTGGATGGATTTGGCTTGAAAATACATTCAGTTTGGATTGGTTTGGATTGTAGCATTTGCAATTTGGTCTGGTTTGGATGGATCGCTGGACTTATACATGTATTGGTTGGCCTGGGTTTAGTTTGGATTACAAACTATTCCCAGGTTTATGCATGCATGGTTCACTCTCCAAACAAAGAATGGATGGTGCACTAGAAAAACTCTCTCATGCAATATAAATTCGCCACAGGAAATTTCTTTGACTCACAAAGGTGAAACCAGAGGAGATTCAGAGGCCCAAAGTAAAACAAGTGTACAATCAATCAGAACACAGACGGTGCAGCGAAATGCGCTTTTGCTTCTAGAGTAAGCTTGAATATGGCTCCACTCCAGCCAGTCTAAGGGATGATAGCTAGGTCACTGACCGAACTGCAGCCAATCTCAGAAGTAATTCGTTGAACCAACAGGCTCTCCAGACAGCAACATAGCTGAGGCAGCGTCTCTTGTTGTGTCCAGCCAAATAATACTTTTCACACGTAGTACATAGCTAGTCGCATACTTCATGCATGACGACCATACATGTATATATATCACGATACTTCACCACACACGGTCTCTCATGTCTGTACGTGAGACGACAACCATCGAATAAATGTACGAGATCCACAAGTGCAGTGCCAGCTAGCGAATAGCTAAAAAGTAAAAATATCATTGGATGTCAATGTCATGCAGAACATTTGTGTTTTCCGGGAAATATCCCTTCGGACCATCTAGATAGCGACCCCATGATATATATGTTTCTCTAGAAGGAAGTTCTTTTCGTCTCCGCTCTCCGTATCAAGGATGCATATATATATAACCAACGCACTTATCACAAAACTTAATACGTACGGTCACAACAAATGTAACCAGATTATAGAAGTGGGGCAGGCTACACTGAGAAGATATAGCAGTATGAAGTCCACTGGCAGCACGGAACCCAAACCAGAACATAAATTCCCTAGTAAGCCACTTGAGTTTCTTGGGGCAATGTGTCAACTGATACAGAATAGTAGCAAACACACATGCACGCAAAATGTATTTCACAGTGTAGGGTGTAGATTAAGTTATTTTCAAACCATGGTTTTATTATGTCCTTGCATTTCGAATATACAAATATTTACATACAAGCAGACTCACAACGAAAAATCAGCATCAGAAACGCAAGATACAAGTCATAACCAAGGTTTTGGATTCCGAATGGACAAATTTTCTCGTGGGGGGCAATACTCTCGATTACCACGGTTACCGAGAAATACCAAACATATTTTGAACAAATTCAATTGAATTTTGAATTCAAATTCTTCTAAACTAGATATTGAAATAACTTGAACGAATATCAATCATAAAAGCGGTATCAGCTCAGTGGAAAGTCTACTAGTCCCTCCGTTTCGAAATAGATGACCCAACTTTCTATTAACTTTGTACTAACACTAGTAGAAAACAAGGCTACCGTTCGGACCCATGGGGGGTATTAGACCCGGTTCGTGAGCCCAGGGGGACGGCCGGGGCCTCGTGGGTATTGGTCCCGGTTCGTGTGGAACCATTTGTCCCGGTTCAAGCCACGAACCGGGACCAATGGTCCTCGCTCCTGGCCCACAACCATTGGTCCCGGTTCATGGCTTGAACCGGGACAGAAGGGGGTGCTTTAGTCCCGGTTCATGCCATGAACCAGGACAAATAACTTGCCTATATATACCCACCGCCGCGGCAGAGCACTCCAGTGCTATGTTTTTTCAATCCGGCGATGAGAGGGCATTTTGGTGCTCTAGTTCACCTCCTATGCACATGAGGTGTTCGATGAAATGCCCGAGCCACACTAGTTAAGCTTTCTCCTCTCGAAGATCGACCTCGGAGCTTCATTTTTTTCGAGATTTGTCTAGATTTAGCGGTTCGTCACGCCCCGTCCCCGTTTTCACCGCCGTTGATCGCCCGCGCCGATCTCGTCGCCGGCACCACAGTGGGGAGTCTCTTGTTCTTATCTTCTTTCTGATACTTGTCTGATTTTCTTACTTTAGGTAGATATTTGTCTGATTTTCTTACTTTTGACACACATAATTATATATAATGCACGCAGATGAACCGGCAATGGATGTATGGTGATAGACACACCTCCGAGTACATTAAGGGCGTGCATAATTTTCTCGAAGTGGTTGAGGTGTCGGGGGTTGGGTGCGACATATGCCAATGGATGGCTTATCATGGTGGGAGCGAGTAGAACGTCGCCGGTGCCTGGAAGCGGGATAAGGCGTAGACACGAACGCCGGCGTACTTTACCCAGGTTCGGGGCTCTCCTAGGAGATAACACCCCTAGTCCTACTCTGCGAGGTCTCCGCATGATCACTAAGGCACAAGTGATACAATGGTGCTCCTCGAGCTGTATGCTAGACGCAGAAGGTGGCAAGGCTAGCTCTCTTCCTGCACTAGGGGGTGGCTAGTTCTAATGGTGTGGGAACCCTTTGCATGGGTGGCCTGGGGGGTTTATATAGGCCTACCCCCCAGGGGTACAATGGTAACCTCGCCGGCCGCTGGGCCCGGCTGTCAGTGTCTCCAGCCTCCGGCTTCTCCGTCGACCGCTGGGGCCCGCCGCCTGGTGGGCCCCACCGACTGATTGGCGGCTGCTCGCTGTAGCCGTGTCGTTGGCGGTGGGGGCTTGGTCATCCTAGCGTGGCTACAGTCCCGCCGCCTGGTGGGAGGACACTGTAGCCACACCTGGTCTTATCAGCTTAATGGCGTGCTCGTCTCGGGACAAGGGACGGCCGCCTGCTGGAGGCTGGCCCCTCTCTAATCCGCCTGGTTGAGCTTCCGCCGTCTTCCCTGGGGTCACTGCCCGATAGGGCCCGCCTCTGGCCTGCCGTACCGACAGGCCGTCGTGGTGAACAGGGCTCCGCCTGCCCGGAGCGACGTCAGGGTAGATACGGCACAGTGCTCCGTCGTGCGGAGATCTCCGTCTGTACGGAGCACTGTAGCCACGCCCGTCTCGAGCGTGGGAGGCGTCGTTCCTCACTGTAGCCATGCTTCGTCTTGTACTCTTGATGGGAGCTCGGTCGCCCCGTAGTCGTGTGGTGGCTGCTTGCCTGTTACCGCCCTCTCTGGAGGGCGGCCGCTAGGAGCCGGCCACCCGGAGCGCTGCAGTCTTGGGACGGCCGCCCTCTGGCAACCGGCCGCTGAGCCAGCCGGCCCCAGAGGGCGGAGCTTCATCTTGGGGCCCAGCTAGGCGGAGATGGCCAAAAGTTTTGATGAATCCAGGGACTCGGGTGAGCCTGTACGTGATGATAGCTAGGTCACTGACCGAACTGCAGCCAATCTCAGAAGTAATTCGTTGAACCAACAGGCTCTCCAGACAGCAACATAGCTGAGGCAGCGACTCTTGTTGTGTCCAGCCAAATAATACTTTTCACACGTAGTACATAGCTAGTCGGATACTTCATGCATGACGACCATACATGTATATATGTCACGATACTTCATCACACGGTCTCTCATGTCTGTACGTGAGACGACAACTTGAGATCCACAAGTGCATTGCCAGCTTGTCAATAGCTAGAAAGTAAAAACATCACTCGATGTCAATGTCGTGTACATTTGTGGTTTCTGGGAAATATCCGTTCGGACCATCTAGCTAGCGACCCCATGATATATAATTCTAGAAGGAAGTTCTTATCATCTCCGCTCTCCGTATCAAGAATGTATATAACCAACGCACTTATCACAAACTTAATATGTATGGTCACAAAAAATGTAGCCAGATTATAAAAGTGTGACAGGCTACAATGAGAAGATTTCAGCAGTATGAAGTCTACTGACAGCACACAATCCAAATCTGGACATAAATTCCCTAGTAAGCCACTCAAGTTTCTTAGGGTCAAGTTCCACATTATCCCATGATCACCATCAACTGATACAAAATATAGCAGCAAACGCATACGCACACCAAATGCTGTTCAGTGCCTAGGGTCCGGAATACGTTACTTTCGAACCATGATTTTGGTACGTCATTGCATTTAGAATATACAAATAGTTACATAAATCCTGACCCCTGACGAAAAATCGGCATCAGAAATATAGAATATACAAATAGTTACATAAATCCTGACCCCTGATGAAAAATCGGCATCAGAAATGCAAGATACAAGTCATAACCATGTAAAACCACAAAAAAATGTCTATATTTATATTTTATGTCATATTTTTACGTTTGCAGTTTTATGCCACGTATACAATTTTATCAGTTTATACTACACGTTTTCTTATGTTCTTTTTGACTTCCAACGTATGCAATGACGTATAAGTAGAAAAGGTGTGGAAAAGTAACAATTTATTCTTCGTCGTTAATGTTAGTACCGAATAGCATGAACCTACTAGTGTTTGTTTCCTCGTAGTGAAAGGTCACTCTCCTCTACATGTTTGTTTCCTCAGATATGGAAAATCTCTCGTTGATACGAGATTCTCTTTGTTTTGGTGGCATGCTCCTACCAGATATCGATGGTGACTTTTTGTGGTGTAACTTGGTGCTATATTTGTACCACTATTTCATAATGTTGAGAGAGCGTGAAATACTACCCACCTGGATGTCTTCTAGCTATAAGCTGCTTTCTAAGAGAAAGACTGTTAAAAGATGCATCAACGGTATAACATTTTTGCGGGTGACATGGACAGCATAAACATAATTAAGTGTTTTTCTAAGACTGTAAGAAAGCTACATACAGATCGATAAATAGCTAGAAATATGAATTCACGTCGAAGAAAATCTTTATTTTTTAGGTTGTGAAGTGGTATATTCACTTAAGTGGGCTGATCAATCCCTTTTGTAGGCGTGACGCCTCTCTTCTAAAAAAAAGACCCTTCTGTAGGTTGGTAATGAAGCAGTGCTGAGGGATTCACCGGGCCATTGACGCATTTGGGTCATGAGTCTCCGCGAATACTCCGCCATTTCTGTCCCTTTCTCTAGTTTTCCCGTCTATCTTCTGTTCAACATCAATTTTACGTGGATGAACAGTGCTCTTTCTATGTAACAAACCAAAAGTAAATAATAACAATTTGACCCAAGAATTCGAGAAAGCACCACTTACACACGAGACAATGCCAGCTGTACCAGTCGTTGTACACCCACATGTTACATTCTGGGGGGTAAATGTTTTTTGACCGCTCTATTAGTAGCTAGCTACTGTGCATGCATGGTTCAGCTGGGGGTCAAAGTTGATAATGGCAGCAGTGGTTCAGTAGTACGTAGGTTGTCTTCTATATATACCTATAGGCTGCTTTCTAAGAGAAATAACGTAAAAGATGCATCAACAGTATAATTTTTTTGCGGCTGACATGGACATAACTGAGTGTTTTTCTAAATTTGTAAGAAAGCTAACTTCAGGTCGATAAATGTCTAGAAATACAGTTTCGTGTTGAATAAAAACTTTCTTTTAGGTGCTGAGAGATACACTGAATCTAGAGCTTTGACTCATTGCGGGGCCACCAGTCTCCGTGAAGACTCCATCCTTTCTGTCCCTTTTTCTATTTTTCACGCTTATCTTCCGTTCAACATCAATGTTACGTTGCTGAACAGTGCGTTTGTATGTAACAACCAAAAGTAACAATTTAACCCAAGAATTCGAGAAAGCGTCACTTACACACGAGACAATGGAAGCTGTACCAGTCGTTGTATTGTACACACACTTTACATTTTGGGGGTGTGGAGGTGGGGTAAATGTTTTTTGACCGCTCTATTAGTAGCTAGCTACTGTGCATGCATGTCATACTTACATTGTCGTGAGCTTGACAGGCAGCAACCGTTGGAAAACTGGTCAATCTGGAGACCTTTCGATGGCCCCCTCTACTACCTAGACCCTTTTGTCCAGGTGTCAGAGTACTTACGTGTGTGGCTGGACGTTCACGTGGCTGGACGTACAAATATAGCTATATAGAGTAGTACTACTTACGTGTGTGGCTCTTGTGGGTGCAGTGCAGGGAGAAACCGTGTGCACGAACGATGTCGCGGTATTTGTCTCCTAACGACGACCAGACTAGACATCAGAGTGCAGAGCAAGGTGCATGGTGCGTGGTGCATGCATGGTTCACTCTCCAAACAAAGAATGCATGGTGCACTAGCCCTAGACGAAAAACTAAACTTGATTAGCGCATGCATGACGTTTAGTAGTAAATTTTCCACATGGCTCGCCACTCGGTGGAGGATCGACGCGGCATTGCTCAACCTCGTCTCCTCTATAAATCTGGAGGGCATGCATGCATTGCTCATATCCCCCATCCATCCCAAGACATAGCAGAAGCAGCAGCCTGCTACGTACTCTTGTTCATCCCATATCATCCATGCTAGTTAGTTACCTAATTAATTAGGTAGCCTGCCTAGTCGATCAGCTGTAACACACATCACATTATTTAAGTACGCTAGTCGGCTAGTGATGGCTGCTGCGCATGCATGCTTCTCCTTCTCCTCCTTCGCGCCATTGCTCCATTCGGCTTTGCCGGTGGCCAGAAGTGGTGGCCAGAGTGGCCGAAACAGTGGCTTCTTTCGCCCTTCGCCGGTGATATATCCCGGGCGGGAGCCTGTGTCCCATGAGCTGTCCGATGATTTTGACTTCCAGGTATATATTTTTACGGTACAAACATACTTCCAGGTATATAGACCGCAACATTAGAATGTACTTTGAATGCAATTAGCATGTTTGTGTGCCTTTTTCCAGCTAATTATACTGTCTCCGTCCCTAAATTGATGTCGTATAAATCGAGTCAAAAATTTAATCCTTCCTCAAGAATCTTATAACCACAGTCTAGCAATTCATGGATTGCCTTTTCAAGATAACTTTGAATAATGACTCCTCTTCAGGAACCAGCGAGGCATAGAAAATGTGTGTTTCATTAAATAATTTATGATGTTTCTGGAATGAGCACAATTTCAATCTCTATCTTTTATTGTTAATTTCTCAACTATGTTAATAAAATATAAACCTACATTAGATGCACTATTTTCCTATGATATCGCCAATTGTTGAATGCAAATAATATATGATATATATTGCACTTATCTAGACTTTGTTCTTTTTAAAAAGAAGTTTGCTCTATGTGCAATACCGGGAAAGCCTATTGAATGTTCAAGCGTTGCTTCATCAACATCCGAAAAGCAACAAAGGAATGTTGAGCACGGTTGATCACCTCAAACGCCTCTGCATTGACCACTATTTCCAGGATGAAATCGATAACATAATGGAGTCGTCTGTGGATCTCCTCCATGGTGATGATCTACTTGACGCAACCCTTTCCTTAAGGCTGATGAGAGAAGTTGGATATTATGTTTCGGCAGGTCAGTAAAATACTAGTTTAGTGTGTTGGGTTAGATAAACACACCAGTTTGGAAACTTGAGTGCAATTTTGTCAATGGTGATTTTATGTGATAATTTTGCTAATAATAAATTAGCCTTAGAGTAACCAAGTTTAATAATAAAAAAGAACAGTCCCGTGTGTAGCATAGAAGCACCTCTTATGAGACGTATTATTTTCATTATGTATGACATGCACCTAAGACCCCTTCTTGTGGTGTATGGAAGACGATGTTCTTCAGAAGTTCACAAATGATAATGGTGATTTCAACCTTAGGCATAGCAAAGACCTTAGAGGGTTGCTGAGCTTGCATGACATGTCACACCTCAACATGGGAGAAGCTTCACTCTACAAGGCAAAGGAATTCTCAAGCAAGCACCTGAAATTTTCACTTAAGTATTTGGAGCCAAACCTTGCGAGATATGTGATGAAGTCACTAGACCATCCCTACCATGTGAGCCTGAAGCAATACAAGGCTAGGCATCATTTGAGTTACCTCCAGAACTTGCCTACCATGCACACTGCAATTGAGAAGCTAGCACTTGTAGAATTTCAGATGAAGAAGTTGCAACATCAAAGTGGAATGCAAGAGGTTAAGAGGTATGAATATAATAAAATACACTCCTTCCATTATTAGTTGTTGCGGACATTGGCCCACCTGCATATTGATAAGAGAGAACTCACATGGAATTAATAGATTAACATATTTTTTTGCTCATGTATTGGCACAATTAACGGTGTGGTGGTTTTTTACTATGAAAACTTCATTTTGACACAGATGGTGGGTGGATTTGGGATTGTCTCAAGAAATTCCAGCTGCAAGGGACCAAGTTCTGAAATGGTACATGTGGTCCATGACTATCCTCGAGGGTTTCTCCTTCTCAAGATATCGGGTTGATGCCACAAAGGTTATCTCAATGGTCTACATTGTGGATGACATCTTTGATCTTGTCGCCACACAGGAGGAGCTCTCTCTCTCTTTAATGAGGCAATCAAAATGTGAGCATTGATGTTCCCGTAATAACAACAACATTGAATTTTAGGAATGAAGTATAATTACATTTGTTTGTAAATGAATGACATCTTAGATATGTCTAATTGCACACTAAAAATTCTATAATTTTGACACATCATGTATAAAGAGGTATTAGGATTGGTTTGACATAAACATTAGGCCTCTGCGAGAAATATCTTGATATACTAATAGCTTTATAATCATTCATACAAAAAGAGAAATCATTGCATACTCAAGGCTGCTTATACCCAGAATGGCATATTTTTGCTAATGGTATAATCAAACTCATTGGTTAGTCACGATCTTATACATGAACACATAATATAAAAAAATTATTACAAAAGTTTCACGCGCAAAGTGCATATTATCTTGCAGCTGCTGAGTCACTGCCGAGTTACATGATATCATGTTACAAGGCTCTTTACACCATCACAAATGATATCGTTGATATGGTCATAAAAGAGCGTGGACTGAATCCTATCAATCATCTCAAGCAAGCAGTATGTCTACTCGAATGTTTTTTCATTTTCTTTAGTTTCATTTGTCTAAGCAACTAATAAATATATTAAAAGTACCACCTCACGTATTTATGTGTACTATATAATTTGTGATTAATTGTAATGAAATAAAATATAAGAAAATAACAATGGAAGAATTAATATTACATTCATGCCTTTTGTCTTGCAGTGGGCAACTTTGTTTGATGGATTCATGATCGAGGGAAAATGGCTATCTACTAATCAGGTTCCTACATCGGAGGACTACCTAAGAAATGGTGTCATCACTTCGGGAGCACCACTTTTATTTATGCATCTTTTATTCATGCTTGGGCATGATTTAACAGAGGACAACAACGACCACATCCTTAGGGTCATCTCCTGCCCTGCAAAGATCATGAGGCTCTGGGATAACATGGGGAGTGCGAAGGTCAGAACACACCGAGAAATTTATCGCACGACTATGTGATTAGTAATACTAATTATTTACATGAGTTATTTCATACCATATCCTGCTGGGTGTGCATTCAAGTTGACATTGACAATATTAGGCATGATCTAAAAAGAAATTATGTGTCCCATGCAGGATGAGTTGCAGGAAGGGCTCGACGGATCATACAAGGATTTGTACCAGAGAGAAAACCCTCATGCTGATGCGGAGAAGCACATGTTGGATATGATAGCGGGTGAATGGGAGGATCTAAACAGGGAATGCTTCTCTCAGACAAAGTCCACACTACCACCTAGCTTCATCGGGGCGTCTCTCAACTTTGCAAGGATGGTCAGCATCATGTATGGCTATGACGATGAGCAGAGGCTCCCCGCCCTGGAGGATTACACTAGGATGTTGCTCTTTTGGATAATGCATGCTACTGTTGTGTATGTAAGTCTTATATATGTAGCACACCAATTTTGTAGGGTTGCCCTGTTTAAACGTGGACTAGTATGATGCGCCATTAGCTAATGTGAAACTGCTCCACAAACGATACTTGTGCCCGAGTTGTGCACAACATGCAAATCCAGCGGCTAGTGCCCTTCTCACTCATATGCATGTCCAGCAGTATTCAATCTTCGTGTGTGAATCGTTCAAAATTTGTCCTGTGCATAGCACGACTCTAGCGGATGTGTTCCTACTTGCTAGTGGTTAATTATATAAATATACTCCCTCCGTCTGGAAATACTTGTCATCAAAATGAATAAAAGAGGATATATCTATACATCTAGATACATCCCCTTTTATTCTAGATACATCCCCTTTTATTCATGCACGTGTTGCAATGTATGTGATGCATGTGCAGTTTTGCACTCTAGGAAATAGGATTTGTATTCAAAATTCACTAGAGTGCAAATTTGTTATACCATTTGGCATCAGCAGGCAATTACGCGTTACATCCTTCAAGCAAACATAGATGTACTAGCTAATCGTTTGAACATCCACATTATTTCTTATGTCCCCTGATTTAGACTATGCACACAACTTATATGTAAAAACAATAACCATACAGAAATACGAGGTGTATAAGATCCCAATCCTCCTCTATCTCGTGTATTTTTTTAATGTTAGCATTACTGCTAAATTCATTGAACAGGAGAAGAAGATTGGTCCAGTTTATGAGGAAAACCAGACCCAAAACCATACAAACATCGCCTTTTGGCAAACAACACACACACATCCACACGACCCAGAGATCCCTCTGACCGGATCCACCTCCAGGACAATGCCCCCAAGAGGAACGTGACGCCGGATAGCGCCGTCATCGTATGGTCTAAACTAGATCGAGGGTTTCCCCCGAAGCACGGCAGGAAAGGTAAGGTGGGAGCAGCTACATCGACGCCTCTAGCGAGGGAGCGACGCCAGAAGGCGCCATCGACTACTCCGGCCACAACCGGAGTACCACTTTCGTCGACCATCTCACCTACACAGTTTGAGCCCTGGATCCGATCAGCCTACACAACAGGCCACTACCCCTGCCTCCACAGCAATCCACGCATCCCCGGCAAGCTCAACATGCTTCTAACCTTGCATCCGCGTCCTCCACTGGGCGGAGGATGCAACCCGCAGCGGCGCCGTTCTTATCCCATCAGAAGGATGCAACCAAGCACGACGCCATTCGTCTCCTTGAGGATGCAACTCCTGCCGGCCATTCTTCTCCCGACGAAGGATGCAACAACCATAGCAACGCCATTCATCTCCCTCTAGCCACCACCATCTTGTCCTCCCACCTGCAGCAGCGTCAAGTTTTCCGAACCATCATCAGGAGGATGCAACACCGAGTGAGGGTGCCATTCCTCTCCCATTGTTGGGAATCATTGCATGGGAAAGCAAAAAAAATTCTAAGCACACGCAATGATCTATCCATAGAGATGCATAGCAACGAGGGGGAGAGTATGTCTACGTACCTGAGGGAGTCCTGGACTAGGGGGTGTCCGGATAGCCGAACTATCATCATCGGCCGGACTCCAAGACTATGATGATACAAGATTGAAGACTTCGTCCCGTGTCCGGATGGGACTTTCCTTGGCGTGGAAGGCAAGCTTGGCAATACGGATATGTAGATCTCCTACCATTGTAACCGACTCTGTGTAACCCTAGCCCTCTCCGGTGTCTATATAAACCGGAGGGTTTTAGTCCATAGGACGAACAACAATCATTCCATAGGCTAGCTTCTAGGGTTTAGCCTCCTTGATATCGTGGTAGATCCACTCTTGTACTACTCATATCATCAATATCAATCAAGCAGGAGTAGGGTTTTACCTCCATCGAGAGGGCCCAAACCTGGGTAAAAACATCGTGTCCCTTGTCTCCTGTTACCATCCGCCTAGACGCACAGTTCGAGACCCCCTACCCGAGATCCGTCGGTTTTGACACCGACATTGGTGCTTTCATTGAGAGTTCCTCTGTGTCGTCACTCATAGGCCCGATGGCTCCTTCGATCATCAACAACGACGCGGCCAAGGGTGAGACTTTTCTCCCCGGACAGATCTTCGTATTCGGCGGCTTTGCACTGCGGGCCAATTCGTTTGGCCATCTGGAGCAGATCGGAAGCTACGCCCCTGGCCATCAGGTCAGATTTGGAAGTTTGAACTATACGGCCGACATCCACGGAGAATTGATCTTTGACGGACTCGAGCAGAGCCGAGCACGCCGCACTGTCACGATGGGCATGATCTAGCTCTGCTGCCGGACAGTGCCCTGGAGGCCGCACGAGAGTCCACTCCGACCCTTAACTTGGAGCCGACTGCGCCGATCGAGGATGAGTGGCTAGACACCGCCTCGGGGGCTGCTACCTCTACGGCGATGGAGCCGAATACCAACCCTGTCCCTCGTGAACCTCGTGACTCCAAGGTGCCGGACTCCTCGCCGGACTCCGAACCTCCCGCGCCCCTTCCAATCGAATCCGATTGGGCGCCGATCATGGAGTTCACTGCTGCGGACATCTTTCAGCACTCGCCTTTTGGCGACATCCTGAATTCGCTAAAGTATCTCTCATTATCAGGGGAGCCCTGGCTGGACTACGGTCAGGACGGTTGGGATGCGGACAAGAAAGAAATTCAAAGCCCACCCACCACCCACTTTGTAGCCACTCGATGACCTAACCGACATGCTAGATTTCGACTCCGAAGACAACGATGGTATGGACGACGATGCCGGAGACGACCAAGAACCAGCGCCCACAGGGCACTAGAAAGCCACCTCAACTCACGATGTATACATGGTGGATACAACAAAAGGAAGCGATAACGAGGAACAACGTGACGCGGCGAAGGATTATTCCCCCGAAAAACAGCCAAAACGGTGACGCAAGCGCCGCCCGAAGTTCCGCCTCGACAATAACAGCACCCATACAGACCCAGCCGTAGAGCAGGGCGAACTAGTAGACGACAAACATGCCACCAAGCAACCGTCCGAACAGGATGAGTTGGACGAGCAACCCATCCCCGGCAAAAACAACGGTCCAGACGATCTCACGCCGGACACATCACCGGAGCATAAAGACCTCCACAAAAGGCTCGTCGCCACTGCAAGAAGTTTGAAGAAGCAGAAGCGGAAGCTCAAAACAGCAGAAGACGTAAAGTACTCAAGACCGCAGATAAATACGGTGATAGTCACCAAGCAAAGAGCTACCCGAAGCGCAAGCTGTTGCCCGAATTTGACGAGGAGGTCGTAGAGCCCCCACAGTAAAAAACAAAGAGGCCGCCTGGTCGGATAGACGACTAGATGACAAGCTAAGAGCGGCAAGCGGCGCCGCACACAAGCCGGCACACGATCCACATAAGGATCCCCGTAAAAAGGATGGCCCAGTCAGGTCCATCTATGGGCCAATAAAGAAGGCTCCAGGGAGCAACACAACACGTCGAGTGTTTGAAAATAACGGTACACCTAAATACAGGGGCGCCACACACCCCCTATGTTTCACCGATGAGGTACTGGATCATGAATTTCCAGCGAGATTCAAGCCCGTAAACATAGAGGCATACGACGGAACAACAGACCCCGGAGTCTGGATTGAGGATTATATCCTACACATACATATGGCTAGAGGAGATGATCTCCATGCCATAAAATACCTACCCCTCAAGCTCAAAGGGCCAGCCCGGCATTGGCTCAAAAGCCTCCCAGAAAATACAATTGGAAGTTGGGAGGAGCTCGAGGATGCGTTCCGGGCAAATTTTCAGGGGACTTATGTCCGGCCTCCAGATGCAGACGATTTAAGTCACATAACTCAACAACCCGGAGAGTCAGCCCGCAAATTCTGGAACAGGTTTCTCACCAAAAAGAACCAAATAGTCGACTGTCCGGACGCCGAAGCCTTAGCAGCCTTTAAACATAACGTCCGAGACGAATGGCTCGCCAGACACCTCGACCAGGAAAAGCCAAGGACAATGGCCGCGCTAACAAGCCTCATGACCCGCTTTTGCGCGGGAGAAGATAGATGGCTGGCAAGATGCAGCACCAGCGACCTGAGTACATCCGAAGTCAGGGATGGAAATAGGAAATCACGACGCAGAAAAGATCAGGCCGGACTAAGGAAAATGGCCTAAAGAGCACGGCAGTCAACGCCGGGTTCAAAAGCTCTCGTCCGAACAGCAAAACACTGCCTCTTAAAGACAACAGTGACGAGCTATCCAACCTAAACAAAATCTTGGATATGATATGTCAAATCCACAGTACCCCCGGGAAGCCTGCAAACCATACCCACAGAGATTATTGGGTCTTCAAGCAGTCCGGCCGACTTAACGCCGAACACAAGGGGCTCGACACACCAAGCGAGGACGATGACGAACCCCACAAGCAGAGCGCCGGAAAACAAAAGAACTTCCCACAAGAAGTCAAAACAGTGAATTCACTTCAAGTGATAACAAGTAAAAATAGGGCGGCACCTACTAAAGTACGCGCCGCACGGTCCACCCCAGCAGAGTCCCGAAACTGGATGTCAAAACCAATTACTTTCGACCATCAGGATTACTCCAGAAGTATTCGAAACGTAGGATGGACTGCTTTGATATTGGATCCTATAATTGACGGACTACAATTTACACAAGTCCTAATGGATGGTGGCAGTAATATAAACCTGCTATACCAGGACACCATCCGCAGAATGGGGATAGACCCCACCAAAATTCTCCATAGCAGCACTTCCTTTAAAGGAGTGACGCCAGGTCCTTACGCCAATTGTACGGGCTCCTTACTACTACAAGTTGTGTTCGGATCATCCGACAACTTCCGTCGCGAAAAGCTAATCTTCCATATCGCCCCATTTAAAAGTAGCCATCAAGCACTATTGGGACGCGAAGCTTTCGCCCGCTTTAACGCAATACCGCATTACGCGTCTCTTACACTTAAAATGCCTGGTCCACGCGGCATCATCTCATTAAAGGGTAATTTCGAGTGTTCCTCGACCACGGAAGAACGTGAGACTGTCTTGACAGCCACACACTAATCCGGCCTTGCTGATGAAAGCCCCTAAAACAGGTCATTCAGACCTCGGACACGATTAGGCGAGTCCGGTATAAATAAACAAGGGGCTTCCTAGCCGCGTACCCCTTTACAAGGGGCTGCACGAACGAAGAATGAGAGCCAATAAATCTCAATTTTATTCATTTCTTACATCATACTCTTTTTTATATACATTTTTCGCACGATCTTTTTTCAAACTAAGTTCTTCTCTTTTACAGATGAGCAACGTGCTACACCCGTCCAGGATACAGCACAACTGAGACACAGGCGCAGACGTGCAACAGGGACCCGTTGCACGGATTCTTTTCAGATTAAGACCCTGCGTAAACCTTTTTTACTGTCTCTTGTTGATACACATCCCCCGGTTTCTTACCATAACCAAGGAGGAGGCTGGCGTTTTGGCATCGGCCGCGTCAGAAGATTTCGCGTGTACCTGGACACTAAGGGCTTAGGGCATCGTTCTGCCCGTTTTCATAAAGACCGAATACCTTAGCGAGTGTTCGGCGTCTCGAGTTAGGCCTTATATGCATCAGCTCCGAATCATGTCTTTGGTCAAATGTTGGGTTTGCCCGGCTCCTGTGTTTTCCTGCCTTACGTTCCGTTTTATCGGCTAACGCGGCACCAGGAGAACTACTGCGATTGTGCCCTGGTTCGGCCTGGTGAGCACCTCAGTAGAGAAAGCCGAAAACTGACTGTCATGATACAGTGAAAGACTGGTCAACCACTCGATCGACTACCGGAATGTCTAGAATTCCTCCGCTTTGACGAAGGACCGTTTCCCGGTCAGGCACACACGCGCCCCGAATTTGGAGAGCGCGGTGCCCCTAGGGGCTATATCGTAGCCTCACCTTCGAACTCCTATGGCTAAGTGAAAGTGATAAAGCATTATAGTCTGGTTGCCTAGTTTGATACGCTACCACCTCCTTCACAGGACCAAGACGTTGGATTAAGTGTGAAAATGCGCTTTTTTGCAAACACCCCCGCACCATGTGCGTGGGGGCTGAAGCCGAAGACGGCCATCTTTCAGGTTATATATACATATACATTAATGGCCGCACAGGAGATATTTCAATACTTGAACGCACAAGTATAAAAAGCTCTTGTATTATAAACATGGTCTCATAAATCATACATGTCATTTGAACATAACGTTTTTCGAGCACTGCGACTCTATTAAACGAGCGCCCTGCAGGACTTCCTCAAAATAGTGCTCGGCGGGTAATCGGCTTCTGTCCGAATCCCGGGATGCAACGTTGGCGGCATCCATCTCTGCCCAGCATGTTTTGACACGGGCGAGAGCCATCCGTGCACCCTCTATGCATGCCGACCGCTTCATCACCTTGATATGCGGCACCGCATCAAGGAATTGCTGCACTAAGCCAAAATAACTATCTGGTTTGGGCCTTTCCGGCCACAGATGAGCCACGACATCCTTCAATCGAGCAAGACAAAATGGACATTTGGGTTCTTGTGGATACACTTCCAATTCTCCCCCTATGTGAGCTTCTCAAACATAGTAATTAAGTAATTTATATTGTTTATTTCGAAATAGTTGACAGCTTATTTCCATTGACAGCTTATTTTCATTCTTCAAAGAATTTGCGGAAGATGGTAGACAAAACCCACTACACCGATGGCTCTGAATTAACTTATAAGGAGAAAAATCATCTGATCGCGTTTTGTACTGATCTTGAGAATTACAATATCTACAATCGAACTCCTCAACATTATGGTCAATACGTGCCACTAGTGTACATGTGAACTACGGTAACTACCATGGAGATACCCTGGTAAGATTTTTTACTATTACGACATCCGTGCATCTTTTTGCATACTTCTAAAACTAGTACATCATTGCTAACTATGAAGTTATTACTATGTTTTTTAGCAGATAATCCTGAATGATTGTGTGCCTCATCTGATGTATGTGCACGGTCGCCTTGATGTTTTGAACATACAACCAAGTCGTCCTACGAATCTCAACTGTCCATACCGGATTTCTAAAAGAAGTGGAGACATGACAATCAAAGAATGGAAAAAATGTATGGACAGTCGTAAGGAGCTTCTTGAAAGCAAAAGGAAGTGAAGCGCAATAATTGAAGACAGGATGATCCCCATTCTCCATAATGGAGAGTCAGGGTCTATATTGTTTTATGCTATTTTACCTTAAGGGTGTTTAGGTCCTACCTGACACTGATGATCATGTGCTAAGAACAATTATGTAGGGTTGGGTTCGATGACTATGAGGATGATGATCGTATGACTTATTATTAATACTAAGTAGAAGTTGTATGATGATGCATGATTAGTAGGACTTGTTATTATATATGATGATGTATGATGCGAGCATGAGTTATTATATATCAGCGGGTGAAATGAACATAGCAGTAGCGTTGGTAAACCAAGGACGAAGATATAAGAGAGGACACTTCTCCCTATTAGCTAGCTAATAACAACCTAAATTAACCCCAAAACCCCTAAACCAGCCACTTTTTTTTTTAAAAAGAAAAACCTCAGCTCTAGCCAGCTGCTGACGCGTGGAAGCCTTTTGGTCCCGGTTCATGTCACCAACCGGGACCAAAGGCCCCCTTGTCTGGGCTGCCCGCAGTGGCCACGTGGAGGCACATCTGTCCCGGTTCGTGTAAGAACCGGGACTAAAGGGGGAGGGCATTAGTACCGACCTTTTTGTCCCGGTTCTTAAACCGGGACAAAAGGCCCTTACGAACCGGGACAAATGCCTGTTTTCTACTAGTGTAAAGTTAGTACAAAGTTGAGTCATCTATTTTGAAACGGAGGGAGTGCGTGCTAAGAGGTTTGAGGTTGCGAGTACGACTCTTTGGGTCATTATTATTTTTACTTTTCTTACTTACCAGTTCTGAGAAATGAACAAAAAAAAGGGCAAGAAGGCAACTCCAACCAGCTACCTCTCGAGGCACAAAAGAGTAGGTTACCACGACACCACAACTAAGAATGTTGATGTAACTGCGAGGTAGAGTGTTTTACTAAATTTTAAAAAATGAATTTTTTTTTTCTTTTTTGCTTGGGATGGGTATTTCTTGTGGAGCGGCGAGAAACGCGCATACCGCCCGGTATCCAGATTTTTTGGCAGTACCCAAAACCTTGGTCATAACCATGTAAACCATACCAAAAAATGTCATTATTTACATTTTATGTGTTGTCTTTTTACGTTTGTGATTTTAGGATGCGTATACAATTTTATTAGTGTATAGTAATGCATTTTCTTTTGTTCTTTTTGACTTCCAACGTATGCAATGACGTATTAGTAGAAAGGGTGTGGAAAAGTAACAATTAATTCCTCGCCGTTAATGTTAGTACCGAATAGCATGAACATACTGCTGTCTGCTTCCTCATAGTAAAAGGTCACTCTCTATGTTTATTTCCTCGGATATGGAAAATCTCTAATTGATACGGGATTCTCTTTCTTTTGGTGGCAAGCTCTTATGAGATATCGATGGGAACTTTTTGTCGTGTAACTTGACGCTATATTTGTGCCACCATTTCATAATGCCGAGAGAGCTGAAATACTACCCACGTGGATGTCTTCTATCTATAGGCTGCTTTCTACAAGAAAGACCACAAAAGATGCATCGACAGTATAATTTTTTTGCGAGTGACATGGACAGCCTAAACATAACTGAGTGTTTTTCTAAATCTGTAAGAAAGTTACATGCAGACCGATAAATAGCTAGAAATAAAAATCTGCGTCGACGGAAAACTTGTTTTTTAGGTTGCAAAATGGTATATTCACTTAAGTGAGCTGATCAATCCCTTCTGTACGTGTGACGCCTCTCTTCTGAAAAAAGAACCTTCCGTAGGTTGGTAATGAAACAGTGATGAGGGATCCACTGGATCAAGCGCATTGAGCCATTGACTCATTGTGGAGTCATGAGTCTCCACGAGGAGTCCACCCTTTCTGTCCCTTTTCCAATTTTTTCTGTATATCTTCCGTTCAACATCAATCTTACGTTGCTGAACATTGCTCTTGTATGTAACAAACCAAAAGTAAATAATAACAATTTGACCCAAGAATTCCAGAAAGCGCCACTTACGCACGAGACAATGCCAGCTGTACTAGTGGTTGTACACACATGTTACATTTGGAGATGGGGATTGGGATTGAGCACCGCAAGATCGAACCCATTGCAAAGCACCTCTCCCATTGCAAGAAAAATCAATCTAGTTGGCAAAATCAAATCAATAGATCGGAGAGAAATATAAAGGTATAATAATCATGCATAAAAGTGTTTAGAGAAGACTCAAATAATACTTGTAGATAATCTGATCATAAACTCACAATTCATTCGATCTCAACAAACACACCATAAAAAGTGATTACATCGAATAGATCTCTAAGAACATCAATGTGAACATTGTATTGAAGATCAAAGATAGAGAAGAAGCCATCTAGCTACTAGCTATGGACCCATAGGTCTATGGTTAACTACTCACACATCATCGGAATAGCGGCAAGGTTGATGTAGAGCCCCTCTGTGATCGATCCCCCCTCCGGCAGAGTGCCCGGGGATGGCCTCTAGATGGGATCTCGCGAGAACCGAAACTTGCGGCGGCGGAAAAGGTATTTCGGGTGACTCTTTGATGTAGGGGGGATATTTCAGAATTTATAGTGCTAGAATTAGGCTAAGAGGTGCCACGAGGGGCCCACAAGCCTGGGGCGCCTCCCAAGCTTGTCGCACCCTCGTGGCTTGTCAAGTCTTCTCCCGAAGCTTTTACGGTCCCCTCTGGTCCATAATCCAAAAAAAAATTCTCCATTTGGACTCTTTTTAATATTGATTTCCTGAAAAGCTAAAAACATGAAAAAAAAAATTGCAATTGGCACTGGGCACTAGGTTTATATGTTAGTCCCCAAAAATGATATAGTTACATATAATTGCATAATAAACATCCAAGATTGATACTATAATAGCATGGAACAATCAAAAATTATAGATAAGTTCGAGACGTATCACTTGATGCTACATATTATTACCCAATGATGTATGACCATCCTATGATGTTTGATTAGATTCGTTTTATCCTATGGGTTGATTGATGATCGTGATTGGTTTGAGTTGTATGTTGTATTCCTATCTCCTGTTCAACAGCAATCTTATGTTGCTGAACAGTGCTCTTGTATGTAACAAACCAAAAGTAAATGATAACAATTTGACCCAAGAATTCCATAAAGCGCCACTTACACACGAGACAATGCCAGCTGTACCAGTCGTTGTACACACACGTTACATTTGGGGAGGGGGGGGGGGGCGGGGGGTAAATGTTTTTTGACCGCTCTATTAGTGGCTTGCCACTTGCGTGCATGGTTCAGCTGGGGGTCAAAGTTGGTAATGGCACCAGTGGTTTAGCACGTAGGTTGTCTTTTATATATAGGCTGCTTGCTAAGAGAAATAATGTAAACTAGCAAGATGCTCGTGCATTGAATGGGACATGAAGATGCTTTTTTTACAAAACACCTGTTGTGCTTGTCCTATGTGAGAATAATCTCATGTGTAAAACTAATGATATCTCAAGAAAGAGAAGAGATAAGGTGACGAGGAGTGGGGCGTGGTGGTGATTGGTCGTCGGACTGAGCGGAGGCATGAGGATGGACGACGCCGGCAGCGGCCGCCATGCCAGATTGTTTCAGATGCTTTCTTTTTTAATTGCTCAATAATGAGGTTGTGAGAGATAAGGATGAACGAGGGAAGTATCTGCAAATGTGGAGAGAGGTGCGGGTAAGATATAGATCGGACGGTCTATATTGCAAGATGGTAGGCACATCATTATCACCAACTTAATTTTTTATAAGAGTAGAGAAGATGCATCAACAGTATAATTTTTTTGCGGGTGACATGGAAATAACTGAGTGTTTTTTTAAATATGTACGAAAGCTACCTTCAGGTCGATAAATGGCTAGAAATACAATTTCGTGTTGAATAAAAACTATTTTTTAGGTTGCGAAATGGTATATATTCACTTAGGTAGCCTGACCAGTCCCTTCTGTAGGTTGCTAGTAATGAAGCAGTGCGGAGGGATACACTGGATCTAGAGCTTTGACTCGTTGCCAAGCCACCAGTTTCCGTGAAGACTCCATCCTTTCTGTCCCTTTTTCTATTTTTCAGGTCTATCTTCCGTACAACATCAATCTTACGTGGATGAACAGTACTCTATGTATGTAACAAACCAAAAGTAAGTAAATAATGACAATTTGACGCAAGAATTCCAGAAAACGCCACTTAAACACAAGACAATGCCAGCTGTACCAGTCGTTGTACACAAATACTTCCTCCTTTTTTTTAGTCTGCATATAACTTTTGTCTGAAGTTAAAGCATCTCTAGTTTGACCAAACTTATAGAAAAAAGGATCAAATATTTACAATGCCAAAGGAATATTTTTAGATTCATTATGAAATGTAGTTTCATATTATGTATATTTTGATATTGTAGATGTTGATATATTTTTATACAAATTTGGTCAAAGTTTCAAAAGTTTGACTCGACAAAAATCTTATACGTGGAGTAAAAATGAATGGAGGGAGTATTACATTTGGGGAGGGGGGTAAATGGTTTTTGACCGCTTTATTAGTAGCTAGCTACTACATATGCATGCATAGTTCAGCTGGGGGTCACGTTGGTAATGCCGGCAGTGGTTCAGTATAAGTAGGTTACATATGTGGCATGCGTACATTGTCGTGAGCTTGACAGGCAGCAACCGATTGAAAACTGGTCAATCGGCAAACTTTTCGATGGCCTTTTAATTTCTCCAGGTGTCAGATCTTGACGTTCACATGGCAGGACGTACAAATATAGGTATATAGAGTACTTACGTGTGTGGCTCTTGCCAGTTGTGGGTGCAGTGCATGGAGAAACCTAGACATCAGAGTTCTGTCTTCAGAGCAAGGTGCATGGTGCATGCATAAACCTGAGAATAGTTTGGTCTCGAACCATAGTTCCAATTTGGTTTACCTGTTGGGCTGCTTTGGTTCGGTTGAAATGGATTGAGCCTCTATCGTAATTTAGTTTGGTGTGGACTTTTGTAATTAATAGATTGGGTTGGTTTGGTCTGGACAGAGATAAATTGGTCTCAGACCGTTTTAGTCCACGGATAAAAACCAGTCTAGCGACCGTTTAACCACACACCGTCAGCGTAATGTGAGACCAACGCTTGGTTTAGGTGCAACCGCCGCCTGAGATGAGTGACATGAGCGCACGTACCACCTCGCCACCACCGAGATCTCTGGTGACAATAGTCAACTCCATGCAGAACACGAGGAACTCAAAGACGAGGCCTTCGACGACGCTGTCACCATGAAGATGGTTGTGAGCTCGACCTTGCCGATGTGGCCGACGAAGGTGATGGTCACGAAGCCGATGAGAATCTGGAAGCCAAAGGGTCTTGCACACGTCCGGATAGGTCCTGCAGCCGGCCATGGGCCACCGTGCCGGCGCCGCCATCTGCTCTTACGGTGCACGCACACGTATACTGAAGCTCCTGACACCAAGCTAGCCGCCGTTGGTAGGAGCCTCACACCTTTCGTAGTTCTGTACATACAGGTTAAGTTTGGGGTTGTTCCAGTTGTTGTTGACTGACCCATGGTTTGAAACTTTGGGTTCAAATTAAACGTAGAGAAAGGTCTGGATGGATTTGGCTTGAAAATACATTCAGTTTGGATTGGTTTGGATTGTAGCATTTGCAATTTGGTCTGGTTTGGATGGATCGCTGGACTTATACATGTATTGGTTGGCCTGGGTTTAGTTTGGATTACAAACTATTCCCAGGTTTATGCATGCATGGTTCACTCTCCAAACAAAGAATGGATGGTGCACTAGAAAAACTCTCTCATGCAATATAAATTCGCCACAGGAAATTTCTTTGACTCACAAAGGTGAAACCAGAGGAGATTCAGAGGCCCAAAGTAAAACAAGTGTACAATCAATCAGAACACAGACGGTGCAGCGAAATGCGCTTTTGCTTCTAGAGTAAGCTTGAATATGGCTCCACTCCAGCCAGTCTAAGGGATGATAGCTAGGTCACTGACCGAACTGCAGCCAATCTCAGAAGTAATTCGTTGAACCAACAGGCTCTCCAGACAGCAACATAGCTGAGGCAGCGTCTCTTGTTGTGTCCAGCCAAATAATACTTTTCACACGTAGTACATAGCTAGTCGCATACTTCATGCATGACGACCATACATGTATATATATCACGATACTTCACCACACACGGTCTCTCATGTCTGTACGTGAGACGACAACCATCGAATAAATGTACGAGATCCACAAGTGCAGTGCCAGCTAGCGAATAGCTAAAAAGTAAAAATATCATTGGATGTCAATGTCATGCAGAACATTTGTGTTTTCCGGGAAATATCCCTTCGGACCATCTAGATAGCGACCCCATGATATATATGTTTCTCTAGAAGGAAGTTCTTTTCGTCTCCGCTCTCCGTATCAAGGATGCATATATATATAACCAACGCACTTATCACAAAACTTAATACGTACGGTCACAACAAATGTAACCAGATTATAGAAGTGGGGCAGGCTACACTGAGAAGATATAGCAGTATGAAGTCCACTGGCAGCACGGAACCCAAACCAGAACATAAATTCCCTAGTAAGCCACTTGAGTTTCTTGGGGCAATGTGTCAACTGATACAGAATAGTAGCAAACACACATGCACGCAAAATGTATTTCACAGTGTAGGGTGTAGATTAAGTTATTTTCAAACCATGGTTTTATTATGTCCTTGCATTTCGAATATACAAATATTTACATACAAGCAGACTCACAACGAAAAATCAGCATCAGAAACGCAAGATACAAGTCATAACCAAGGTTTTGGATTCCGAATGGACAAATTTTCTCGTGGGGGGCAATACTCTCGATTACCACGGTTACCGAGAAATACCAAACATATTTTGAACAAATTCAATTGAATTTTGAATTCAAATTCTTCTAAACTAGATATTGAAATAACTTGAACGAATATCAATCATAAAAGCGGTATCAGCTCAGTGGAAAGTCTACTAGTCCCTCCGTTTCGAAATAGATGACCCAACTTTCTATTAACTTTGTACTAACACTAGTAGAAAACAAGGCTACCGTTCGGACCCATGGGGGGTATTAGACCCGGTTCGTGAGCCCAGGGGGACGGCCGGGGCCTCGTGGGTATTGGTCCCGGTTCGTGTGGAACCATTTGTCCCGGTTCAAGCCACGAACCGGGACCAATGGTCCTCGCTCCTGGCCCACAACCATTGGTCCCGGTTCATGGCTTGAACCGGGACAGAAGGGGGTGCTTTAGTCCCGGTTCATGCCATGAACCAGGACAAATAACTTGCCTATATATACCCACCGCCGCGGCAGAGCACTCCAGTGCTATGTGTTTTCAATCCGGCGATGAGAGGGCATTTTGGTGCTCTAGTTCACCTCCTATGCACATGAGGTGTTCGATGAAATGCCCGACCCACACTAGTTAAGCTTTCTCCTCTCGAAGCTCGACCTCGGAGCTCCATTTTTTTCGAGATTTGTCTAGATTTAGCGGTTCGTCACGCCCCGTCCCCGTTTTCACCGCCGTTGATCGCCCGCGCCGATCTCGTCGCCGGCACCACAGTGGGGAGCCTCTTGTTCTTATCTTCTTTCTGATACTCGTCTGATTTTCTTACTTTAGGTAGATATTTGTCTGATTTTCTTACTTTTGACACACATAATTATATATAATGCACGCAGATGAACCGGCAATGGATGTATGGTGATAGACACACCTCCGAGTACATTAAGGGCGTGCATAATTTTCTCGAAGTGGTTGAGGTGTCGGGGGTTGGGTGCGACATATGCCAATGGATGGCTTATCATGGTGGGAGCGAGTAGAACGTCGCCGGTGCCTGGAAGCGGGATAAGGCGTAGACACGAACGCCGGCGTACTTTACCCAGGTTCGGGGCTCTCCTAGGAGATAACACCCCTAGTCCTGCTCTGCGAGGTCTCCGCATGATCACTAAGGCACAAGTGATACAATGGTGCTCCTCGAGCTGTATGCTAGACGCAGAAGGTGGCAAGGCTAGCTCTCTTCCTGCACTAGGGGGTGGCTAGTTCTAATGGTGTGGGAACCCTTTGCATGGGTGGCCTGGGGGGTTTATATAGGCCTACCCCCCAGGGGTACAATGGTAACCTCGCCGGCCGCTGGGCCCGGCTGTTAGTGTCTCCAGCCTCCGGCTTCTCCGCCGACCGCTGGGGCCCGCCACCTGGTGGGCCCCACCGACTGGTTGGCGGCTGCTCACTGTAGCCGTGTCGTTGGCGGTGGGGGCTTGGTCATCCTAGCGTGGCTACAGTCCCGCCGCCTGGTGGGAGGACACTATAGCCACACCTGGTCTTATCAGCTTAATGGCGTGCTCGTCTCGGGACAAGGGACGGCCGCCTGCTGGAGGCCGGCCCCTCTCTAATCCGCCTGGTTGAGCTTCCGCCGTCTTCCTTGGGGTCACTTCCCGATAGGGCCCGCCTCTGGCCTGCCGTACCGACAGGCCGTCGTGGTGAACAGGGCTTCGCCTGCCCGGAGCGACGTCAGGGTAGATACGGCACAGTGCTCCGTCGTGCGGAGATCTCCGTCTGTACGGAGCACTGTAGCCACGCCCGTCTCGAGCGTGGGAGGCGTCGTTCCTCACTATAGCCATGCTTCGTCTTGTACTCTTGATGGGAGCTCGGTCGCCCCGTAGTCGTGTGGTGGCCGCTTGCCTGTTACCGCCCTCTCTGGAGGGCGGCCGCCAGGAGCCGGCCACTCGGAGCGCTGCAGTCTTGGGACGGCCGACCTTTGGCAACCGACCGCTGAGCCAGCCGGCCCCAGAGGGCGGAGCTTCATCTTGGGGCCCAGCTAGGCGGAGATGGCCAAAAGTTTTGATGAATCCAGGGACTCGGGTGAGCCTACCCATGGCCCATTACTCCGACAGTAGTCCCCGAAGCCGGTGAGGCACCGCGGTCGAGGGGCTGCGAAGCCTCAGCGGCTTCCCTCCTCACTGGGCTCCGGGAAGGTACCGGTCCGCCGTGCGGTCGGCCGGCTGCTGAGGCCGATCTCTTGCAGGCGGAGCTTCGTACTGTTGGTTTTTCAATCTCCCAGGCGGGAGATAGGTGGCGTGCCTGCTAAGCTTCCCAGGCCGCCGCCCTCCACGGGCGCGCCATGTGGCGCACGTCAGCCCCGTCGGCCTGCCACCCGACCCACGCTTGGACGGGACGTGACACAGGGCCGAGCCCGCCACCACCGTGCCTCGGCAACCGGACAGATCAACTGCGCCGAAGGGGACGGTTGCCATTCCCCACGATTACTTACGACGTGGTAAATGTGAGCGGAAAAACGGGGGGTCGTGGGGGCGTGGGCGCAGTTAATCCCACGTCCCCACGTCCCGGCCCCTCGGCTACATAGCCCGGGCGCTATAAGTAGGGAGGGGGGAGAGGTGCGGCTAAGCTCCTACGCCCTCTCCCACTCTTCTTCTTCCTTTTCTCATCCTCCGCCGCTGCTGTTGCCGCAATGCTGCCACCGTTCCCCACCGCTGGCGCATTCCTCCTCTCCGCGCCGCCAGACAGAGCCATGGGTGACTGGGGTGGATCGACTGTGATCGAGGATCACATCACTTTCCTGCGCGACACGCGCCGGATGCCCAGCGCGGCCTTCGTCAAGGCGCGGGTGCCGCCGGAGACGGAGATATCGCCGGCGCCGCAGGAAGGTGAGCGGGTCGTCTTCCGCTCGCATTTCCTGCTAGGCTTCGGCCTCCTGGCGAGCAACTTCTTCCGCACCTTCCTCGACTTCTACAACCTTCAACCTCACCACCTCACGCCCAACGCCTTGACCCTGCTCTCCGCCTTCGTCACGACGTGCGAGGGCTACCTCGGCATCCTCCCCACAATCGAGCTGTGGGGAGCCTTCTTCTATGGGAAGCTCGGCACCTCCGCCAAGGAGACGGCGGCCGAGTGCGGGGGCTTCGTCGTCGTGCGCCGGCCGGCGCAGTGAAACGCCTTCTCCGTCATCAAGCTAGTGCAGTCGGTGAAGATGTGGCAGCAATCCTATTTCTACGTCGAGAATGTGGACCCTGCTGCCGACTTCCTCAACCTGCCGGCCTAAGAGGGCCCCCCCCACCGGAGCTCGCGTCCTGGAAGTACAAGTCGAAGCCGATGTCGACGGACGCGGCGGCCGCCATCGGCCGGCTCTGAGTGCTCCAGGAGTCGGAGGGCCTCGTGGCCTCCGACCTCCTCGTCGCCTTCGTGGAGCGCCAGGTCGTCCCGCTCGAGAGCCGCCCTCATCCGATCTTCCGGATGGGTGGACACCGCGATCCGTGCCGGCTGTGCACGAAGGGGATGCCGCCTACTGAAGTCTCGCGGATGGTAAACGAGATCTCCGACCTCAAGATGTTGGAGAAGGAGTGGCGGTATGGGAAGCGGCCATACTCTCGCCACAACCCGCCTCCCGCTGTAAGTTTCTTCTTTTTGTCCTTCAAACTGTTTCCTTTTCCTTCGTTTCTCTTCATGACTCAATTCCTTCTTGGTTGCTGATTTATATGTCCGAGGCCACAACCACCCTCCTAGGGCCGGGTGATAACCTTCAGGCTGACAGGGCGGAGAGTGATGTGGACGACCCCGACATGGGGGCGACCGCCCTGGTCGACGACGCGACAGGCGGCGGTGGCAGAGCGGACGGCGGTAGTGGAGCAGGCGGCTCCGAGGGAAGCGGCAGCGTGGAGGCTTGGCCTGACGACGACAAAGACGAAGACGAGCCGCGCCCCGCCCGGAGCTCCGCTACCACCGGCGCCGGCCCCTCTTCTGGGCAGCCCGCCCCAGGCGGCAAGCGCAAGCGGAAACAGGCACTACAAGAAATATGTCAACTTATGACCTTCTGTCAGTGACCCTGGAAGAATTGGTCATAGATTTATGACCATTTGAGACCAATTGGTCAAAAGCTGTTCGAGGGGCTCCAAACCCTAAACCACTGCGACCATTTTGGTCAGAAAGGTCATAATTTCCTTACATGAAATGGTCATAAAGCTAACAGCGCTAGTCCGCTGCCTTATTTCTAGTTGTTAACGACCAATATAGATGGTCATAGACTTGTAAATTGTGGTGGGTTGCTATGACTAGGCGCCACCTCATCAGTTTTGCCTATGTGTCATGTCCATGTGGCAGTTTTTGCCCTAGGTTGTGAAGCAACCTATATTCCTGTCATTCCCAAAATTCCCAAAAAAATCTCATAAATTCTTTGGGTCATATCTTCGTCAAATATGTAAAAACCTTTCTTGCCTAGTTCAAAAATAATTCAAAAATATTCATTTTCCTATTCTGTTCAGAGTAACAGTTTGTGAAGGAAGTACCACTTTGGCATGTCCAAATAGTATCCATTTTCTACAGTGCTTTCCTATGCCCAAATAACCATCCTCCACCAAATGCCAGCTCAATCCATTCATTATTTTGAGCCGAGCTTCAACATTCGTATTTGTGTCCAGTGTGGTGGTTTGCAAAGCAAGTACCACCTAGGCTCCTTCTTTTGAGCTGAAAATTTGTGAAAACGGTCTTCTTAGTAACTGATCATCCTCAGCCAAAACTCATGCCCATTAGCCATGTACATTTCCCGTACCGCTAATCAAACACTTGGCTGCTAATTCATGTTTGAGCATCGATTGGTCTCCTCGTGAGAATCTTATGTTGTAATTTTCTTCCTAGCACCAACCTGGGGAGTGCCCAACCCACTAGACATGCCTAGGCCGCCTAGAACACATGGCAACGCCACGGTCACGCGGTGACCACGCGGCGGGCATGCGAGTTTACGCGCTCTAGAGTTGGGGCCCTCGGCCACCGCCCAAACCTCGACGTATCGCCACCAAACCATGTATTTATGATTAAATAGGTCCTTATGTAACTAGAAATGATTTTTGGAAAAAATAAATAGCAAACTATGAGGCAGCTGCAGTTTAAATTTGACCCGCTTCCAACTGAATCGGCGGAAATTTGTCTTTTTCATGAGAGGTGGATCAAAAAAATTTACACCAGACCATTTTGTCAATTGTGCATTAAATATGGCCTAGTATTTTATAAAAATGATTTGGTCCAATTTTGCAACAATTATTTGGTAGTTCCTTCACAAAAAAACCTCCTTTCGGGCACTCGAAAAATGGAAAATGGTTTTTTCGTCCAACGAAAATGAAAACTTCCTTAGGAAACATTGTTTGACATTCCAATATGCACCCTTGTGCACAATATGAGATCATTTGAACAAACTATGCCATAAATGTGGCCATAAGATTGATCATTTGGCTTGAAAGCCATGAATCTTCACACTTGATAGCTCATTTCTGAGAACACTTTTTTAAAATAATTACCGTATTACAAGTTTATTATTTTTCCTGGAAACTTGGCTACATATAATGACACAATGCGAAGGTTTCCCAATTTTTTGATTTTTTTTGAATTTTTTATGCCCGTTTCGAAATGCGGTCAAAACGGCGGGCTTGACCGTAACTAGCTAGTGGTTGAATCTTGGAATTTTTTTGGTGTTTCTATGATTAAATAGATACCTAGGTACCTAGAAATGATTTTTGGAAAAAATAAAGAGCAAACTATGAGGTAGCTGCAGTTCAAATTTGACCCGTTTCCAACTAAATCGACGACAATTTGTCTTTTTCATCAGAGGTGGATCAAAATTTTTGCACCCAACCATTTTGTCAATTGTGCATTATATATGGCCTAGTATTTTATAAAATTGATTTGGTCCATTTGTGCAACAATTATTTGGTAGTTCCTTCACAAAAAAACCTCATTTCGGGCACTCGGAAAATGAAAAATGAATTTTCCGTGCAAAGAAAATGAAAACTTCCTTAGGCAACATTATTTGGAATTCCAAGATGCACCCTTGTGCACAATATTAGATCATTTGAACAAACTATGCCATGAATGTGGCCATAAGATTGATCATTTGGCTTGAAAGCCATTGATCTCCACACATGATAGCTCGTTTCTGAGAACACTTTTTTAAAATAATTACCGTATTACAAGTTTATTATTTTTCCTGGAAACTGGGTCACATATAATGACACAATGCGAAGGTTTCCCAATTTTTTGATTTTTTTTGAATTTTTTATGCCCGTTTCAAAATGCGGTCAAAACGGCGGGAATGACCGTTCTAGCTAGTGGTTGAATCTTGGAATTTTTTTGGTGTTTCTCTGATTAAATAGGTCCTTATGTAACTAGAAATGATTTTTGGAAAAAATAAATAGCAAACTATGAGGCAGCTGCAGTTCAAATTTGACCCGCTTCCAACTGAATCGGCGGAAATTTGTCTTTTTCACGAGAGGTGGATCAAAATTTTTACACCCAACCATTTTGTCAATTGTGCATTAAATATGGCCTAGTATTTTATAAAAATGATTCGGTCCAATTTTGCAACAATTATTTGGTAGTTCCTTCACAAAAAAACCTCCTTTCGGGCACTCGAAAAATGGAAAATGGTTTTTTCGTCCAACGAAAATGAAAACTTCCTTAGGCAACATTGTTTGCCATTCCAATATGCACCCTTGTGCACAATATGAGATCATTTGAACAAACTATGCCATGAATGTGGCCATAAGATTGATCATTTGGCTTGAAAGCCATTGATCTCCACACATGATAGCTCGTTTCTGAGAACACTTTTTTAAAATAATTGCCGTATTACAAGTTTGTTATTTTTCCTAGGAACTTGGCCACATATGATGACACAATGCGAAGGTTTCCCAATTTTTTGTTTTTCTTTTTGAATTTTTTATACCCGTTTCAAAATGCGGTCAAAACGGCAGGAATGACCGTTCCTAGCTAGTGGTTGAATCTTGGATTTTTTTGGTGTTTCTCTGATTAAATAGATACTTATGTATCTAGAAATGATTTTTTAAAAAAATAAATAGCAAACTATGAGGCAACTGCAGTTCAAATTTGACCCGCTTCCAACTGAATCGTCAGAAATTTGTCTTTTTCACCAGAGGTGGATCAAAACTTTTGACACCCAACCATTTTGTCAATTGTGCATTAAATATGTCCTAGTATATTTTAGAAAATTGATTTGGTTTAATTTTGCAACAATTATTTGGTAGGTCCTTCAGAAAAAAAACCCATTTTGGGCACTCAGGAAATGAAAAATGATTTTTTTCTTGCAAAAAAAATGAAAACTTTCTTAGGCAACATTGTTTGCCATTCCATGTTTGTTATTTTCCTGAAAGGTAGTTCACAATTGGTGACACAATGAGAAGGTCTTTTATTTTTTTTGAATTTTTGTGATCATAAAATAGCTTACATGATTTTAACATCTTATTTTTAAATCTATCACGACCAAGTTAGTTGGTCATAATGTTGTACTGCATTCTGATTGGTCCGTGGACCAGACACGCGGATCATGCATGAAACACCGTTGGATCCTCCCGGATCCAACGGCAGCCCTCACCCCTCACCTCCCCCACCAACCCCATGTGAGGCGAAACCCTAGCTCTCTTCTCCCCCGTTTTCCATCCACCCCCCCCCCCGCCTCCTTTATTTCTTTCTTTCTCTCCCTCCCCCCTCTCCCCCGATGCAGATCCCCCTCGTCGCCGCCACCCACCCCTCAAAACCTCCCCGCCACCCACCTCGGTCGCCGCCCTCACTCTCCCCTCGTCTCCCTCGTCCTCGACCAACCTCGCGTCCCGCGGGGCTCTTGCATCGCCGCCACTCCATGCCCAAGCACGACAGAAGAGAAGCCCGAGGTCCTCCTCCGATGCTCCTCTGCCTCCCTCGCTCGCGGGGCTCTCTGCTCCACCGCCGCCGCCGCATCGGAGCACGCGCGCGCGCGACGCCGTCCCCGCCTCGCTCGGTCCGTCGCGTCGTTCGCCTCCTCCTTCGACTCCACACTCTCCTTCGACTCCACCCTCTCTTTCTCTCCGTGCCGAAACCCTAGATCGACGCTATGGCCACCTCGCAGGCGGCACGTGTAGGTGAGATCTGGTATTGCCCCTCTTTCTTCTCCTCCTCCTTCTAGATTTCTTCAGCTTGCTCGAATCTCATTGTGTTTGTGCGGGTTTGTGCAGGCCATCCAAGACGGCGGGGCCATGTTCGCCTCGTCTGTGGGGACGGAGGCGGCGGCAGTTGTCAGGAAGATGGTGAACCTCAGCTCCCTTCCCCGGCGGCGCTGCAGTAGCAAGATGGTGAAGGGACGCACCGGCCAGCGCGTGAGGCTCTACCTCCGCGGCACCATCCTCGGATACAAGAGGTGAGAAGCTCCCTCCGCCGGCGCGGCTCTGCTCCTTCTCCCTAGCGTGGGTATCTGAATTCCTGGACGCCCTCCTCTCTGTCGAAGGTCGCCGGAACCATGATGGCCAGCGCGCCCGTGCGCGAGGATACGACGACGACCCCGACAAGCCCTCCAAGGCCAGGAAGAAGGCCGCCGCCAAGGGCGACCAGCCTCCCCAGCACCAGCAGCAGCAGTACCTCCAAGGTATCGCGCACGCGCGCCCCCTGATCCCACCACCTCTGTATATTGCTTGGTCCCGATCTCGGCCATCTTGTTGATTGCCTGTGAACCCGAATGAACAGCCTTGGCTCGTTCAGTTTTGTAATCACTAGTATGTTCAACCTTGACATTGAATCTGAATTAACAACCTTGCTATTTTATTCTGGAATTCCTTTTGATCCCTGTGACTGTTGCACTAAGCTCTCACCTGTACCTTGGTGCTAAACAACTGGTAAATTAGGATATATACAAGAGATGCTTCTATTTTTCACTGCTCATACTGTACATACTGTCTTCAATTAAAACTGTATCAAATTTTGTCGCGCATGCCATGATCCATCTGATGGATTTCTTGCACCTGCAAACCTTGATGTATAATTACACACTTTGATAAATCCAATACCTTATTACAAATCCATTCGGCCAGTTAGATCTTAAGCCTTTGCAAGCTCGGCTGATATGATCTATTATGTGAGCATTTTACTAAATCCTTTTCCTACTTCCATTTGTGTTTTATGATAAACTGATGTGTAACATTTTGCATAGAAGCAATTATCTTTCTCTGTATTCAACAATGAATTATATAACTGAGATTTATTTTGGCAGGCCAATGCTGCTAATGAATGAATGCTAATTCATGTGTTTCTTTGCAGGTTGCTTCGATCTGGTTGTGTGAAGGATCATGCAAGGTCTGCTACTGCTGTTGTGCTCCCTTGAACGATCTGGTGAAGGACATTTTGGTCCATAGGTCGTCCCCCCATGCTATCTCTCTCTGCTGCATAGTTAGGTTTAGTTTTTTTGTTCTCTTTCTAGTTTAAGCGTAAGCAGATTCCAGTAGGTCTCTTTGTATGTGGATCATGAGTTAGAACATCTAATCTAATTACGGACTGCAGACTTGCTATGTCATGATCAAACTTGCTTGCATTCAGTTCAGAAAATTTCTGAATTCTCTGGTGTTTGCTTTCATTCAATGATTGTGGTACTGGTAGTCAAATTAGATGCCTCCTTTGCTGTAATTCACTCGTTTCCCTGTCATGATTTATCTTGAATTTTGGTAGTGTGACAAACACATTAGCAAATCTAAATAACTTTGACATATTTGCTCTATTATCTTGCACTGGATTCACACCTTTCATTACCCTGTACAAATATATCTCAATTCCGCTAACACTGATCCTTGTGTATGGTCTTAACCCTTTTGGTTGCATGATACTTCTATATCTGTAGCCTTTAATGAATTCAATGTATGATTGTGATGAGAATTATATGATACCTACCTGTTTTTATCCTTGATCAGTATCATTTATGGTCTCGGTTCTTATTACTTGCTGTACGTTTAGTGCCTATACATCGTTGTGTTTTGTGGGTCTAGTCCTTCACTGTTATAGTTTGAAACCACTTCATAACTCATAATTTGTTTGTCATGATTCATTGCTTATGAAAATTATTACAAATATGTTAAAAATTGCATAGAAGAATTTTGTGCCATCTCTGCAACTGTGCTAGATGTGATGTTCCTGAAACTTATTATGGTATCTGTACTGTCCTTATGTTGCAACACTACAGTTATTAGTTCTCATCCTTACGCAGACAAGAAAGCTAACTTTGCTCTAGCCTTCTCATCCAAGGATAGAAATAAATAAAGGTCGGCACATCTTTAAAATGACATGTCAAACTTAGTTTTTGAGGCTATGTTGCATTTGTAGTTCTTGCTCTGTTAAATTTGAGGCTACGTTGCATTTGTAGTTCTTGATTGCTATATTGGGGCAGCACTGACCATGTGTTGTTTTTCTTGAAGGAAGTTATTTTTCTTAAAGGAAGGGCAAGGAGGAGGCAACATGTTGGAAGCTGGAGGACCCAGGGATGGATAATATGTGTTGGTCCTGCCGTCTACCTGGCCCTTTTGTTGATCAATCCATTGCGTAATGGTAAGCTTCCTGTGGCTCCACTTTGAACTAGTGAGACATGTTGTATCTGCATGAATTTGGTCCATCTTAATAGTATGGAATGCCTTTACAACTATATATGTGATCCTTGACTAGTTAGTTTCTAGAATGCTTGTCCGTATGGAATCTTTTTTAATGCGAGTCAGCACCAATCCTTGACAGGGTGATCGTGGAAGGGATGGAAATTCATATTGCTGTTTGTAATGAAGGTCACAGCCTAATCCTGACTATGGTCGTCTAGTGAGTATGGCATATGGTTCATATGACAGGAGCATGTGCCCAGTTTGTGATCGCTATTGACAGGAGCTCCATTCTGAAGAAGAGAAGACAATTGTGGAGTTGTAAATTACTGTAGCCAGCCATCACACTTGTAGAGCTTGTAATATTGTGATTCCAATTGTATTACGTGTTATTGGTAGAGCAAGAGCTCCATACTGATTCTGGTTGTTGTTATTTGAAGTATTACATGTGTTTTCTGTCTATTTGAATTTAAATATTTGTTATTTATTAACTGGCATATTGAAATCTGAAGAACATGACGTTGACATGAGGGACCCACAAAACAGAACCTGACATTTCGGACCCACTTACTAGAATCTTAAAAAACAAGAAAACAAAGGCCATGGCCCAATAATAAAAAGGCTAAAATGTTGGGCTATGCCCATGTGGCTGACGAAAACTGATATATAAAATATAAATAGGCTAAATTGATGGGCTTGGTCCATGCAACTCATGAAAATCGAGAAAAAAAACATAAATGGGTTGAATTAATGGGCTCGGCCCATGTAGAAAATCGAATTGGACCGGGCTGAATCTTGTGCCACATCAGCTTGCCACGCTGGATGCCTACGTGGCCTGGGGGAGGTTGCTAGTGACCAAAACGCCACAGTAGGAATATTTTGGTCGTAAACGTCTTTGACCATTCCAGAAGAAAGGTCGCTATAGTCAGTTTACGACGGCCAGCTTTTGACCTTCTGTTTTTGGTCACAAAAAGGTCGTAAATGGAAATTTATGACCTTTCAGTGACCAATAGTGGTGGTCACAAGTTGACATATTTCTTGTAGTGAGGGCTTGACCCTGTTCGGCAACACTCCAAAGAAGCCCAAGAACCCGACCGCGGTGACCAGGCGGAGAAGGACCGCAGCCAAGGCGGACCAGTATCAGAGGCAGCCGAAGGTGCCTGTCATGGTGTCGGTGTAAGCATCATTCCCTTACTCCTTGTCTTTTCATCAATCTGGTGTGAAAGTCTTCTGACTTGTCTTCTTCTTTTAGGGCCCCGCTAACCCTCGAGAAATCGGGCGCCGGCTTGGTCCTCAGGTCGGCAGCAACCTCCTCGACCAGCCGGCGCATCGACCCGGCTGCCGACCTCTGGGAGGCGACAGAGCGGAATGCGCGGGAGGCGCGCGATGCGGCGGAGGCTGACCGCCTGGCCAAGGAGCAGGCGGCCTTGTCTGCCGCGTCTGTCGAGAGGGCGCTGGCGCAAGTGGAAACCCAAGCCGCAGAGAAGAAGCGGCTCGTAGAGGCCGCCCGCCGCCAAGAGCCACTACTTGTGGCCCCCCTGAACACTACGCCGCCTCCGCCTGATTTCAAGGCGACGGCCAGAGGAGCCAGCGGAGACTACCCGATCCGGGAGCAGGGGGCGGCGACGTAGCCATGCCGGACGTCTTTGTGTCGCTGCCCCCCCTCCCCCCCTCCTCCCCCCCGCCGCCGCCGCCGCCAGCAAGCGAGCCGCGGGACGAACAGCCAGTGGCGCCGCCGGTGCCACCGGTCGAGACTACGGTGGCAACGGTCCTGGTTCCTGCGGTCTGCATTCCCACGCGCCACTATCTGGAGAAGGCGGCCTCAGCACCGCGGCCGCAAGAGATCGGCACCACGAGCTCGTCGGCCCTTGATACCGAGGCGACCAGTGCCGCGCCCGTGGGTTGGGTACACGGGGGCGGGACTGGCGCCCTGAACGAGGCATCTCTTGACGTCCAAGCCAAGCTCCGGGCAGAGGCGGTGGCACTCAAGCGCTGCAACTAGGCCTACTTGGAGTCACGCACCGCTATCCGGGTAAATTGTCTTTTGGTTTCTTCTTCGAATGATCTTCTTTGCTTCTCTCATGGGGGCGCGCAAGCGCACCCACTGGGTGTAGTCCCCAAGTTCCGGGCCGGCTGCTGAGCAGGCGGGTCGGAACTTTAACTTGCAATTGTTGATTGCTGATTTCATTCTGATGTTTCTTCTGCAGGACTATCATAACCTTCGCGCGACCGCCTACAACTCCAAGGTTCGGGAGCTGGAGGCGCAGACAGCCCATCTCGCCGAAAGCCGGCGTAAGTTTCTGTCTTCTTTCTTCGCGGGGGCGCGCTGGCACACCAGCGGGCTGTAGTCCCCGAGGTTCGGGCCGACTGCTAAGCAGTCGGGCCGAATCTCCTCAGTTGTTCTTTTTTCCTTGTCGACTACTTCTTTTCCGCGGGGGTGCACTGGCGCGCCCGCGGGCTGTAGTCCCCGAGGTTCGGGCCGACTGCTGAGCAGTCGGGCCGAATCTCCTCGGTTGTTTCTTTCCTTTGTCTTGTCTGCTTGACTGATGCCTTCTTCTTCTCTTTCTTTCTTCAGAGGCTAATGCCGTCCTGCAGCAGCAGTTGGGGGCAGCCAAGAACCCCTTGCGTGGCAAGGAGGCGGAGTGCAGCAAGCTGACGGAGGAGCGGGACCACCTGGTCGCCCAGCTCGCCGAACAGGCGGAAACCCTCAAGGCGGCCCAGCTAAAGGCAGAGATGGCGGAGACCAGCCTCCTTCCCGAGTTTAAGCTCGAGCGCTCTGCCTGGGCCGACAAGGAGGCCTAGATGACAGCCTGCTTCAGCAGCATCGAAGACTTGGTCGATGGTAAGCCTTGCTCCCCTGGTTTCTTGCTTTGAGATGCCGGCCCTTGCTTATGTTCTTGGCATTTTTTCTTCTTCTGCCCGCACAGACTTCTTCCCGGGCCATTCCGTAGCCGCGATCCAGATGATCGAGGCCCAGCGCAAGGAGCGAAGGGCGGAAGGTGCGCAGATCGCCGCAGACGCCCCGCGGACTCTTGGCTAGGCCTGCCCACCGCCTGCTACGCCGCCTCCAGCGCGCCGAAGCCCAGGCGGTCTCTGCCCTCTGGCTAGGCCTGCCGGCTCCGCGCACCCCAAGTCGGACTGCCGACTGGCTGGAGGTGGCGGTCGGCCGCCTGGAGGCCTGGAAGGGCTCAGCAGCCCGGGCAGGAACGTGCTGGGCCTTGGAATTCGTCAAGGCGTGGTACCCTGGGCTAGATCTAGCCCAGTTAGCCACGTTCCGGCTGGAGGCGTAGGAGGAGCTGGCGGCGGTGGAAGCTGAGCTTGTCGACAGGGCAGCGGCGATCGCCGACTTCACCGACACTAGTGTCTTTGTACCGGAGGTGGTCGAGGAAGGTGGCGAAGCTCCGCACGAGTGGCTCGGGCTGAACCCGAAGGACAGTGAAGATTCTGCTGAAGTCATCGACTCCAGCGACGAAGGGGAAGACGGGGAGGAGGAAGGAGATGAGGAGGAGGAGGAAGACGAGGAGAGCGACGTCGACATGCCGGAGGTCAGGGCGTACGGTCAGCCCCAGCCTGACCGGGCCTCAAGCAACAAGCCACGCACCGAGGTGCTGCCCGCTACTGGAGGCACCCAAGTGGGGGCGGACCCGCCGCCCGTTCCTCCAACAGACGCCATCGACTCTGTCCTCCAGTCCTCAGCCGCCCCGCCTACTGCTGGCGATCCTTCTGCTCAAACGAAGCCGCCTGCTGCGCCCGGTGGTGCAGCTGACTCCAGCATCCAGCCGGAGTCCTTGGCCACGCCATTTGGCCCCGTCCAGCAGGATCCTTCTGCCGCGCCAGGTGGCACTGCCCAGCCAAAGCCTTCTGTTGCACCAACCGGCACCGCCCAGCCGGAGCCTTCTGCTGCTCCTTAGGGTTTTATCTGCTTTCTGTTTGCTGCTCTAAACATTTTGTTAAATTCGCGCAATTCCACCCTCGGGGTGTATATCAAACTTTGTTTGAATGCTAGCCAGAGGCCTTTTGTCCATGTAAATATTTTATCATTGCTTATGCTTGTTGTGCCGACCTCCAATCTTTTTTCCTTTTTCTCCTTGGTTTTTTCCTTTGCCGCCGACCCTTTGGCTTTGCTTTCACCAGCCAAGGCGGCCGCTCTGCGGACCGTGGCTGGTTTGAGCATTCTAGCCGCTCGTGAGGGGGGCTAGGACATAGCCATTCGGAGCTTTGGGTAGTAAGATGGAGGCCGGCCGTCTGGCTGCCAAGTAGCCAGACGACTAGGGGCAATGCCGCCTTCTACTATATGCGCTTTCCTCCTTAGTCGTTTTTTCGTGTGGGGCACTTCTTTGCAACCTTTGCCCGCCATGCAGTCGCTCTGCGAGCTGTGGCTTCTGACAAAGGAAGTTTTTTGCACCGACACACTACTTGTCCGGCTACAGGAGGCGGCATAGTGTAGAAGGCGGCGAGGCTCCGGGCCGACTGTTCGAACCCGGTGCCAGGCGGTAAAAAATAGAGTATACATTCTCATAGGCATGACACTTATCATGTAGATAAAAAGAGGGCAGTCCCCGAGCTCTTCTCGGTGGACCCGGAGTATTTATACATAGTACAAAAGGTAGCGTGATACATACTGCTTTCAAATGTAAAACCTTCATAGGAGGTTTGCGTTCCATGGCCTCTCCGTTTCTTTGCCTGAATCATCCCTTTTACGCGCTCTGGGCTTCTGGGAATCGATCAGATAGTAGGCATCGTTGCCCAGTACCTTACTGATGATGAAAGGGCGTTCCCAAGGTGGCGAGAGCTTGTGCTGTCCGGCTGTTTGCTGGATCAGCCGGAGCACAAGGTTTCCCTCCAGGAAGGATCTTGGCTTCACCTTGCGGTTGTAGTATCGGCGCAGACTCTGCTGGTAGATGGCCGACCAGCTGAGTGCCAACAGCCGGCCTTCCTCCAGCAAGTTGACGCCGTCTTCTCGTGCTTCCTTGGCCTCTGCCTCAATGTACATGGTGACTCTTGGGGAGTCGAATTCAATATCCGTCGGGATGACAGCTTCGGCACCATAGACGAGGAAGAAAGGCGTGAAGCCCGTTTACTTTTTTGGAGTTGTGCGCAGGCTCCAAAGGACGGCCGGCAGCTCGTCGAGCCAGCAGCCGGCCGAACGCTCCAGAGGCTCGACCAGTCGAGGCTTGAGGCCGGACAAAATGAGGCCGTTTGCACGCTCCACCTGGCCATTTGACTGTGGGTAGGCAACGGACGCTAAGTCCAGGCGGATGCCCTGTGTTGCACAGAAACGAGCCAAGGCTCCCTTGGTGAAGTTGGTGCTGTTGTCGGTGATGATGCTGTGTGGGATGCCGTATCGCGTGGTGATGTCGGTGATGAAGGTCACGGCAGTCGTCCCGTTCAACTTCTTGATTCGTTTTGCCTCTATCCATTTGGTAAACTTGTCCACAGCAACCAGCAAGTGAGTCATGGCACCGCAGGCCGTCTTGAACGGCCCTACCATATCCAGACCCCAAACAGCAAAGGGCCAAGCTATGGGGATGGTCTTGAGTGCAGAAGCCGGCAGGTGTCGCTTGGAGCGGAACCTCTGGCACCCTTGACACTTCTGAACTAGCTCTTTGGCCTCTTCCAGGGCAGTTGGCCAGAAGAAACCGTGGCGGAAAGCCTTGGCCACAAGTGATCTTGAAGCCGCGTGGTGGCCGCACTCGCCCTGGTGGATATCTCTAAGTATTGCTTGGCCTTGGTCCGACTCCACACACCGCTGATAAACTCCTGTGACGCTTCGTCGCACCAGCTCTTTGTTGACTATGGTGTAAGCTGCAGCTCGCCTCTGCACTTGTCAGGCTAAGATTTCATCGGTTGGCAGCTCTTTATTTACCAAGAACTTGAGGATCGGCTGAGCCCATGAGGGCGCTGCAATTTCTTCGACTGCTACCACTTCAACTTGTACGAGGGCGGTTGGGCTGGGAGGCGGCGGGTTGGCAGCTGCTTCCGCCTGCTGTGCTGAAGAAGTCCCCGGGCCGACTGGTGAAGTCCCCGGGCCGGGTTCCGAAGTCCCAGGTCCAAGCGCGGCTGTAGCAGTCACCGGGCCGCCTGTCGAAACCCCCGACTGGCCTCTGGGGTCACCAAGTCGGATTCGACTGCTTCGGGAGGGGGGGGAGGGGGGCGGCACAAAGATGGAGTCTGAATCAAGAGACGGCTTGACAGACGGCTTCAGAAGGCGGCGTAGGGCAATGCCGGCTGGTATTGCTTGTCGAGTGGAGCCAATCCGTGCCAAGGCATCTGCTTGCTCGTTGTCATTCCTTGGCACGTGAAGGAACTCGCACCCATCAAAGTATCCGCTGAGTTGCTGCACGAGGAAGCGGTAGCTTGCCATGTTTGCATCCTTGGCGTCCCAGTTGCCTGACGACTGCTGGACCACCAAGTCGGAGTCACCATAGCACAGGATCCGGCGAATGCCGAGTTCCTTGGCAAGCCGGAGCCCGTGTATGAGTGCCTCATATTCTGCTACGTTGTTGGAGGCGGCGAAGTTGATTTGCAACACGTATTTGAGCTTGTCACCCTTGGGAGAGGTGAGGACGACGCCGGCTCCCAGACCAGTGCGCATTTTTGAACCATCAAAATGCATCCGCCAATGAGTGGAGTCTGGTGCAGGTGGCAAATATTGCGTCTCGGCCCAATCGACGAGGAAGTCGGCCAACACTTGTGATTTGATGGTGGTGCGAGGCTGGTAGTAGATGGTATAAGGGTCCAGATCAATAGCCCACTTGGCCACTCGGCCAGAAGAATCCTGGCTTCCGATGATCTCAGCAAGCGGGAGGGTGCAGACGACAGTTATTGGGTGCTCTTGAAAGTAATGCTTCAGCTTCTTGGCGGCAAAATGCATGCCGTAACACATCTTCTGGTAGTGAGGGTAGTTTTGCTTGGAGGCGGACAATACTTCACTCAAGTAATACAACGGTCTCTGGACCGGCAATGCTTTGTCCTTCTCCTTGCGCTCTACGACCATGACTATGCTGACAACCCGACTGGTGGCCGCAATGTAGAGGAGCATGGGCTCCTTCTCAGTCGAAACCGCCAGGAGAGGCAGGGTTGCCAATGTCTTCTTGAGTTGGAGGAATGCCTCGTCCGCCTTGTCGTTCCACTCAAAAAAAGTGGTCTTCTTCATGAGTTGGTACAGGGGAAGAGCCTTCTCGCCCAGCCGACTGATGAAACGGCTGACTGACGCCAGGCATCCGGTGAATTTCTGCACGTCTAGCAGTCGAGTGAGCACTTTCATCATCTCAATTGCCTCGATCTTGATAGGATTGCACTCTATGCCGCGCTCTGAGACCAGGAAACCAAGAAGCTGGCCGGCTGGTACTCCAAAGACACATTTCTCCGGGTTGAGCTTGATCTGGAATCGGCGCAAATTCTCAAAGGTCTCCTTGAGGTCCTCCAGCAGCGTGCCATGCTTCTCCGTCTTCACCACCACATCATCCACATATACATATGAATTTCTGCCGAGTTGCTTGAGGAGGCACTTCTGCATGCAACGCTGAAACGTGGCGCTGGCATTTCTCAAGCCGAACATCATGGTCAGGTAGCAGAAGACTCCAAATGGCGTGATGAAGGCAGTCTTCAGCCTGTCGGCCGGGTTCAGCTTTATTTGGTGATAACCTGAGTATGCATCCAAGAAACTCAACAGCTCGCATCTGGTTGTGGAGTCGATCACCTGATCAATCCTTAGCAAAGGATTCTTTGGGGCAGGCTTTGTTGAGGCTGGTGTAGTCAATGCACATGCGCCACTGCTTGTTTTTCTTCAACACTAGGACTGGGTCGGCCAGCCATTCTGGAAAGAATACTTCCATGATGAATCTGGCTGCTAGGAGCCGGGCTATCTCTTCTCTGACAACTCTTCTCTTCTCTTCTGACAGGTGGCGCCAGGGCTGCCTGACCGGCTTGGCGTCAGGTCGGACATGTAGCTTGTGCTCGGCGAAATCCGTCGGAACACCCGGCATGTCCTTAGGAGACCATGAGAAGATGTCCCGATTCTCACGGAGGAAATCGACGAGCTCGCTTTCCTATTTGCTGTCAAGGCCTGTGCCTATGACAGCGTGCCTCTCCGGATGCTTCGGGTCCAAGGGTATTCTCTTTGTTTCCTTGGCTGGCTTGAACGAGCCCTGAACCTCCGAATCTTGGGGGGTGGGTGACATTTCCGGCTTCTTGCCTGCCAACGCCACTACCCGGTCAAGGAGCCGCTTCTCAGCGGCAATCACAAGGGACTCGGCCAGCCGGCTGCTATCTGCGGTGCAAGTGATCGACTTCTTGTAGTCTTCGACCACTGTCAGGATCCCCTTGGTACTTGGCATCTTCATCTTGAGGTAGGCATAGTGGGGGACCGCCATGAACTTGGCGAGAGCAAGCCGGCCAAGCAGTGCATGGTAGGGGCTCTGAAGGTCCACCACTTCAAACCAAACTGGCTCTCGGCGGAAGTAATTCTTGTCTCCGAAGAGGACATCAATCTGGGTCTTGCCGATTGGTGAGCAGGAAAGGCCAGGGACTATGCCATGGAATACAGTCCAACTGGGGACGAGCTGCTTCTGCTTGATTCCCAACTTCTCCATTGTGTCACGGTACAGGATATTGATGCTGCTGCCGCCATCTATCAAGACTCTGGAGAAGCGGGCTGCTCGCCTCTCCGTTGCAAAGCTTGCTTCTAGGACCAGGGCGTATGAACCAGGGGAAGGCATCACTTTTGGGTGGTCGGCCTTGCTCCAACTAATAGGCTTCTTGGACCAATGCATGAACTCTGGAGTGTTGGAGGCCACTGCTTGCACTTCTTGTTGTTGTTGCCGCCTGCTGCGTCTGCCGTCGGCCATGCTGGTAAACACAACATAGGCTCCGTGTTCCTCCGGGTACTCGTCTTGTAGGGCGCCGACTGGCCGGGCCGCCGGCTGCTGGGGCTGAGGAGGCGGCAGTCCGGCAGGCGAAGGAGGCAGGAGTCCATCTCCTTTGGTGATTCTGGTGAGCCAGTGACACTTCCGAGTGGTGTGGTTGGAGGGATTTGCGCCGCTATGGAATTTGCAGGGTGCATCTAAGGTTTGCTGGTAAGAGAAAGCAGGCAACCAATTGGACTTGCCGCCCTTCTGCCGCTTGGGGGCTGGTTGCCCTTCTGGCTGCTGATCCTCGACCGTTGCCACCTGCCGGCTGGTGGAAGCCGGCTGGGTGGCCTTCCGCTTGTTATCACCTGGTTGCTGTCGCCGACTGGTGTCACCAGCCGGAGTCCGAGGTGCCTGAGGCGCCACCTTGCCGGACGCGTCTACCAGGATTTCCGCCTTCATGGAGGAGTCGGCCGTGGCGTGCTTGTCGGCGATGACCAGTAGCTCATCGAGGGTCTCGGGCTCGTCGCAGAGGAGGCGGTGCTTGAGGAGGGTGCCCTCTCGGCACCCGGCGGTGAAGTACTCGATCGCCTGCACCTCGTGCACACCCTCGCAGGAATTGCGCAACTCGGTCCAGCGCGTGAGGTAGTCGCGAGTTGACTCCAAGGGCCCTTGGACGCACAAGGAGAGCTGTCGGGGCTTGGGAGCCCGCTTGTAGGTGCTGGTGAAGTTGCGGATGAAGACCTCAGTGAAATCAACCCAGCTGTTGATGCTGCGGTGCTTCAGGCTGTTGAGCCACGTCCGAGCAGTGCCTTGAAGCATGAGCGGGACGTACTTCACGGCAACGCGCTTGTTGCCGTTCGCTATGCTGACGGCTGTGGAGTAGTCGACTAGCCAGTCCTCCGGCTTCATGGAGCCGGTGTATTTGGGCGTGTCTCGTGGGAGGGTGAACCCTTTGGGGAAGGGCTCATCACGGATTCGGGGGCTGAAGCAGGGCGGGCCCAACGCATCTTCTTCTTCAAGCGCCAGGGATCGGTTGAGACGATTGATTTGATGGCGAGCATCATTCTCTCCGACTCCCTCTCGGCGGCCAAGGTGGTCGCCGAGTGTCGGATGCGTGACAGGAGGCGGAGTGGGGTACCTCGCTCCACGAGGCGGGGGAGGTGGCAGGTTGCCTTGCCGCTCTACTGCACGAGGGCGGCCGTCCTCGTCCCGCTTGATGGAGAGGCGCGTCCGACTGCGGCTAGCAGCCGACTCGTTGCCCATTCCTCCGCGGGCGCCACCAGTCGGCGTCCGGGAGGTCGCCCCATGATCTCGGCATGGGGGAGGTTGGTTGTTTCGTCCGGCTAGGACTTCAGCGCGGTAGGCGGCCTCGTGCTGCGCGGCGGCCGCGTCCAGGAGCTGCTGGACTCGCTCCATCATGTGGCGGAGCTCGTCGCCGTTGTACTTGTTCAGCTCATCCGTTACCGCCTAGGCGGCTCGGATGTTCTCTGCAGGCGTGGCGTAGACGGGGTGCTCAGCCCCGAACATGCTGGCAATGGTCGCGCCACGCTGCCGAACTGTGCCGAGGTGGCTAGGCCCCTCAGGAGCCGGCGTGCCGCCTACGGCCCGGTCCATCTCGCGCCGATAGGCATCCGACAGTCGGCGCATGCTGGCCAGGCGGCCAGCACTCTCGATAAGCTGGAGGCGGCGTGCCTCCAGCACCTCAGCATCCGCGCCCTCGGGAATGGGCGCCGTGAGGTCGCGCATGGTGGCCTCGAGGGTATCTTGAGCAGGCCCGTCCGAGTGCTCCTCACTGTTGATGACGAGTACCTCCGTGACAGTGCTCCCGCCGCTGTGCTCGCAAGGCGGCGGCTCATCGTAGACCACCACGTTGGTGGGAAACGCGTCGAGCGACGCCGTGTCGGAGTCGATGATCATCGAATCGGTCGAGCCAACGGACTCCAGGTCCACAGCAGTCTCGCTGGTGACATGGAGCTGATCAAGGAGGCTGACGAGGCGGCTCTCAGGGCAGCTTGTGCCCGCGTCAGAGGCTGGCTCGTCGGAGAGGTCGATCTCGCCGACGAGGTCAGCGAGGCAACTCGCTGCGCAGGCGATCTCCGTGCCATGCAGCGCGTCGAGGCTGACGCCGTCGGGCATGCTGGGCTGGCTTCACTCGCCAGGAAGGAACAGGGTTCCCGTCCAGAGCAGATCTCCGGGAGACGGTGCACCTTGCCCCACGGTGGGCACCAAATGTCGGGAGTTGGGTGTGACATATGCCAATGGATGGCTTATCATGGTGGGAGCGAGTAGAACGTCGCCGGTGACTGGAAGCGGGATAAGGCGTAGACACGAACGTCGGCGTACTTTACCCAGGTTTGGGGCTCTCCTAGGAGATAACACCCCTAGTCCTGCTCTACGGGGTCTCCGCATGATCACTAAGACACAAGTGATACAATGGTGATCCTCGAGCTGTATGCTAGAGGCAGAAGGAGGCAAGGCTAGCTCTCTTCCTGCTCTAGGGGGTGGCTAGTTCTAATGGTGTGGGAACCCTTTGCATGGGTGGCCTGGGGGTTTATATAGGCCTACCCCCAGGGGTAAAATGGTAATCTGGCCGGCCGCTGGGCCCGGCTGTCAATGTCTCCAGCCTTCGGCTTCTCCGCCGACCGCTGGGGCCCGCCGCCTAGTGGGCCCCGCCGACTGGTTGGCGGCTGCTCACTGTAGCCGTGTCGTTGGCGACGGGGCCTTGGTCATCCTAGCGTGGCTATAGTCCCGCCGCCTGGTGGGAGGACACTGTAGCCACACATGGTCTTATCAACTTAATGGCGTGCTCGTCTCGGGACAAGGGACGGTCGCCTGCTGGAGGCCGGCCCCTCTCTAATCCGCCTGGTTGAGCTTCCGCCGTCTTCCTTGGGGTCACTGCCGATAGGGCCCACCTCTGGCCTGCCGTACCGACAGGCCGTCGTGGTGAACAGGGCTTCGCCTGCCCGGAGCTACGTCAGGGTAGATACAGCATAGTGCTCCGTCGTGCGGAGATCTCCGTCTGTACGGAGCACTGTAGCCACGCCCGTCTCGAGCGTGGGAGGCGTCGTTCCTCACTGTAGCCATGCTTCGTCTTGTACTCTTGATGGGAGCTCGGCCGCCCCGTAGTCGTGTGGTGGCCGCTTTCCCGTTGCCGCCCACTTTGGAGGGCGGCCGCCAGGAGCCGGCCACCCGGAGTGCTGCAGTCTTGGGACAGCTGCCCTCTCGCAACCGGCCGCTGAGCCAGCCGGCCCCAGAGGGCGGAGCTTCATCTTGGGGCCCAGCTAGGCGGAGCTGGCCCAAAGTTTTGATGAATCCAGGGACTCGGGTGAGCCTACCCATGGCCCATTACTCCGACATGAGGCAAACAAGCAGAATGGTTTTATGTGTTGTCCATGCAATAAATGTGGGAATACGAAGTCTTACTCTGACCGGAAAATCCTTCACACCCACCTGCTTTACAAGGGTTTCATGCCACAATATAATGTTTGGACGAGGCACGGAGAAATAGGGGTTATGATGGAAGATGGCGAAGAAGAAGAGGACGATGACAACTATGTGCCCCCTGAATACGGTGATGCTGCAACGGGGGGGGGGGGGGGCTGCTGAAGATCAAGAGGAACCAGACGATGTGCCCGATGATGCTGCAACGGGGGAAGCTGCTGAAGATCAAGAGGAACCAGACGATGTGTCCGATGATGATCTCCGTCGGGTCATTGTCGATGCAAGGACGCAATGCGAAAGTCAAAAGGAGAAGCTGAAGTTCGATCGCATGTTAGAGGATCACAAAAAAGGCTTGTACCCAATTGCGAAGATGGCAACACAAAGCTGGGTATCGTACTGGAATTGCTGCAGTGGAAGGCAGAGAATGTTGTGCCAGACAAAGGATTTGAGAAGCTACTGAAAAATATTAAAGAAGAAGCTTCCAAAGAATAATGAATTGCCCGACAGTACGTATGCAGCAAAGAAGGTCGTATGCCCTCTAGGATTGGAGGTGCAGAAGATACATGCATGCCCTAATGACTGCATCCTCTACCGCGGTGCGTACGAGGATTTGAACGCATGCCCGGTATGCGGTGCATTGCGGTATAAGATCAGACGAGATGACCCTGGTGATGTTGACGGTGAGCCCCGCAAGAAGAGAGTTCCTGCGAAGGTGATGGTATGCTCCTATAATACCACCGTTGAAATGACTGTTCAGAAACAAAGAGCATGCCAAGTTGATGCGATGGCACAGTGAGGACCGTAAGAAAGACGGGAAGTTGAGAGCACCCGCTTACGGGTCGCAGTGGAGAAAAAACAAGAGAGAGTACTGGGCTGAGTTTGCACATGACCCAAGGAACGTGTGGTTTGGTTTAAGCGCGGATGACATTAATCCTTTCGGGGAGCAGAGCAGCAATCACAGCACCTGGCCCGTGACTCTATGTATGTATAACCTTCCTCCTTGGATGTGCATGAAGCGGAAGTTCATTATGATGCCAGTTCTCATCCAAGGCCCTAAGCAACCCGGCAACGACATTGATGTGTACCTAAGGCCATTAGTTGAAGAACTTTTACAGCTGTGGAATGGAAACGGTGTACGTGTGTGGGATGAGCACAGACAGGAGGAATTTAACCTGCATGCGTTGCTGTTTGTAACCATCAACGATTGGCCCGCTCTCAGTAACCTTTCAGGACAGACAAACAAGGGATACCACGCATTCACGCACTGTTTAGCTGACATCGAAAGTATATACCTGGGAAGCTGCAGGAAGAATGTGTACCTGGGCCATCGTCGATTTCTTCCGTCCAACCATCAATGTCGAAAGAAAGGCAAGCATTTGAAAGGTGAGGCAGATCACCAGAAGAAGCCCACCATGCGTACCGATGATTACGTACTTGCTATGGTAAATGATTTACACATAATCTTTGGAAAGGGTCCCAACGGACTAGCTGTTCCGAGTGACGCTGAGGGACACGCACCCATGTGGAAGAAGAAATCTATATTTTGGGACCTACCCTACTGGAAAGACCTACAGGTCCGCTCTTTGATCGACGTGATGCATGTGACGAAGAACCTCTGCGTGAACCTGCTAGGCTTCTTGGGCGTGTATGGGAAGACAAAAGATACAGTTGGGGCACAGGAGGACCTGCAACGTTTGCACAAAAAAGACGGCATGCCTCCAAAGCAGTATGAAGGTCCTGCCAGCTATGCTCTTACCAAAGAAGAGAAGGAAATCTTCTTTGAATGCCTGCTTAGTGTGAAGGTCCCGACTGGCTTCTCGTCAAATATAAAGGGAATAATAAATATGGCAGAGAAATAGTTTCAGAACTTAAAGTCTCATGACTGCCACATGATTATGACGCAACTGCTTCCGGTTGCATTGAGGGGGCTTCTATCGGAAAACGTCCGATTAGCCATTGTGAAGCTATGCGTATTCCTCAATGCAATCTCTCAGAAGGTGATCGATCTAGAAATCATACCAAGGCTAAGGAGTGATGTGGTGCAATGTCTTGTCAGTTTCAAGCTGGTGTTCCCACCATCCTTCTTCAATATCATGACGCACGTCCTAGTTCATCTAGTTGACAAGATTGTCATTCTGGGCCCCGTATTTCTACACAATATGTACCCCTTTGAGAGGTTCATGGGAGTCCTAAAGAAATATGTCCGTAACCGTGCTAGGCCAGAAGGAAGCATCTCCATGGGCCATCAAACAGAGGATGTCATTGGGTTTTGTGTTGACTTCAGTCCTGGCCTTAAGAAGATAGGTCTCCGTAAATCGCGGTATGAGGGGAGACTGACTGGAAAAGGCATGCTTGGAGGCGAGACAATAATATGCAGGGACGGATATTCTTGGTCTCAAGCACACTACACAGTTCTACAGAACTCTACCTTGGTGACCCCTTATGTCGATGAACAAAAGAACAGTCTGCGCTCCAAACACCCAGAGCAGTGCGACGACTGGATTACATGTGAACACATCAGGACTTTCAGCAGTTGGTTGGAAACACGTCTCAAAGGTGAAAACACTGTTTGTGAGGAGTTGTACTCGTTGTCCAGGGGACCATCTTCGACTGTAATGATTTGGAAAGGATACGAGATAAATGGGAATACATTTTACAAGATCGCCCAAGATCAAAAGAGCACCAACCAAAACAGCGGTGTCCGCTTTGATGCAGCCACCGAGAGGGGAAAGGACACATATTATGGTTACATAGTGGATTTTAAGGTCACTTTGTTTAAATGCAACTGGGTCAATCTGTCAGGAGGCGGGGTACAGGTAGACCCATAGTACGGAATGACAATAGTGGATCTGAACAATCTTGGGTACACTGACGAACCTTTCGTCCTAGCCAATGATGTGGCACAGGTTATCTATGTGAAGGACATGTCTACCAAACGGAGAAAAAGAAAATATAAGGAAGCGAATACATCATACGATGAGCCAAAGCGCCACATAGTTCTTTCAGGAAAAAGGGACATTGTGGGAGTGGAGGGCAAGACAGACATGTCCGAAGATTATGATAAGTTTCATGAAATTCCTCCCTTCAAAGTCAAGGCTGACCCAAGCATCCTAATAAATGATGAAGATTATCCATGGTTACGGCGCAATAAGGTAAGCACACAAGCGAAGAAAAAGTGAAGACTTTCTCGATGATACCATGCCAACTTTCAACCTTTTCGTAATTCATTTGAAATGCCTGTTGTAACAGACAAGTTTCCGTATGAAATCCTGATACTTCGAAAGAGATTGTCCGTTTTGTGCATGAAGTGCATCCAGTTTTTGCCGTAACCCTCTCAACTTTCTTGCACATGCTATGTGGATGAAATAATGATACCATGCCAACTTCCAACCTTTTCAGAGTTCATTTGAAATGCTTTTAAATTTCAGGGTCTTATAGCTCAAAATAATCAGTAAATGCATGAAAAATAACAAATGAAGTCACAAAGGGTTGAAAATTGATGATGTGGCTTTGAATGGTGCATTTTGAACACACAAAAAGTCAGGAGTTCAAATAAGTTTAAGAAAATGAAATCTCTGTGTAACAGATGAGTTTCCGTATGAAACCCTGATACTTCGAAAGAGATTGTCCATTTTGTACACGAAGTGTATCCAATTTTCCCCATAACCCTCTCAACTTTTTAGCACATGCTATGTGGGTGAAATGATGATACCATGCCAACTTTCAATCTTTTCAGAGTTCATTTGAAATGCTTAGCTCAAAAAAAACCAGTAAATGCTTTTATAAAACTCTAATAGCAAAAGGAATCAACTAAAAAGCTTTTATAAACCTCCAGTATTTTTTAATCTAAAATTATATAAAATTTATGCAACTAAAATTATCAAAGTATATTCTGTTCAAAACATGAAAAGCAGAAATAATTATCATAAAGAATTTTTTGTTAGAAACTTTAGTAGCAAAAAGAATTGTCATAAAGATTTTTTTGATAGAAACTAAAATAACAAAATCTGTTTTTCAAAATAGCAAAAGAATTGTCATAAACGCAGTAATATTAAATAGCAGGAAAAAGAATCACTCCAAATATATTTTTAGTTGCATAAAGATTATAATTATTCAAATTTGGAAACTAATGGAGTAACAGAAAGATTATAATTATTCTGAGCTAAAAGAAAAAAGAATATATAATAAAGCAAAAATCAAAAGAAAATAAATAATTCAAAGGAAAAAATAAAACAAAAAAAAGTGCCACCTAAAGGGCCTCCACGGCGTGAATACGACTAGAAACCCAACAATGGGCCGAGATTCAGGCCCGCAGTAGGCCCAATAGGCCGACAGGCACATATAGTGCGTTTAGGCCCATAAGCCTGCATTTGAGAGGAGCTCGAGAGGGCAGTGGGACTGGGGCTTATAAAACACTCTCGAGCTCCCTCAGCTAGCAAGGTGGGACTAAACTTTCGTGCCGCGACGCGGGCAACACAAGGCCTTTAGTCCCGGTTGGTGGCACAAACCTGGACTAAAGGGTTGCATTGGTCCCGGTTGGTGCCACAAACCGGTGTGAATGCCCCACCTTTAGTCCCAGTTGGTGCCACCAACCGGGACCAAAGGCATCTGCTTCCCGCCCTTTGGGCTGCTGAAAAGAGGCCTTCGGTCCCGGTTGGTGGCACCAACCGGGACTAAAGGTCGCATTAGTCCCGGTTTGTCTCACGAACCGGGACCAATGCGTCGTCTATATAACTGGCACTCATCAAAATTTCGTTCAGTTTCGTTCTTCCCCGCCCCGACGCCGCCAGGCTACCCGTCTCCGCCTCGCCGTCGCCGTCGTCGCCCCGCGCCGTACCGCGCCGTCCCGCGCCGCCCCGACGCCGTGGCCGGCTCCCCCCCCCCCCCCCCCGCGCCCCGTGCCCCGCGACACCACCGGCCCCTGCCCATCGACGCCCCTACCCGTCACCGCCCCGCCGCCGCCGCCCCTCACCGTCAACCGTCGCCGCGCTGCGCCTCACGCACTGTCGCCGTCGCCGTCGCCGTCCCCTGCCCGTCGCCTTTGCCGCGCCCCTCACGCCGGCCGTCGCCATCCCGTGAGCAAACTTTTTGCTAATTTAATTTGATGTAGTAGTTAATTTAGATGTGTAGTATAATTTAGATGTGTAGTTAATTGAGTTAGATTTTGTTAGATTTTTTGTAGTTCATAAGTTTTTTGTTAGATGTGTAGTAATTTAGATGTGTAGTTCATAGATTTTTCTGTTAGATTGTTATTCATATTAAGTAATTTGTTCATATTGTGTTAGATTTTTTTTCTGTTAATAGATTTTTTGGGTGATATTATTGTTGAATATGCATGTTTGTATGTTCATATATATGCAAAGATTGAATATGTCAATTTTTTATGATTTTTTTCTGTTCATAGAATTTTTATGATTTTTTTCTGTTGTAATTTTGTTCATTGATTTTCAATGATTATTTTGTTCATAGAATTTTCTTTGTCAATTTATGTATATGTTCATATTGTGTATGTATAGGAAAATTGTGCATGATCAAAGTCATTTATGAATATCTTCATATATAGAATAGATGAAAAAGGAAAATAAGAAGAGAAAGTGTTTAATATAATTAGTTAGAAAAATAATAGAACTATAGTTAAACTAGTTTATTTTTAGTAAGTACTACTTTATTTTATTTATAGTAAGTGCTTAATATATAGTTGAACTAGCTAGTTGATTTAATAAACTACTTTATTTTACTATATATAGAAGTAGTTTATTTTTAGTAAGTACTACTTTTATTATTTATAGTAAGTGCTTAGTAGTTGAACTAGTTGATTTAATTAATAAAACTACTTTGTTTTACTATATATAGAAGTAGTTCTCGCATCGACGTCGACAATGCCTATCCCGCATCCTCGTCGTCGACTCGGCGGTGGAGGCCTGCTTGATCAGGGCCATGTCCGGGACTGGGCTCCGCCGGGCTGGTATTCGGAGGTGCTACCTTCCGGGGGACGTAGGTTGGTGAGGAGCCAGCCCGTTGTTGACCCGATCCTTGTTTGGTGGCGGTCGCGTGGGCCAGTGACGGTGCCGAGGCTTCCGGACACCGCGGAGGTGGTACGTCACCATGTCAGCGAGGAGGACGAGCACGTCCGTCGCTACATGGTTGCGTTGGAGGGCAGGTTCGACAATACCTGGCAGGTTCTTCAGGGATCTCACTGGAGCTATGATCCTATGATGGTTCCTTATCTTTGGGTGTCCACCGCCCGCGACGATACCCGTCGGGCGCTACGGTTCTAGTTGTATTAGCGATGCTATATGTATGATAGTATTCGAGGAGTATTAGTGATAATATTCGACGATGTACGGACACAAGAGATGATGTACTTTTGGTTATAATTGAATGCATGCTAATTTGAATACTACTTTATTTTACGATTTGATTTTGCTTATTGAATGCTCATATTGGAAAAGTACTCCTACTTTGAATGCTAAAATTGAGGAGCACTCTATGCAGAAATTTAGGAGCCCCCTCCATCATCCACGCCGTCGTGGGGGTAGCTTCTCCTTCATTCCCGTGTGCTAGACAACTTGGTGTAATAATGCACTCGGGAATGAAAGGAGGAGCTACCATCACTGATAGTCAACCCGTGATTAATAATAATGATCTAATTTAGGTTTTTTAATACATATATTTAATTGTACAAGTTGAATATTTGAATTATGAACATAGGCCGGAAATGTCGTACTCAGACGACGAAAACCGCCCGGGGGAGTGCGACTGGTGCCACGACGACCGAGGTATGTGCGACAGGTTCCTTGAGCTGGACGAAGATCGGCGCTTCAGCATTAGGCTCGAGGAGGCCTTCGATGTTCATACGATACGCAACAACGACAATAGTTTTTTCGTAATTAAGCACGACTTCAACTATTTTAACATGTATTTTTCATCTTTTCCAATTCGACTAGCTTATCCCATGCTATGCAAGACGCTATGTCTTGGATAGGATGGGTTTTGACGACCATGAAAGTATGGAAACCAAAAAAATTCACCTAAGGACCCATCATGGTGTGGATTTTGAAGTAAAGTTGTACAATGCTGAGAGTGTAACCCATTTTGGTTGCAAAAATTGGGAAACACTTTGCAAGATGTATGGTTTTGATGAGGGTATGCTTGTCACCATGGATCTTGGTGATCCTACATCGAGCAAGACAATATGGACATTTGGGTCCTTGTGGATACACTTCCAATTCTTCACCATGTGAGCTTCTCAAACATAGTTATTAAGTAATTTATATTGTTTATTTCAAAATAGTTGACAGCTTATTTCCATTGACAGCTTATTTTCATTCTTCAAAGAATGTGCGGAAGATGGTAGACAAAACCCACTACACCGATGTCTCCGAATTAACTTATAAGGAGAAAAATCATCTGATCGCATTTGTACGAATCTTGAGAATTACAATATCCACAATCGAACTCCTCAACATTATGGTCAATACGTGCCACTAGTGCACGTGTTGAACTACGGTAACTACCATGGAGATACCCTGGTAAGATTTTTTACTATTACGACATCCGTGCATCATTTTGCATACTTCTAAAACTAGTACATCATTGCTAACTACGAAGTTATTACTATGTTTTTCAACAGATAATCCCGAATGATTGTGTGTCTCATCTGATGTATACGCACGGTCGCCTTGATGTTTTGAACATACAACCAGGTCGTCCTACGAATCTCAACTGTCCATACCGGATTTCTAAAAGAAGTGGAGACATGACAATCAAAGAGTGGAAAAAATGTATGGACAATCGTAAGGAGCTTCTTAGAAGCAAAAGGAAGTGAAGCGTAAGAATTGAAGACATGATGATCTCCATTCTTCATTATGGAGAGTCAGGGTCTATATTGTTTTATGCTATTTTACCTTAAGGGTGTTTAGGTCCTACCTGATACTGATGATCATGTGCTAAGAACAATTATGTAGGGTTGGGTTCAATGACTATGAGGATGATGATCGTATGACTTGTTATTAATAATGAGTAGAAGTTGTATGATGATGCATGATTAGTAGGACTTGTTATTATATATGATGATGTATGATGCGAGCATGAGTTATTATATATCAGCGGGTGAAATGAATATAGCAGTAGCGTTGGTAAACCAAGGACGAAGATATAAGAGAAGAAACTTCTCTCTATTAGCTAGCTAATAACAACCTAAATTAACCCCCCAAACCCCTAAACTAGCCACTTTTTTTTAAAGAAAAACCTCAGCTCCAGCCAGCTGCTGACGCGTGGAAGCCTTTTGGTCCCGGTTCATGTCACCAACTGGGACCAAAGGCCCCCTTGCCTGGGCTGCCCGCAGTAGCCACGTGGAGGCCCATCTGTCCCGGTTCGTGTAAGAACAGGGACTAAAGGGGAGGGCATTAGTACCGACCTTTTTGTCCCAGTTCTTAAACCGGGACAAAAGGCCCTTACGAACCGGGACAAATGCCCTGTTTTCTACTAGTGTAAAGTTAGTACAAAATTGAGTCATCTATTTTGGAACGGAGGGAGTGCGTGCTAAGCGGTTTGAGGTTGCGAGTACGACTCTTGGGTCATTATTATTTTTACTTTTCTTACTTACCAATTCTGAAAAATAAACAAAAAAAGTGCAAGAAGGCAACTCCAACCAGCTACCTCTGGAGGCACAAAATAGTAGGTTACCACGATACCACAACTAAGAATGTTGATCTAACTGCGAGGTAGAGTGTTTTATTATACTTGGAGTGTTTAAATTTTAAAAAATGATTTTTTTTTTCTTTTTTGCTTGGGATGGGTATTTCTTGTGGAGCGGCGAGAAACGCGGATACCGCCCGGTATCCGGATTTTTTGGCAGTACCCAAAACCTTGGTCATAACCATGTAAACCATACCAAAAAATTGTCATTATTTACATTTTATGTGTTGTCTTTTTACGTTTCTGATTTTAGGATGCGTATACAATTTTATTAGTGTATAGTAATACATATTCTTTTGTTCTTTTTGACTTCCAACGTATGCAATGACGTATAAGTAGAAAGGGTGTGGAAAAGTAACAATTAATTCCTCGCCGTTAATGTTAGTACCGAATAGCATGAACATACTGCTGTCTGCTTCCTCATAGTAAAAGGTCACTCTCCTCTATATGTTTATTTCCTCGGATATGGAAAATCTCTAATTGATACGAGATTCTCTTTCTTTTGGTGGAAAGCTCTTATGAGATATCGATGGGAACTTTTTGTCGTGTAACTTGATGCTATATTTGTACCACCATTTCATAATGCCGAGAGAGCTGAAATACTACCCACGTGGATGTCTTCTATCTATAGGCTGCTTTCTACAAGAAAGACCACAAAAGATGCATCGACAGTATAATTTTTTTGTGAGTGACATGGACAGTCTAAACTTAACTGAGTGTTTTTCTAAATCTGTAAGAAAGTTACATGCAGACCGATAAATAGCTAGAAATAAAAATCTGCGTCGACGAAAAACTTGTTTTTTAGGTTGCAAAATGGTATATTCACTTAAGTGAGCTGATCAATCCCTTCTGTACGTGTGACGCCTCTCTTCTGAAAAAAGAGCCTTCCGTAGGTTGGTAATGAAACAGTGATGAGGGATCCACTGGATCAAGCGCATTGAGCCATTGACTCATTGTGGAGTCATGAGTCTCCACGAGGAGTCCACCCTTTCTGTCCCTTTTCCAATATTTTCCGTATATCTTCCGTTCAACATCAATCTTACGTTGCTGAACATTGCTCTTGTATGTAACAAACCAAAAGTAAATAATAACAATATGACCCAAGAATTCCAGAAAGCGCCACTTACGCACGAGACAATGCCAGCTGTACTAGTTGTTGTACACACATGTTACATTTGGGGATGGGGATTGGGATTGAGCATCGCAAGATCGAACCCATTGCAAAGCACCTCTCCCATTGCAAGAAAAATCAATCTAGTTGACGAAATCAAATCAATAGATCGGAGAGAAATATAAAGCTATAATGATCATGCATAAAAGTCTTTAGAGAAGACTCAAATAATACTTGTAGATAATCTGATCATAAACTCACAATTCATCGGATCTCAACAAACACACCATAAAAAGTGATTTCATCGAACAGATCTCTAAGAACATCAATGTGAACATTGTATTGAAGATCAAAGAGAGAGAAGAAGCCATCTAGCTACTAGCTACGGACCCGTAGATCTGTGGTTAACTACCACACATCATCAGAATAGCGGCAAGGTTGATGTAGAGCCCCTCCGTGATCGATCCCCCCTCCGGCAGAGTGCCGGGTAAGGCCTCTAGATGGGATCTCGCGAGAACCGAAACTTGCGGCGGCGAAAAAGGTATTTCGGGTGACTCTTTGATGTAGGGGGAATATTTTAGAATTTATAGTGCTAGAATTAGGCCAAGAGGAGCATTATGGACCAGAGGGGGCCCTAAAAGCTTCGGGAGAAGACTTGACAAGCCACGAGGGGCCCACAAGCCTGGGGCGCGCCTCCCAAGCTTGTCGCACCCTCGTGGCTTGTCAAGTCTTCTCCCGAAGCTTTTAGGGTCCCCTCTGGTCCATTATCCAAAAAAAATTCTCCATTTGGACTCTTTTTAATATTGATTTCCTGAAAAGCTAAAAACAAGAAAAAAAATTGCAGTTGGCACTGGGCACTAGGTTTATATGTTAGTCCCAAAAAATGATATATAGTTACATACAATTGCATAATAAACATCCAAGATTGATACTATAATAGCATGGAACAATCAAAAATTATAGATACGTTCGAGACGTATCACTTGATGCTATATATTATTACCCAATGATGTATGACCATCCTATGATGTTTGAGTAGATTCGTTTTATCCTATGGGTTGATTGATGATCGTGATTGGTTTGAGTTGTATGTTTTATTCCTATCTCCTGTTCAACAGCAATCTTACGTTGCTGAACAATGCTCTATTAGTAGCTAACCACTCTCTTAGTAGCTAGCCACTTGCATGCATGGTTCAGCTGGGGGTCAAAGTTGGTAATGGCACCAGTGGTTTAGTACGTAGGTTGCCTTTTATATATAGGCTGCTTGCTAAGAGAAATAATGTAAACTAGCAAGATGCTCGTGCATTGAACGGGACATGAAGATGCTTTTTTTACAAAACACCTATTTGTGATTGACCTATGTGAGAGTAATCTCATCTGTAAAACTAATGATATCTCAAGAAACAGAAGAGATAAGGTGACGAGGAGTGGGGCGTGGTGGTGATTGGTGGTCGGACTGAGCGGAGGCATGGGGATGGACGACGCCGGCAGCGGCCGCCATGCCAGATTGTTTCAGATGCTTTCTTTTTTAATTGCTCAATAATGAGGTTGTGAGAGATAAGGATGAACGAGGAAAGTATCTGTAAATGTGGAGAGAGGTGCGGGTATCTTTTTGTAAAATTGCCATAATTTACTTTCTATCCGCCAGATATAGATCGAACGGTGTATATTGCAAGATGGTAGGTACACCATTATCACCAACTTAATTTTTTATAAGAGTAGAGAAGATGCATCAACAGTATAATTTTTTTGCGGGTGACATGGACATAACTGAGTGTTTTTTTTAAATATGTACGAAAGCTACCTTCAGGTCAATAAATGGCTAGAAATACAATTTCATGTTGAATAAAAACTAATTTCTAGGTTGTGAAATGGTATATATTCACTTAGGTGGCCTGACCAGTATCTTCTGTAGGTTGCTAGTAATGAAGCAGTGCGGAGGGATACACTGGATCTAGAGCTTTGACTCATTGCCAAGCCACCAGTTTCCGTGAAGACTCCATCCTTCCTGTCCCTTTTTCTATTTTTCACGTCTATCTTCCGTTCAACATCAATCTTACGTGGATGAACAGTACTCTATGTACGTAACAAACCAAAAGTAAATAACAATTTGACCCAAGAATTCCAGAAAACGCCACTTAAACACAAGACAATGCCAGCTGTACCAGTCGTTGTACACAAATACTTCCTCCTTTTCTTTAGTCTGCATATAACTTTTGTCTGGAGTCAAAATATCTCTAGTTTGACCAAACTTATAGAAAAAAGGATCAAACATTTACAATGCCAAAGGAATATTTTTAGATTTATTATGAAATGTAGTTTCATATTATGTATATTTGATATTGTAGATGTTGATATATTTTTATACAAATTTGGTCAAAGTTTCAAAAGTTTGACTCGACAAAAATCTTATACGTGGAGTAAAAAGGAACGGAGGGAGTATTACATTTGGGGAGGGGGGTAAATGGGTTTTGACCGCTTTATTAGTAGCTAGCTACTACATATGCATGCATAGTTCAGCTGGGGGTCACGTTGGTAATGCCGGCAGTGGTTCAGTATACGTAGGTTATATATGTGGCATGCGTACATTGTCGTGAGCTTGACGTTCACATGGCAGGACGTACAAATATAGGTATATAGAGTACTTACGTGTGTGGCTCTTGCCAGTTGTGGGTGCAGTGCATGGAGAAACCGTGTGCACGATGCATGTCACGTTATTTTGTCTGGGAACGACGACCAGATTAGACATCAGAGTTCTGTCTTCAGAGCAAGGTGCATGGTGCATGCATAAACCTGAGAATAGTTTGGTCTCGAACCATAGTTTCAATTTGGTTTACCTGTTGGGCTGCTTTGGTTCGGTTGAAATGGATTGAGCCTCTATCGTTATTTAGTTTGGTGTGGACTTTTGTAATTAATAGATTGGGTTGGTCTGGTTTGGACAGAGATAAATTGGTCTCAGGCCGTTTTAGTCCACGGATAAAAACCAGTCTAGCGACCGTTTAACCACACACCATCAGCGTAATGTGAGACCAACGCTTGGTTTAGGTGCAGCCGCCGCCTGAGATGAGTGACATGAGCGCACGTACCACCTCGCCCCCACCGAGATCTCTGGTGACAATAGTCAACTCCATGCAGAACACGAGGAACTCAAAGACGAGGCCTTCGACGATGCTGTCACCATGAAGATGGTTGTGAGCTCGACCTTGCCGATGTGGCCGACGAAGGTGATGGTCAGGAAGCCGATGAGAAACTGGAAGCCAAAGGGTCTTGCACACGTCCGGATAGGTCCTGCAGCCGGCCATGGGCCACCGTGCCGGCGCCGCCCTCTGCTCTTACGGAGCACGCACACGTATACTGAAGCTCCTGACACCAAGCTAGCCGCCGTTGGTAGGAGCCTCACACCTTTCGTAGTTCTGTACATACAGGTTAAGTTTGGGGGTTTTCCAGTTGTTGTTGACTGACCCATGGTTTGAAACTTTGGGTTCAAATTAAATGTAGAGAAAGGTCTGGATGAATTTGGCTTGAAAATACATTCAGTTTGGATTGGTTTGGATTGTAGCATTTGCAATTTGGTCTGGTTTGGATGGATCGCTGGACTTATACATGTATTGGTTGGCCTGGGTTTAGTTTGGATTACAAACTATTCCCAGGTTTATGTATGCATGGTTCACTCTCCAAACAAAGAATGGATGGTGCACTAGACAAACACTCATGCAATATAAATTCGCCACAGGAAATTTCTTCGACTCACAAAGGTGAAACCAGAGGAGATTCAGAGGCCCAGAGCAAAACAAGTGTACAATCAATCAGAACACAGACGGTGCAGCCAAGTGCGCTTTTGCTTCTAGAGTAAGCTTGAATATGGCTCCACTCCAGCCAGTCTAAGGGATGATAGCTAGGTCACTGACCGAACTGCAGCCAATCTCAGCAGTAATTTCTTGAACCAACAGGCTCTCCAGACAGCAACATAGCTGAGGCAGCGACTCTTGTTGTGTCCAGCCAAATAATACTTTTCACACGTAGTACATAGCTAGTCGGATACTTCATGCATGATGACCATACATGTATATATGTCACGATACTTCATCACACGGTCTCTCATGTCTGTACGTCAGACGACAACTTGAGATCCACAAGTGCATTGCCAGCTTGTCAATAGCTAGAAAGTAAAAAACATCACTCGATGTCCATGTCGTGTACATTTGTGGTTTCTGGGAAATATCCGTTCGGACCATCTAGCTAGCGACCCCATGATATATATTTCTAGAAGGAAGTTCTTATCGTCTCCGCTCTCCGTATCAAGAATGTATATAACCAACGCACTTATCACAAACTTAATACGTATGGTCACAAAAAATGTAGCCAGATTATAAAAGTGTGACAGGCTACAATGAGAAGATTTCAGCAGTATGAAGTCTACTGACGGCACACAATCCAAATCTGGACATAAATTCCCTAGTAAGCCACTCAAGTTTCTTAGGGTCAAGTTCCACATTATCCCATGATCACCATCAACTGATACAAAATATAGCAGCAAACGCATACGCACACCAAATGCTATTCAGTGCCTAGGGTCCGGAATACGTTATTTTCGAACCATGATTTTGGTACGTCATTGCATTTAGAATATACAAATAGTTACATAAATCCTGACCCCTGACGAAAAATCGGCATCAGAAATATAGAATATACAAATAGTTACATAAATCTGACCCCTGACGAAAAATCGGCATCAGAAATGCAAGATACAAGTCATAACCATGTAAAACCACAAAAAAATGTCTATATTTATATTTTATGTCATATTTTTACGTTTGCAGTTTTATGCCACGTATACAATTTTATCAGTTTATAGTACACATTTTCTTATGTTCTTTTTGACTTCCAACGTATGCAATGACGTATAAGTAGAAAAGGTGTGGAAAAGTAACAATTTATTCTTCGTCGTTAATGTTAGTACCGAATAGCATGAACCTACTAGTGTTTGTTTCCTCGTAGTCAAAGGTCACTCTCCTCTACATGTTTGTTTCCTCAGATATGGAAAATCTCTCGTTGATGCGAGATTCTCTTTGTTTTGGTGGCATGCTCCTACCAGATATCGATGGTGACTTTTTGTGGTGTAACTTGGTGCTATATTTGTACCACTATTTCATAATGTTGAGAGAGCGTGAAATACTACCCACCTGGATGTCTTCTAGCTATAAGCTGCTTTCTAAGAGAAAGACTGTAAAAGATGCATCAACGGTATAACATTTCTGCGGGTGACATGGACAGCATAAACATACTTAAGTGTTTTTCTAAAACTGTAAGAAAGCTACATACAGATCGATAAATAGCTAGAAATATGAATTCACGTCGAAGAAAAACTTTATTTTTTAGGTTGAGAAGTGGTATATTCACTTAAGTGGGCTGATCAATCCCTTTTGTAGGCGTGACGCCTCTCTTCTGAAAAAAAGACCCTTCTGTAGGTTGGTAATGAAGCAGTGCTGAGGGATTCACTGGGCCATTGACGCATTGCGGGTCATGAGTCTCCGGGAAGACTCCGCCATTTCTGTCCCTTTCTCTGGTTTTCCCGTCTATCTTCTGTTCAACATCAATTTTACGTGGATGAACAGTGCTCTTTCTATGTAACAAACCAAAAGTAAATAATAACAAATTTTTCAAATTTAAATAATAACAATTTGACCCAAGAATTCGAGAAAGCGCCACTTACACACGAGACAATGCCAGCTGTACCAGTCGTTGTACACCCACATGTTACATTTTGTGGGGTAAATGTTTTTTGACCGCTCTATTAGTAGCTAGCTACTGTGCATGCATGGTTCAGCTGGGGGTCAAAGTTGATAATGGCATCAGTGGTTGATGCATCAACAGTATAATTTTTTTGCGGGTGACATGGACATAACTGAGTGTTTTTCTAAATTTGTAAGAAAGCTAACTTCAGGTCGATAAATGGCTAGAAATACAATTTCGTGTTGAATAAAAACTTTCTTTTAGGTGCTGAGAGATACACTGGATCTAGAGCTTTGACTCATTGCGGGGCCACCAGTCTCCGTGAAGACTCCATCCTTTCTGTCCCTTTTTCTATTTTTCACGTCTATCTTCCGTTCAACATCAATGTTACGTTGCTGAACAGTGCGCTTGTATGTAACAACCAAAAGTAACAATTTGACCCAAGAATTCGAGAAAGCGTCACTTACACACACGAGACAATGGAAGCTGTACCAGTCATTGTATTGTACACACACTTTACATTTTGGGGGTGTGGAGGTGGGGTAAATGTTTTTTGACCGCTCTATTAGTAGCTAGCTACTGTGCATGCATGTCATACTTACATTGTCGTGAGCTTGACAGGCAGCAACCGTTGGAAAACTGGTCAATCTGGAGACCTTTCGATGGCCCCCTCTACTACCTAGACCCTTTTGTCCAGGTGTCAGAGTACTTACGTGTGTGGCTGGACGTTCACGTGGCTGGACGTACAAATATAGCTATATAGAGTAGTACTACTTACGTGTGTGGCTCTTGTGGGTGCAGTGCAGGGAGAAACCGTGTGCACGAACGATGTCGCGGTATTTGTCTCCTAACGACGACCAGACTAGACATCAGAGTGCAGAGCAAGGTGCATGGTGCGTGGTGCATGCATGGTTCACTCTCCAAACAAAGAATGCATGGTGCACTAGCCCTAGACGAAAAACTAAACTTGATTAGCGCATGCATGACGTTTAGTAGTAAATTTTCCACATGGCTCGCCACTCGGTGGAGGATCGACGCGGCATTGCTCAACCTCGTCTCCTCTATAAATCTGGAGGGCATGCATGCATTGCTCATATCCCCCATCCATCCCAAGACATAGCAGAAGCAGCAGCCTGCTACGTACTCTTGTTCATCCCATATCATCCATGCTAGTTAGTTACCTAATTAATTAGGTAGCCTGCCTAGTCGATCAGCTGTAACACACATCACATTATTTAAGTACGCTAGTCGGCTAGTGATGGCTGCTGCGCATGCATGCTTCTCCTTCTCCTCCTTCGCGCCATTGCTCCATTCGGCTTTGCCGGTGGCCAGAAGTGGTGGCCAGAGTGGCCGAAACAGTGGCTTCTTTCGCCCTTCGCCGGTGATATATCCCGGGCGGGAGCCTGTGTCCCATGAGCTGTCCGATGATTTTGACTTCCAGGTATATATTTTTACGGTACAAACATATATAGACCGCAACATTAGAATGTACTTTGAATGCAATTAGCATGTTTGTGTGCCTTTTTCTGGCTAATTATACTGTCTCCGTCCCTAAATTGATGTCGTATAAATCGAGTCAAAAATTTAATCCTTCCTCAAGAATCTTATAACCACAGTCTAGCAATTCATGGATTGGCTTTTCAAGATAACTTTGAATAATGACTCCTCTTCAGGAACCAGCGAGACATAGAAAATGTGTGTTTCATTAAATAATTAATGATGTTTCTGGAATGAGCACAATTTCAATCTCTATCTTTTATTGTTAATTTCCGAACTATGTTAATAAAATATAAACCTACATTAGATGCACTATTTTCCTATGATATTGCCTATTGTTGAATGCAAATAATATATGATATATATTGCACTTATCTAGACTTTGTATTCTTTTTAAAAAGAAGTTTGCTCTATGTGCAATACCAGGAAAGCCTATTGAATGTTCAAGCGTTGCTTCATCAACATCTGAAAAGCAACAAAGGAATGTTGAGCACGGTTGATCACCTCAAACGCCTCTGCATTGACCACTATTTCCAGGATGAAATCGATAACATAATGGAGTCGTCTGTGGATCTTCTCCATAGTGATGATCTACTTGACGCAACCCTTTCCTTAAGGCTGATGAGAGAAGTTGGATATTATATTTCGGCAGGTCAGTAAAATACTAGTTTAGTATGTTGGGATAAACACACCAGGTTGGAAACTTGAGTGCAATTTTGTCAATGATGATTTATTGTGATAATTTTGCTAATAATAAATTAGCCTTAGAGTAACCAAGTTTAATAATAAAAAAGAACATTCCCTTGTGTAGCATAGAAGCACCTCTCATGAGACGTATTATTTTCGTTATGTATGGCATGCACCTAAGACCCCTTCTTGTCGGTGTATGGCAGACGATGTTCTTCAGAAGTTCACAAACGATAATGGTGATTTCAACCTTAGGCATAGCAAAGACCTTAGAGGGTTGCTGAGCTTGCATGACATGTCACACCTCAACATGGGAGAAGCTTCACTCTACAAGGCAAAGGAATTCTCAAGCAAGCACCTGAAATTTTCACTTAAGTATTTGGAGCCTAACCTTGCGAGATATGTGATGAAGTCACTAGACCATCCCTACCATGTGAGCCTGAAGCAATACAAGGCTAGGCATCATTTGAGTTACCTCCAGAACTTGCCTACCATGCACACTGCAATTGAGAAGCTGGCACTTGTAGAATTTCAGATGAAGAAGTTGCAACACCAAAGTGAAATGCAGGAGGTTAAGAGGTATAATAAAATACACTCCTTCCATTATTAGTTGTTGCGGACATTGGCCCACCTACATATTGATAAGAGAGAACTCACTTGGAATTAATAGATTAACATATTTTTTTGCTCATGTATTGGTACAATTAATGGTGTGGTGGTTTTTTTACTATGAAAACGTCATTTTCACACAGATGGTGGGTGGATTTGGGATTGTCTCAAGAAATTCCAGCTGCAAGGGACCAAGTTCTGAAATGGTACATGTGGTCCATGACTATCCTCGAGGGTTTCTCCTTCTCAAGGTATCGGGTTGAGGCCACAAAGGTTATCTCAATGGTCTACATTGTGGATGACATCTTTGATCTTGTCGCCACACATGAGGAGCTCTCTCTCTTTAATGAGGCAATCAAAATGTGAGCATTGATGTTCCCGTAATAACAACAACATTGAATTTTAGGAATGAAGTATAATTACATTTGTTTGTAAATGAATGACATCTTAGATATGTCTAATTGCACATTAAAAATTCTATAATTTTGACACATCATGTATAAAGAGGTATTAGGATTGGTTTTACATAAACATTAGGCCTTTGCGAGAAATATCTTGATATACTAATAGTTTTATAATCATTCATACAAAAAGAAAAAGCAGTGCATACTCAAGGCTGTTTATGCCCAGAATGGCCTATTTTTGCTAATGGTATAATCAAACTCACTGGTTAGTCACGACCTTATACATGAACACATAATATAATTTTTATTACAGAAGTTTCACGCGCAAAGTGCATATTTTGACAGGTGGGATCTTGCAGCTGCTGAGTCACTGCCGAGTTACATGATATCATGTTACAAGGCTCTTTACACCATCACAAATGATATCGCTGATATGGTCATAAAAGAGCATGGACTGAATCCTATCAATCATCTCAAGCAAGCAGTATGTTTACTCGAATGTTTTTTAATTTTCTTTAGTTTCATTTGTCTAAGCAACTAATAAATATATTAATAGTACCACCTCACGTATTTCTGTGTACTATATAATTTGTGATTAATTGTAATGAAATAAAATATAAGAAAATAACAATGGAAGAATTAATATTACATTCATGCCTTTTTTCTTGCAGTGGGCAACTTTGTTTGATGGATTCATGATCGAGGGAAAATGGCTATCTACTAATCAGGTTCCCACATCGGAGGACTACCTAAGAAATGGTGTCATCACTTCAGGAGCACCACTTTTATTTTTGCATCTTTTATTCATGCTTGGGCATGACTTAACAGAGGACAACAACGACCACATCCTTAGGGTCATCTCCTGCCCTGCAAAGATCATGAGGCTCTGGGATGACATGGGGAGTGCAAAGGTCAGAATCACCGAGAAGTTTATCGCACGACTATGTGATTAGTAATACTAATTATTTACATGAGTTATTTCGTACCATATCCTGGTGGGTGTGCATTCAAGTTGACATTGACAACATTAGGCATGATCTGAAAAGAAATTATGTGTCCCATGCAGGATGAGTTGCAGGAAGGGCTCGACGGATCATACAAGGATTTGTACCAGAGAGAAAACCCTCATGCTGATGCAGAGAAGCACATGTTGGATATGATAGCGGGTGAATGGGAGGATCTAAACAGGGAATGCTTCTCTCAGACAAAGTCCACACTACCACCTAGCTTCATCGGGACGTCTCTCAACTTTGCAAGGATGGTCAGCATCATGTATGGCTATGACGATGAGCAGAGGCTCCCCGCCCTGGAGGATTACACTAGGATGTTGCTCTTTTGAATAATGCATGCTACTGTTGTGTATGTAAGTCTTATATATGTAGCACACCAATTTTGTAGGGTTGCCCTGTTGAAACGTGGACTATTATGATGCGCCATTAGCTAATGTTAAACTGCTCCACAAACGATACTTGTGCCCGAGCTGTGCACACAAATCCAGCGGCTAGTGCCCTTCTCACTCATATGCATGTCTAGCAGTATTCAATCTTCGTGTGTGAATCGTTCAAATTTTGTCCTGTGCATAGCACGACTCTAGCGGATCTGTTCCTACTTGCTAGTGGTTAATTATATAAATATACTCCCTCCGTCTGGAAATACTTTTCATCAAAATAAATAAAAGGGAATGTATCTAGATGTATAGATACATCCTCTTTTATTCATTTCACTACTAGGGAAAAGCCTAGCAGCAGTGCGGGTTCTAGGTATATCAGTAGCGGGAGGCGGCGCTACTAATAAGGCGCTACAGCTAACCCGTAGCAGCAGCGCGTGTGCGCCCGCGCTACTGATATACAAGTGTAGCAGCATCGTTCTTCGGTGGAGCTCGCTACTGCTAATAGCTATAGCGCGCTTCTCCTGTGCGCGCTACTGCTACTATCGCGCTGCTGCTAACTTTTCTCCACTCGCTACTGCTAATTTTAATAGTTTTTGTTTTTTTTTCTGCATATTTGTTTTGTATTTGAACAGGCTTTATAGAAGAATATTTAGCACATACAAATGTCATCATGATACACATACAAATGCCTGTGAGACCACAAGTGTAATTATAGCATATATATACAAATAGTCTCATCATAATCATCATCCAACACAAAGTTGTATCTTGTCATCATCTCGAAAATAGCGATACATGCAAGTCTCGAATACTTGCAACTACAACGTCATCCATATAAACAAAGGTATACCCGAGAAGAGCTATCACTATGAATGAGAGTGGAACTATGCTGTACATGAGGCGGCGGTTACGAGTCCTCTCTCGCGCTAGCGTGAACCTTAAGTAACTAGCTTCTCCTTCTTGTCTGCTTTTGAACCCTTTACGGCTGGCGCCCGAGAACCCATTCACTTGCGCCTGACACTCAGGCCACTAGTTGTACACCCCCAGAACCTTCCCTTTGTACACGACATAGCACTTCCATCTCGCCATCAAGAAATTAGGTACCTATTAGAGATGCATCTTCATGAATAGGATGTACAATCATATGCAACAAAATATACTAGAGCAACACGAAAAATAAAGGGTTAGCAACTAGATGCAACATACAGTACGCAAACTAATTAACTAGAGGTACGCATGTCATCGTACGCAAACTAACAAAGTAGCGTTACGCAAGTTCGGCAGGGACCGTGGACATCACAAAGTTTCATCGCTACAAAAAGTATACAAGTTCAACCGACACATATCATCATCATCGGCATCATAAATCACTAGAAGTTCCATCCTTCCATATCATCGAGGATGGACCCTAGCTTCTTGAACGGCGTGAGGTCTAGACGTTGCATGCTTGTGCGAGTTCGGATGTCGGCTCACGATATAAGGCCGTGGTGGAACATCCCCTTCTCATCGACGACTTCTTTCATGATGATCGTCGTCCCTTTGGATGCGAAAGAAGTCATCTCTAAGTTTATAATCAGCTTCTCCATGAGATTCTAGCCACTTGTGGATATGATCATCATTTCTGCTTGTCATGCGAAGCTTTTGGTGATCCGTGTTGAACTGAGTCATGAGATGGACGATGTAGAATCCATCCTTCTTGCTTGTTTTTGGGACATGGATGCAGGAGAAGTTAGTTTTATGTGTGAAACCCATCTTCTTGTTCCTTTGTTTCATGATCTGCATGTGGCCACCTCTAATGCTGAAGCCTTGGAGAGCATCATCTAGAATATTCATTATGTGGGTGTAGTCCTTTTTCTCGTAGTCTCCGGAAGGGTCAAAATACACGGCGTGGGAGACTTGCAGGCAAAGAACGATAAGGACGGCGCGCCCGTTTCTGCGGGGAAAAGACACCTCAAATTATTCTCTGTATGAGCGAGAAGGAATGATTGAAATGTACGAAAGGGTTTTCCGAAACTGACTTACTTTGGATGATAAGGCACGAGGACAATTTCCCGATCCTTATTCTGTACCATGAAGTTTTGGAGGTAGTCCCTAGCAGTTTCATGCTCAAAGTCGCTGAGACTCAAGAAAGACTCGTGCATATAGTACGGATCTGCCACACAGATTTGCGAGACTTCTTCACTCTTCATGACAGAGCTCATGTGTAGTGCAAAAAGAGAGGACGATTGTAAAATCAAGCCGCCTTGTCAGAAACATCTCAAAGATATTGTCAAACCGCAGGAAGAACACCTCCGCGGGCCGTGTCTCGACGTAGCACTTCCCCTCAAGCACACGAGCCGCGTATGTCGGATATCCTGGATCCTTTGAGGCTAGTAGGCTTTTCTCAGTCGACATCACATGGTCGTGCAGTCTCCTGAGATCCCCTGATAGTGCCTCCAGCGGTTTCGGTAGTAGGATCGGCTCGCCCGTGAGATGAAACATGGCCGCACCTTTCACGGGTACATGCTCTTCAGAATCCATCATCTGGCTGCTATGTGCTCTGGCTTGTTTGGAGGCAGTTATCTTCCCCGATATCTTTCTCTCCTTTTTCTTGGGCACACCTTCCAGACCCTTCCTTAACCCCGGCCCCAGGGTTCCCGGGCTAAGCACTGTACGACCCCCGGCTAGTTGAGCCTGTGTTGAGGCGGCATCTTCAGGCATGTCCTGTGAGGAATTCATGAAGAGAGACTTTTTGCAATCCTTCCAACGACCTTCCTTCCCGGGAATATCATCCATATCCTCATTAGCATGCTGATAGCCTGATTCGTCATATGGTTGACTCATCTTATCTATGTCACAGTCATACATGTTTGTATTGAGGAAACCCATAGGATCGACTCATCATCCATTCTCTGTTCTACATGACCGATTACATCAGCCAGTACTATTGCACCCCCTTCATCATGTCGTCCGCTGCTCTCACCCGACACTATAGGAGCTTGTAATTGCGTAGGCGGAGTGGTGGTCTCCGCACATGCTTGTTGATGTGTGGTTATTGGTGTGCTCTCGGCATGCTCCACATGAATAAGATTCTTCGGCCATAGCAGCACCCAACCCTTGCAGCTTCCAATCCGCGGCGGGGTCTCGTCGTCCTCTCCCACATGCTGTACTGGAGGAGGCAAAGCCTCGTGCCCCGATTTCACACTCGCCAAGCTAACCCTGAAGTGCCCAGCGGGGATCGGCTGGTTGCGGAACGTGGGTTTCAAGGGGTTCAATATCATCCCCTTTCCCACATCCACCTTCTGGCCCTTGATCAAGTAGAGTATGGTGCACGGGGTTTCTTCGCCCTGCAAACACATATGTCTGTGGCGTAAAACATCCGAAAGGTAACGAAAATAGAATATTATATATATATATATATATATATATACATACATACATATATGAGCTGAGCCAAAGACGAAGGCCCACCTAGCGCGCCAGAGACCGAGGACGGGCTGCTATGAGCGGGAGAGACTGCGAGAGGAGGCCCGGTTGCGTGAGCAAGTGATGGTGCGGTGTTGTTGTTGTTCATGGAGTTGCTCCCGATGAAACTAGGCATCGAGAAATCATGTACCGTCTTGTCTAGATTTTCCTTCGTCCAGTTGATGACAGCTGGAACCAAGTTAGTAGCGAAATCATTTCTACAGGTAGTTACAGCTGCATTGACTGCCCGCTGTAGCAATTCATTTTTCTCCTCGACTGCTTTTTCCGCGTCCTCAGCTGCTTTTTTCTCGACCGCAAGCTTCACCTTCGCGTCGATGTCCGCCTGACTAAACTTCTTTTTCTGCTTCTTGGCCTCTGGGCCCTCGTTGTAAAACACCTTCCACGTGGCGCCGTCTCCAGCGTCGTGCACACGACCATATTGCGGCCGTTGGCCCAAAGGGAGTCCCTTAAGTTCGTTCAAGGCCTGGTTGAGAGGGGTGTCCCACTTGGGCCTCATCGGAGAAGTAGGGCTTTCGGCTGCAAGCTGGTGTTGCTTCTCCAGTAGTCTATTCAATTTCCTCGTGATCTGGTCCGTGTAAAAAACCTTTTTTTTCTTTGTCCCACTTTTAGCGGGCCCTGATGAAGTCACGCTCCAAGGGGTTGGTGAACTTCGCGAAGGGGTCTGGGAGACCCGCGGCTTCACGTTCCGCGTCCTCCTTATCCCATATGGGCCTTTTAACGAGGTAGCCACGGCTTCCGAGGCGATGCTTCCCCTTGTTCCTTTGCTGAAGGCTCTTGAATTTCGCAGCCTCAGCCTTGGCTGCCTCGGTAGCGCAAGTGTCTTTGAACTTTTCGAACTCCTCTTCCGTAAGTGTCGGATTTTCCTACAGAATCTTGGACAGGGGTTCCTCAGCCTCAATAGCTCGTTTCACCCTCCCTTTCCAGGAGGCCAAATCATTGCTGAACATGCCCATGGCGTGATTGTTAATCTTTTTCATATTCGGATCATCCCACGGTTGTTCTATGTTATCATCCCGGTCGGGGAACTTGAATCTCTTGTGCAACTTCGTTAGGAGCAACTGCATCAAATGTTCTTTACTCCTTAAGTCATCATCGTTGATGCTCGCGCATTCCCATAGGATGCATCCTACTTGGTTCCCATAGCACTTGCGAGGTTTTTCCGGCTCTAATGGCTCAAACTTGCCAGGTGCCATCTTTCTGATCACTAGTCGTCCAATCCCTAGTTTGTTAGGTTTTCGTATCCTCTGCTTCTTATGCTTCTGCTTTTCGGTGGCGGCATCGGCGCCGGTACCTTCCCCGCCGGTCCCGGCGCCGCCATCAGTACCGACGTCGTCGGTGTCGTTGTCGGCGTCAATATTATCATCGAGGCTGACCTGCAAACCTTGCTTAGCAGTCAAATAGTTGAGGTACTCTTGTTCACCCTCATAATCCATCTCATCTGCATCTTGGTCAGAAGGCCCAGTTTCTTCGTTGTTCGACATGTTTCCTATGATTAAGTCTCCTCGTTTCTTTCTAAAAGTATGAAAAAATGAGAAATGATATAAAAAAGAAATCAATGTGCCAGCACTCAATATGCCTACTATCTAGCACAAATCATGCCAAGATTCACGGGAAATTTCGGCATGATCTTTGCTAAAAAATGGACATATCGAGCGCCTGCAATTCACCGGAACAGAAATGAATCAACATTCCAGCGTAACATAGGCCACTCGGATCATTTACCAAAATTGAACCAAAACATCACATGTCCAAATGACAGGTCCAAATTCCAAACATGACATGTCCAAAACATGACATGTCCACATATCACATGTCCAGTTCAAATTTGCATTAAATTCAGCCTACCTAAATTTGCTTTAACAAGGGATGTTGATTTGGACAATTGCTTAAATGCTGACTTTCTTTTAACTACAATTGTTTAACCCTAAATTTATGTCCTATTTTAAAACCTAGCTAAATTCATAACTAAATAGATAACCTAATTAACCTACTGCCCTAACTAAAACCTAAGTAAATTAACCGAAGAACCCTAGCTAGCAGAGAGAGAGGGGTGGTTTACAGAGGGTGCAGGGCCGAGGAGGCAGGCCCGACGACGGCCCAGGCTGGGAGGGGAGGAAGAAGAGGAGGGAGGCGTGGCGCGTCAGGTTCGGGGGCGAGCGCCGGGTCGGGGGCGAGCTCCGGGGTCAGGTGCGAGCGCCGGGGTCTGGGGCGAGGGCTGGGTCGGGGGCGAGTGCCGGGGTCGGGGGCGAGCGCCAAGGCGCGGCAGTGCGACAGGGGAAGAGAGAGTAGGGATTTGGGGGGAAAAGAGGCGGGATGAAGCAGGGAGAGTGAGGATTTTGGGTTAAGTGGACATAGCAGTAGCGCGTTTAGACCAAACGCGCTACTACTACCTTGACTAGCTGTAGCGGTTTTATATGGAAACCGCTACTGCTAGCTTGACTAGTTGTAGCTCTTTTTCAGTAAACCGCTACTACTATAACCAGTTTTCCTTTTTATTTTCCTTTATTTTCTCTCACTTTTTTCCCCGAGAGCAGGGAACGAAGGGAAGGCGATATATATTGCATCATTTGACGGTTAAATATGTATAAAAAATAGGAACATATATATTACATCATTGGACCCATGCATAATAATGGCTAAGTGTGTAGTATATATAGGGAAAATGCATCCTACTACCGGGTGTAGTTACACCCATTTCTCATATACTACCCTATGGTAGTATATATACTAATTTATCATTTTTAGTATGTTCATATACTATATCTAAGACACTCCAAAGTGAGTTATGTGAAAAAATTGCATGTGAGCGTATGTTTTTATCATATTTGTGAAATACGTACATATTTATACGTAAAAAAAAGTATGCTCAAAATATAATACATACTACCTAAAAAGTAGTATATATACTATCAAAACATGTTTATATACTACATACTACACGTAAATATACTCCAATATGATAGATACTACCTAAAACGTATTAAACAAAAGTGGGAGTAACTACACCTGGTAGTAGGAAAAATTTGTCCTAAAAAGTGGGAGTAACTACACCCTGCGACATGGCACACCAGGTAGTCATTACATCATTTAACCGATAACATATGGTTCCTCAGTGTTGACATTTTTGTTTTTGAGTCAGCTTCTTTCCCTTCTTGTTTGTCGAAGAATAATTGAGCCCCTCATTGTGACTTTGCCTTTTCCACGGAGTACAATTTTTCTTAGGTAATGTAGTATTGATTCTTCTTTTTACGTATACTTCATCATCGTCGTCATCTTCCCTCATTTGGTTGCCGTACTGATCGTAGTCTTCCTCGTTGGCGACTCCATCCATTCCAATGATGTTCCTTTTGCCTCTCCTCACGACAACACGGCTGGGATTGCATGGGTCGGTTATGAGGAAGCATTGTGTCACGTGCTTAGCGTGTACCCATGGCTTGTTTTTTGCGATAGCATTCACGGTAGCGCTCTTGGCGTCGGGTATAGTCATGATAGTGAAAATCCAGTTTTCTCTTTTGACATTCTTAGCCCATCTGACACGGAACATTGTCGTGTTGTGCAGTCCAGAGTAGTCAAGCTCGCAGATCTCCTCGACCCTTCCATAAAATTGTTCAGTTGCGTCGTTGTCCCTGCCGGTCATGCATTCCATCGTCACTCCTGAGTTCTGATCATCATTGTCCATATCTTTGGCCTCCGTGTAGAACATGTAGCCGTTGATATCATATGCCTGATAGGTTTTGAGGTTGGGCGAGGGGCCATGTGCTAAGGCGTATATGAGCAATCCATCCTTAGAGCCCTCCTCCGGGGGATTAGCAATAATATGCTCTTTGAACCAATGCAGGAAAGTGGAGTTGTGCTCTCTAGTAACTTCCGCGTCCGTCCTGCATACCCCCCGGTCACGATACTTCTTTGCGATAAATTCTTTGTGCAGTGCCACGAAAGGATCTACCTCGTCTAGGTATTGTAGCACTACCAAGTTTGCTCTGTCAAAGTCGCTGTGTCGATTTGAGTATGCCACGTGTAGTTCCCTGCGACCGTTGCAGTGACCTTCTCCTTCGAGCCTCCCATCGTGCTTGTTAACGGGCAAACCAACACTAACACCAGGCGGCTGGTCTGCGCCATATAGAAAATTTTCGCAGAAAGAGATGCACTCTTGTGTCACATAGCCCAAGACGATGCTTCCATCCGGACGGGACATGTTACGAACGAATCCTTTGATGATCCTATTCATCCTCTCAAACGGCATCATGTTGTGCAGGAATGACGGCCCCAGGTCTATTAATGCATCCACAATATGGACACACAGATGCACTATCGCGTCAAAGAACGCGGGTAGGAAGTACATCTCAAGCTCATTCAGTATCACAACGATCTCTTCCAGTAGCCTTCGGAGCTGCTTCACACTGATCGACTTTCGAGAGATGACGTCGAAAAAGTTGCAGAGACCAATAAGCGTGTCGCGGACGTGCTTGTTCATTATCCCTCTAAGGGCAACAGGTAGTATCTGTGTCATCATCACATGACAGTCATGGGACTTCATCTCGCTGAACCTTTTCTTGTCCATGTCTAGATATCTGCTTATCATGCCACAGTAATCGGAACTAACTTTGACTCCCGTAAGGCACTTAAAGAATTGATTGATCTCAGTCTGACTTAAGGTAAAGCAAGAAGGGGGGCAATAATCGTCTTTCTTATTTTCTTGCCCTTATTCTCCCGTGCCTCTGTCTCTGTCTATGTCTCATCTGACATTTTACGGGGCGACATGTGAAGTCTTTTCTTGCCTTCGGCCCATCCTTGGTCTTATCCGGCATGTTCATCAGTGTTGCGAGCAAGCTCTCAAGGACATTCTTACAGATATGCATTTGATCAAGGCAATGAGGTGTATCGAGATTGTGCCAGTACTCCAAGTCCCATAACATAGACCTTGTCTTCCATACCTTCAGCAGCGGCTCCGGCGCCTTTCTCATCGTCTTTCCCGGCATGGGGCACTCCTTCCAATTATTCAACAGCTCATCGATTTCGGCACCGCTCCGCTTACGTGGAGGTCCTCGATGCTCAGCGTGACCATTGAATAGATCTCCACGATTTCTCCATGGGTCGTCCTGTTCGAGCCATCTTCGATGCCCCATGTACACGATTTTCCCAGACCCGCCATCTTTCCTTGACGTTAGCTTCTAAGACGTTGTATCATCCATGCATCGTGTGCATCCGCAATATCCATGGCACACCTGGCTTGCGACATATCTGTAACCGAGATAGTCGTGCACCGTCATGATCAGCGCGGCTCTCATGTAGAAATACTCGCCTTTGCTTGCGTCCCATGTCTTGGCCGGTGTTTTCCATAACATGTCTAACTCCTCTTGAAGTAGCCCCAGATACAAATTAATATTATTTCCTGGTTGTTTCGGCCCTTGAATAAGCATGCTCATGTGAATGTACTTCGACTTCATGCACAACCAGGGGGAGGTTGTACATCCATACAAACACGGGCCATGTGCTATGGTTGGTGTTCTGGTTGCCAAACAGATTCATGCCATCAGTACACGCGCCGAGCACGATGTTCCTTGCATCACATTCGAAATACCAATAGAAGCTGTTCAACGCTCTCCACTGGCTTCCATCCTTGACCTGTCTCAGCTTCGGATCATCTCCATCGTCGGGCTTCGTCCTCTCCACGTGCCAGCGCATTAGCTTTGCTTCCTTGGGATCTACAAATTACCGCTGGAGACGGGGAGTGATTGGTAAGTACCATACAACTTTCTGGGGACATTTCTTCCGGGCCTTCTTGTATCGAGAAGCATTGCACACCGGATAGCTTGTTTTTTCCGCGTGCTCCTTCCGATAAATTATGCAATCGTTGATGCATGCATGGTATCTAATGTGTGGCAGATCAAGAGGGCACACGATCTTCTTGGCCTCATCAACACTAGTAGGACATAGATTCCCCGCGGGAAGAACATCCTTTAGGTACTTGAGATGCTCATCGAGGCTAGCACTACAGGAATCAGCTACTTTGCCATCAGCCACGGCGGACGGCAAAGGCATGGATGGCGGACGGCAAAGGTCTTTGACGTCCGCCGCGGACGGCAAAAGTGGACGGCAATGTAAGGGGCGGCAAAGAGCTACATTGCCGTCCGCTTCGGGCGGCTGACGGCAAAGGGTCCTTTGCCATCAGCTGCCGACGGCAAAGAATGCTGACGGCAATAATTGCGCTGTTAATCCATTAGGTGGTTAACGGCAAGCCTTTGCTGTCGGACGCTCACGGCAAACATCGGAAGGCCTTTGCCGTCGGCCGCTGTAGGCAAAGTTTTTTTCC